>NW_027508920.1:9702500-9910000 GCF_051911475.1 Siphateles boraxobius | reverse complement strand
TGATGCGTTTTATCACCTCCCTACCATAAACATAAATCATAAATGCTTAATGTTGCTCTGATCTTAATGCTACCAAGTACATTCAAAATGAAATAAGCTCATTAATAAATTCCAAATTAAACATTAAATTACTAGTCATTAACTAAGAGTAACATTTTCTCTAGGTCTAGGAGGTCGTATATATGACCTATGACATATGATATATGAATAAAGAAATAGAAGAGAGTAATTAATTAATTCATTATAACTGTTAATTACATATTTATATAATACTTATATAGAGAAGTAATGTGTACATACACAATTTGAAAAAAAATAGTGTTTTTTATTTATTTATTTATTTTATATCGCACTTAACATTACCTCTAAACAAGCGCTGAAGACAATATATATGCCAACAATAATTCAAATTAGGTGTTGATTACCCACAGACAAATTTTGTAATTACCTATTATTAAATATGCTGTCCTTTCTGTCAAAGTGTCACTTGCGAAGAGTACAGACTCCCCATAACACTGTGACATAAACTTATAACATGTTTCAGAGTGTAGGGTTTGGGGGTTATCGTCGTGTTCACGTGTAGGTCCAGCCGTGAGGCAGACGACAGGCTCAGTCAATGCGCTTATATGAGTAACTGTTCATATCAATATTTCAGAAAGTCTGTATCTTACCGCATATTGTAATAGTGAAATAGAATGAAATGTATGTTGTTCTGAAGTCTGTTTGAGTTTATTATTAAGATTAGTTAGAAAGAAAGAAGAAAGATTAGTTAGAAAGAAAGAAAGAAAGAAAGAAAGAAAGAAAGAAAGAAAGAAGAAAGATTAGTTAGAAAGAAAGAAAGAAGAAAGATTAGTTAGAAAGAAAGAAAGAAAGAAGAAAGATTAGTTAGAAAGAAAGAAAGAAAGAAAAAGAAAGAAAGAAAGAAAGAAAGAAAGAAAGAAAGAAAGAAAGAAAGAAAGAAAGAAAGAAGAAAGATTAGTTAGAAAGAAAGAAAGAAAGAAGAAAGATTAGTTAGAAAGAAAGAAAGAAAGAATTAGTTAGAAAGAAAGATTAGTTAGAAAGAAAGAAAGAAAGATTAGTTAGAAAGAAAGAAAGAAAGAATTAGTTAGAAAGAAAGATTAGTTAGAAAGAAAGAAAGAAAGAAAGAAAGAAAGAAAGAAAGAAAGAAAGAAAGAAAGAAAGAAGAAAGAATAGTTAGAAAGAAAGAAAGAAGAAAGATTAGTTAGAAAGAAAGAAAAAGAAGAAAGATTAGTTAGAAAGAAAGAAAGAAAAAGAAAGAAAGAAAGAAAGAAAGAAGAAAGATTAGTTAGAAAGAAAGAAAGAAAGAAAGAAAGAAAGATTAGTTAGAAAGAAAGAAGAAAGATTAGTTAGAAAGAAAGAAGAAAGATTAGTTAGAAAGAAAGAAAGAAAGAAAGAAAGAAAGAAAGAAAGAAAGAAAGAAAGAAGAAAGATTAGTTAGAAAGAAAGAAAGAAGAAAGATTAGTTAGAAAGAAAGAAAGATTAGTTAGAAAGAAAGAAAGAAAGAAGAAAGATTAGTTAGAAAGAAAGAAAGAAAGAAGAAAGATTAGTTAGAAAGAAAGAAAGAAAGAAAGAAAGAAAGAAAGAAAGAAAGAAAGAAAGAAGAAAGATTAGTTAGAAAGAAAGAAAAAGAAAGAAAGAAAGAAAGAAAGAAAGAAAGAAAGAAAGAAAGATTAGTTAGAAAGAAAGAAAGAAAGAAGAAAGATTAGTTAGAAAGAAAGAAAGAAAGAAAGAAAGAAAGAAAGAAAGAAAGAAAGAAAGAAAGAAAGAAAGAAGAAAGATTAGTTAGAAAGAAAGAAAGAAAGAAAGAAGAAAGATTAGTTAGAAAGAAAGAAAGAAAGAAGAAAGATTAGTTAGAAAGAAAGAAAGAAAGAAAGAAAGAAGAAAGATTAGTTAGAAAGAAAGAAAGAAAGAAGAAAGATTAGTTAGAAAGAAAGAAAGAAAGATTAGTTAGAAAGAAAGAAGAAAGATTAGTTAGAAAGAAAGAAAGAAAGAAAGAAAGAAGAAAGAATAGTTAGAAAGAAAGAAAGAAAGAAAGAAGAAAGATTAGTTAGAAAGAAAGAAAGAAAGAAAGAAAGAAGAAAGATTAGTTAGAAAGAAAGAAAGAAAAAGAAAGAAAGAAAGAAAGAAAGAAAGAAAGAAAGAAAGAAGAAAGATTAGTTAGAAAGAAAGAAAGAAAGAAAGAAAGAAAGAAAGAAAGAAAGAAAGAAAGAAAGAAAGAAAGAAAAAAGAAAGATTAGTTAGAAAGAAAGAAAGAAAGAAGAAAGATTAGTTAGAAAGAAAGATTAGTTAGAAAGAAAGAAAGAAAGAAGAAAGATTAGTTAGAAAGAAAGAAAGAAAGAAAGAAGAAAGATTAGTAAGAAAGAAAGAAAGAAAGAAAGAAAGAAGAAAGATTAGTTAGAAAGAAAGAAAGAAAGAAAGAAAGAAAGAAAGAAAGAAAGAAAGAAAGAAAGAAAGAAAGAAGAAAGATTAGTTAGAAATAAAGAAGAAAGATTAGTTAGAAAGAAAGAAGAAAGATTAGTTAGAAAGAAAGAAAGAAAGAAAGAAAGATTAGTTAGAAAGAAAGAAAGAAAGATTAGTTAGAAAGAAAGAAAGAAAGAAGAAAGATTAGTTAGAAAGAAAGAAAGAAAGAAAGAAGAAAGATTAGTTAGAAAGAAAGAAAGAAAGAAAGAAAGAAAGAAAGAAAGAAAGAAAGAAAGAAGAAAGATTAGTTAGAAAGAAAGAAAAAGAAAGAAAGAAAGAAAGAAAGAAAGATTAGTTAGAAAGAAAGAAAGAAAGAAGAAAGATTAGTTAGAAAGAAAGAAAGAAAGAAAGAAAGAAAGAAAGAAAGAAAGAAGAAAGATTAGTTAGAAAGAAAGAAAGAAAGAAAGAAGAAAGATTAGTTAGAAAGAAAGAAAGAAAGAAGTAAGATTAGTTAGAAAGAAAGAAAGAAAGAAAGAAAGAAGAAAGATTAGTTAGAAAGAAAGAAAGAAAGAAGAAAGATTAGTTAGAAAGAAAGAAAGAAAGATTAGTTAGAAAGAAAGAAGAAAGATTAGTTAGAAAGAAAGAAAGAAAGAAAGAAAGAAGAAAGAATAGTTAGAAAGAAAGAAAGAAAGAAGAAAGATTAGTTAGAAAGAAAGAAAGAAAGAAGAAAGATTAGTTAGAAAGAAAGAAAGAAAGAAAGAAAGAAGAAAGATTAGTTAGAAAGAAAGAAAGAAAAAGAAAGAAAGAAAGAAAGAAAGAAAGAAAGAAAGAAAGAAGAAAGATTAGTTAGAAAGAAAGAAAGAGAAAGAAAGAAAGAAAGAAAGAAAGAAAAAAGAAAGATTAGTTAGAAAGAAAGAAAGAAAGAAGAAAGATTAGTTAGAAAGAAAGATTAGTTAGAAAGAAAGAAAGAAAGAAGAAAGATTAGTTAGAAAGAAAGAAAGAAAGAAAGAAGAAAGATTAGTAAGAAAGAAAGAAAGAAAGAAAGAAAGAAGAAAGATTAGTTAGAAAGAAAGAAAGAAAGAAAGAAAGAAAGAAAGAAAGAAAGAAAGAAAGAAAGAAAGAAAGAAGAAAGATTAGTTAGAAATAAAGAAGAAAGATTAGTTAGAAAGAAAGAAGAAAGATTAGTTAGAAAGAAAGAAAGAAAGAAAGAAAGATTAGTTAGAAAGAAAGAAAGAAAGATTAGTTAGAAAGAAAGAAAGAAAGAAGAAAGATTAGTTAGAAAGAAAGAAAGAAAGAAAGAAGAAAGATTAGTTAGAAAGAAAGAAAGAAAGAAAGAAAGAAAGAAAGAAAGAAGAAAGATTAGTTAGAAAGAAAGAAAAAGAAAGAAAGAAAGAAAGAAAGAAAGATTAGTTAGAAAGAAAGAAAGAAAGAAGAAAGATTAGTTAGAAAGAAAGAAAGAAAGAAAGAAAGAAAGAAAGAAAGAAAGAAGAAAGATTAGTTAGAAAGAAAGAAAGAAAGAAAGAAGAAAGATTAGTTAGAAAGAAAGAAAGAAAGAAGTAAGATTAGTTAGAAAGAAAGAAAGAAAGAAAGAAAGAAGAAAGATTAGTTAGAAAGAAAGAAAGAAAGAAGAAAGATTAGTTAGAAAGAAAGAAAGAAAGATTAGTTAGAAAGAAAGAAGAAAGATTAGTTAGAAAGAAAGAAAGAAAGAAAGAAAGAAGAAAGAATAGTTAGAAAGAAAGAAAGAAAGAAGAAAGATTAGTTAGAAAGAAAGAAAGAAAGAAGAAAGATTAGTTAGAAAGAAAGAAAGAAAGAAAGAAAGAAGAAAGATTAGTTAGAAAGAAAGAAAGAAAAAGAAAGAAAGAAAGAAAGAAAGAAAGAAAGAAAGAAAGAAGAAAGATTAGTTAGAAAGAAAGAAAGAGAAAGAAAGAAAGAAAGAAAGAAAGAAAAAAGAAAGATTAGTTAGAAAGAAAGAAAGAAAGAAGAAAGATTAGTTAGAAAGAAAGATTAGTTAGAAAGAAAGAAAGAAAGAAGAAAGATTAGTTAGAAAGAAAGAAAGAAAGAAAGAAGAAAGATTAGTAAGAAAGAAAGAAAGAAAGAAAGAAAGAAGAAAGATTAGTTAGAAAGAAAGAAAGAAAGAAAGAAAGAAAGAAAGAAAGAAAGAAAGAAAGAAAGAAGAAAGATTAGTTAGAAATAAAGAAGAAAGATTAGTTAGAAAGAAAGAAGAAAGATTAGTTACAAAGAAAGAAAGAAAGAAAGAAAGATTAGTTAGAAAGAAAGAAAGAAAGATTAGTTAGAAAGAAAGAAAGAAAGAAAGAAGAAAGATTAGTTAGAAAGAAAGAAAGAAAGAAGAAAGATTAGTTAGAAAGAAAGAAAGAAAAAGAAAGAAAGAAAGAAAGAAAGAAAGAAAGAAAGAAAGAAGAAAGATTAGTTAGAAAGAAAGAAAGAAAGAAGAAAGATTAGTTAGAAAGAAAGAAAGAAAGAAAGAAGAAAGATTAGTTAGAAAGAAAGAAAGATTAGTTAGAAAGAAAGAAAGATTAGTTAGAAAGAAAGAAGGAAGATTAGTTAGAAAGAAGAAATATTAGTTAGAAAGAAAGAAAGAAGAAATATTAGTTAGAAAGAAAGAAAGAAAGAAAGAAAGAAAGAAAGAAAGAAAAAAGAAAGATTAGTTAGAAAGAAAGAAAGAAAGAAAGAAGAAAGATTAGTTAGAAAGAAAGAAAGAAAGAAGAAAGATTAGTAAGAAAGAAAGAAAGAAAGAAAGAAAGAAAGAAAGAAAGAAAGAAGAAAGATTAGTTAGAAAGAAAGAAAGAAAGAAAGAAAGAAAGAAAGAAAGAAAGAAAGAAAGAAGAAAGATTAGTTAGAAAGAAAGAAGAAAGATTAGTTAGAAAGAAAGAAGAAAGATTAGTTAGAAAGAAAGAAAGAAAGAAAGAAAGAAAGAAAGATTAGTTAGAAAGAAAGAAAGAAAGATTAGTTAGAAAGAAAGAAAGAAAGAAGAAAGATTAGTTAGAAAGAAAGAAAGAAAAAGAAAGAAAGAAAGAAAGAAAGAAGAAAGATTAGTTAGAAAGAAAGAAAGAAAGAAAGAAAGAAAGAAAGAAGAAAGATTAGTTAGAAAGAAAGAAAGAAAGAAAGAAGAAAGATTAGTTAGAAAGAAAGAAAGAAAGAAGAAAGATTAGTTAGAAAGAAAGAAAGAAAGAAAGAAAGAAAGAAGAAAGATTAGTTAGAAAGAAAGAAAGAAAGAAGAAAGATTAGTTAGAAAGAAAGAAAGAAAGATTAGTTAGAAAGAAAGAAGAAAGATTAGTTAGAAAGAAAGAAAGAAAGAAAGAAAGAAAGAAAGAAGAAAGAATAGTTAGAAAGAAAGAAAGAAAGAAAGAAGAAAGATTAGTTAGAAAGAAAGAAAGAAAGAAAGAAAGAAAGAAGAAAGATTAGTTAGAAAGAAAGAAAGAAAAAGAAAGAAAGAAAGAAAGAAAGAAAGAAGAAAGAGTAGTTAGAAAGAAAGAAAGAAAGAAAGAAAGAAAGAAAGAAAGAAAGAAAAAAGAAAGATTAGTTAGAAAGAAAGAAAGAAAGAAGAAAGATTAGTTAGAAAGAAAGATTAGTTAGAAAGAAAGAAAGAAAGAAGAAAGATTAGTTAGAAAGAAAGAAAGAAAGAAAGAAAGAAAGAAAGAAAGAAAGAAAGAAAGAAAGAAAGAAAGAAAGAAAGAAAGAAAGAAAGAAAGAAAGAAAGAAGAAAGATTAGTTAGAAAGAAAGAAGAAAGATTAGTTAGAAAGAAAGAAGAAAGATTAGTTAGAAAGAAAGAAGAAAGAAAGAAAGAAAGATTAGTTAGAAAGAAAGAAAGAAAGATTAGTTAGAAAGAAAGAAAGAAAGAAGAAAGATTAGTTAGAAAGAAAGAAAGAAAGAAAGAAAGAAAGAAAGAAAGAAAGAAAGAAAGAAAGAAAGAAGAAAGATTAGTTAGAAAGAAAGAAAGAAAGAAGAAAGATTAGTTAGAAAGAAAGAAAGAAAGAAAGAAGAAAGATTAGTTAGAAAGAAAGAAAGATTAGTTAGAAAGAAAGAAAGATTAGTTAGAAAGAAAGAAGAAAGATTAGTTAGAAAGAAGAAATATTAGTTAGAAAGAAAGAAAGAAGAAATATTAGTTAGAAAGAAAGAAAGAAAGAAAGAAAGAAAGAAAGAAAGAAAAAAGAAAGATTAGTTAGAAAGAAAGAAAGAAAGAAAGAAGAAAGATTAGTTAGAAAGAAAGAAAGAAAGAAGAAAGATTAGTAAGAAAGAAAGAAAGAAAGAAAGAAAGAAAGAAAGAAAGAAAGAAAGAAAGAAGAAAGATTAGTTAGAAAGAAAGAAAGAAAGAAAGAAAGAAAGAAAGAAAGAAAGAAAGAAAGAAAGAAAGAAGAAAGATTAGTTAGAAAGAAAGAAGAAAGATTAGTTAGAAAGAAAGAAGAAAGATTAGTTAGAAAGAAAGAAAGAAAGAAAGAAAGAAAGAAAGATTAGTTAGAAAGAAAGAAAGAAAGATTAGTTAGAAAGAAAGAAAGAAAGAAAGAAAGAAAGAAAGAAAGAAGAAAGATTAGTTAGAAAGAAAGAAAGAAAGAAGAAAGATTAGTTAGAAAGAAAGAAAGAAAAAGAAAGAAAGAAAGAAAGAAAGAAAGAAGAAAGATTAGTTAGAAAGAAAGAAAGAAAGAAGAAAGATTAGTTAGAAAGAAAGAAAGAAAGAAAGAAAGAAAGAAAGAAAGAAAGAAAGAAAGAAGAAAGATTAGTTAGAAAGAAAGAAAGATTAGTTAGAAAGAAAGAAAGATTAGTTAGAAAGAAAGAAGAAAGATTAGTTAGAAAGAAGAAATATTAGTTAGAAAGAAAGAAAGTAGAAATATTAGTTAGAAAGAAAGAAAGAAAGAAAGAAAGAAAGAAAGAAAGAAAGAAAGAAAGAAAGAAAGAAAGAAAGAATTAGTTAGAAAGAAAGAAAGAAAGAAGAAAGATTAGTTAGAAAGAAAGAAAGATAGATTAGTTAGTAAGAAAAAAAGAAAAAAGAAATATTAGTTAGAAAGAAAGAAAGACAGAAAGAACGAAGAAAGATTAGTTAGAAAGAAAGAAGAAAGATTAGTTAGAAAGAAAGAAAGAAAGAAGAAAGATTAGTTAGAAAGAAAGAAAGAAATAAAGAAAGAAAGAAGAAAGATTAGTTAGAAAGAAAGAAAGAAAGATAGATTAGTTAGTAAGAAAGAAAGATAGATTAGATAGATAGATAGATAGATAGATAGATAGATAGATAGATAGATAGATAGATAGATAGATAGATAGATAGATAGATAGAAAGAGATAGATAGATAGATAGATAGATAGATAGATAGATAGATAGATAGATAGATAGATAGATGGATAGATAGATAGATAGATAGATAGATAGATAGATAGATAGATAGATAGATAGATAGATAGATAGAAAGAGATAGATAGATAGATAGATAGATAGATAGATAGATAGATAGATAGATAGATAGATAGATAGATCTAAGTTCATTAGTACATATAGAATGGTAGTTTAATTGAGTCTTGGGCTTCAGGGAGTTTAGATTTGAGTTTTTGTGTTGTACACTGCTGGGCCACCGTAGCCTTGGCTCAATTTGAACTGTTGCAATGAAAGTCAATGGGATTTTTATGATTTTTAATATAAATTTTTAAGAAATCTGAAAGTCAAATCAGTCTGAAAAGATATAGCACACTAAGTCAGAATAGTCTGAAGGTCTGACCCGAGTTTGGAGTTTGTAGAGTTAAAGCTCTAGGAGGAGTAGCAGTCAGAAAATTTTGGTTAAGAAAAAGAAGAAGAAAAAGAATAATAATAAGTTTAAATAGGATTTCAGTAAGTTGGCTTTCACAAGCCAACTTAACTAGAATGTACATTTCCAGAAGAAAATGTGAAGTGGTGCTTGCAGTGGCAAAACTCGCCTCTCGGTTGCTAGAGTGTGGTACATTATTGCATACGAGCCAACAACCATGTCTGTACGATATTGTGGAGCTGAGATATGGCTTATTCATGTGTTTGTATGGTTACTAGGGTACTCTATATGGTTGCTATGGTCTGCTTATACAGTTTATGAGATGATATTTAAAGACTAGTTGACAGTCTGACTATGTTTCTACTAGGGCTGCAACTAACGATTATTTTGATAATCGATTAATCGGACGATTATTTATTCGATTAATCGATTAATCGGATAGAAATTAAATTAGATTTTTTTTTTTATTATAACTAAATAAAACCGTAAATCAGGGTATTTATGTGTAAAAGTGTACTTTAAAAAGTGCAAAAGCCACACATTGAGTTTTACTAATATCAATATTTGCATTGTTTTTAATGATAATTGCTGATGGCAAGTTGACAAACATGATTATTGTTAAAAAAATGATATCCAACATATTATGTTTTAACACAATTTTTGTTAAAACAAATTTACACAGACATGTTGTTCAGATGTGAATATCTGAACTAAAAACAAACTAAAAACATCTAAAATATTTAATTCATTTAATTTTTATTTAAAATGAATTATATATAAGGAATATAAGGATAAAGAATATAATATATATTATATATATATAATATATAAAAGAATAATATAAGGATAAATTGATTAAATAAATATAGAAAGACTGAAAACAATTGTGTGAATGTAGAGCCGCAGTAGATCGTGTTTGAAAAACAATTAAAACTTAGTAGACAAATGCTATAAAAAGAGAACGGAATGGAGGTAACGTTACCCAGCAAGCTAACAGGCTTGAGTAAAGGACAGGAGAAATTATGCATTAGTGCACAAGCATTCCCTGAAAACCACTGAGTACAGTGACTAAAAAACAATATTTTACTGCTGCTGTTATTAACTGCCTTTGTATTTAATGCTTCACTTTGTAAAGACCGTTTTAATTTAACCTATTTCTGCGGTAGCGCTATTTTAATCCATCACTTACGTTGCGAGCGAACTGATTGCACAACCTGATGCTCGAGACAAAATACAGACATCCCGGAAGTCCCGGGAGTCTCCCGCATATTGATTGCGGCTCCCTGATGCCCGCGAATTAGTTCAAACTCCCGAAATCTAGAGCGCGCAAGCAAGAGCGCGCATGCGAGACAGAAGAGACTGCTCCAAACCGTGTAGCGCGCGCGCTCGGCAGAGCGCCCGAGGGAGAGAGACCTTGCGTGTGTGTGCGTACCAGTAAACGCTCCCCGTGACGTAAGCAGACCAACTAATCGATAATGACATTCGTTGACAACGATTTTCATAATCGATTATAATCGATTTTATCGATTAGTTGTTGCAGCCCTAGTTTCTACTATTGTCTGGAGCTGAAATATGGCTTGTAAATGTTGTTTTATGGTTGCTAAGGTGCCCCAAGTGGTTGCTAGGGCACGGCTATGAAGTTATTATGTCACTACTTATTGGCCTCTTGATATGCCGAGTCAAAAGAGCCCAATCCCAAGTCTCTATGACCTCCTGGTCAAAAGATATGATCTCACTCTTGATATGCCGAGTCAAAAGAGCCCAATCCCAAGTCTCTATGACCTCCTGGTCAAAAGATATGATCTCACAAATTTTGTGCCAATGTTAAGTCTATGGGACTTTTTTCGGCCGATTTATCGCCCGCCGGATGATCATCGTACACCCGATCGCTTAGAAAAGACATAGCACACCTCTCCTCAATGAACCGGTCGATTTGACACCTCATTCATGGGTCTACGACAAAAGCTGCGGGAGGAGTAGCGTGCCGAAGTTTTGTCTAGGTGAATAGTAATCACAATACTAGAATGTACATTTCCAGAAGAAAATGTGAAGTGGTGCTTGCAGTGGCAAAACTCGGCACTCGGTTGCTAGGGTGTTGTGGGTGGTTGCTCGGGCGTTGCTAGGGTGTTATGGGTGGTTGCTAGGTGGTTGCTAGGGTGTTCTTGGTGGTTGCTAGGCGGTTGCTAGGGTATTCTGGGTGGTTAGGGCATTACTAGGTGGTTGCTAGGGTGTTCTGGGTGGTTGCTATGGTGTTGCTAGGCAGTTGCTCGGGTATTCAGGGTGGTTACTATGGTGTTGCTAGGCGGTTGCTAGGGTGATGCTAGGTGGTTGCTAGGGTGTTCTTGGTTTTTGCTAGGCGGTTGCTAGGGTATTCTGGGTGGTTGTTAGGGCGTTGCTGGGGGTTTATTGGTGGTTGCTATGGTGTTGCTAGGGTATTCTGAGTGGTTGCTAAGGTATTCTGGGTGGTTGCTAGGGTGTTGCTAGGGTGTTATGGGTGGTTGCTATGGTGTTGCTAGGCGGTTGCTAGGGTGTTCTGGTTGGTTGTTAGGCGGTTGCTAGGGTATTCAGGGTGGTTGCTATGGTGTTGCTATGCGGTTGCTAGGGTATTCTGGGTGGTTGCTAAGGTGTTTTGGTTGGTTGCTAGGGTGTTCTGGGTGGTTGCTAGGGTGTTCTGGTTGGTTGCTAGGGTGTTGCTAGGCGGTTGCTAGGGTGTTCTGGGTGGTTGCTAGGGTGTTGCTAGGCGGTTGCTAGGGTGTTCTGGGTGGTTGCTATGGTGTTGCTATGCGGTTGCTAGGGTATTCTGGGTCGTTGCTAAGGTGTTTTGGGTGGTTGCTAGGCAGTTGCTAGGGTGTTCTGGGTGGTTGCTAGGCGGTTGCTAGGGTGTTCTGAGTGGTTGCTAGGGTGTTGCTAGGTGGTTGCTAGGGTGTTCTGGGTGGTTGCTAGGGTGTTGCTAGGCGGTTGCTAGGGTATTCTGGGTGGTTGCTATGGTGTTGCTAGGCGGTTGCTAGGGTGTTTTGGGTGGTTGCTAGGGTGTTTTAGGTGGTTGCTATGGTATTCTGGATGGTTGCTATGGTGTTACTAGGTGGTTGGTAGTGTTCACATTTGGTTACTATAGAGTTTTTATAATGTTAATGGCATGATTTAGCACTTAGCTAATCAATATTAGCATGTAGCTATTCACAGCTAGCATGTTTAGCATGTTGAAAGTCCTGTGTGCTAGCATGAGTCAAAAGACCCAAACCCCATCTCTATACGATGTTCTGATATAGAGATGTAGGTCTTGCAAAATGGTTGCTAGAGTACTCTGTTTGGTTGCTAGGGAGTGGCTTGGCAGCTGCCAATGATGAAACTCCAAAGGCTGCTTGTCAGTATGAATGATATAAACCAACTCCCATGCCTCTGTGACATTCAGAATGGACGATATTCCTCTTTGGATTTTGGTTGCTAAGGTGCTCGACAATGGTTGCTAGGGCGTGGCTAGGAAGTGTTGAGGTGATTCATGATTGGCTGTTTGCTGTTGTCATGCTGTTGTCAAACATTGTCATGTTTCTATCACAATTCAGTCCAGAGATATCCCTTCGATCTCTTTCAATGGAAGTCTATGGGAGTTGTTGCTAAGGTGCTCTAAATGGTTGCTAGGGCGTGGCTTGATAGCTTCACAATGATCCTGAGAGACTGATTGGTTGTCTGAGTAAAATGAGCCCGCCCCTTTGTCTCTACGACACTGTGATCCAGAGTTATGTTCAATATAAAAGCGGTTTCTATGGTGTAGGACGGCCCATTTCATGGGCCGTCCTACACCATAGTAAGTCAATGGGGAAACTTTGGGCAGCTCCTGCCCCCCAGGGGTGCAACTTTTACCCCATTGTGTGGTATGTTCTTACAGAGCCTGTCAGCCTCTTCAAATGTGGTAAATTACACGTTTCTGCGACATCCTCGTTCCGAGCTACGACTCGTCAAAGTTTGACGCAATGTTAAGTCTATGGGATTTTTCGGCCGGTTTTTCGCCCCTGGGGCAAACATCGTACCCCCGATCGCTTATAAAAGTCATAGCACACCATTCCCGAACAGGCCGCACGTTTTGACACCTCATTCATGGGTCTGTGACAAAAACTGAGGTAGGAGTAGCGCGTCAAAAAGTGGCCAGAAGAATAAGAAGAATAAGAAGAATAAGAATAAGAATAACTAGAATGTACATTTCCAGAAGAAAATGTGAAGTGGTGCTTGCAGTGGCAAAACTCGCCACTCGGTTGCTAGGGTGTGGTACATGATTGCATACTAGGCAACAAACATGTCTGTACTATGTTCTGGTGCTGAGATATGGCTTATTCATGTTGTTCAGGTGGTTGCTAGGGCATTGCTAAGGTGTTCTGAGTGGTTGCTAGGGTGTTTTGGGTGGTTGCTAGGGTATTCTGGGTGGTTGCTAGGGTATTTTGGGTGGTTGCTAGGGCATTGCTAGGGTGTTCTGGGTGGTTGCTAGGTGGTTGCTAGGGTGTTCTGGGTGGTTGCTATGGTGTTGCTAGGCGGTTGCTAGGGTATTCTGGGTGGTTGCTAGGGCGTTGCTAGGTGGTTGCTAGGGAATTCTGGGTGGTTGCTAGGGCGTTGCTAGGCGGTTGCTAGGGTGTTCTGGGTGGTTGCCTGGGTGTTGCTAGGCGGTTGCTAGGGTATTCTGGATGGTTGCCAGGGTGTTGCTAGGCGGTTGCTAGGGTGTTTTGGGTGGTTGCTAGGGTGTTGCTAGGTGGTTGCTAGGGTGTTCTGAGTGGTTGCTAGGGTGTTGCTAGGCGGTTGCTAGGGTATCCTGGGTGGTTGCTAGGCGGTTGCTAGGGTGTTCTGGGTGGTTGCTAGGGCGTTGCTAGGCAGTTGCTAGCGTGTTCTGGGTGGTTGCTAGGGTGTTGCTAGGGTAATTTGGGTGGTTGCTATGGTGTTACTAGGTGGTTGGTAGTTGTCAAAGATGGTTACTGTTGAGTTTGTAGCATTTTATTGGCATGATTTAGCACTTAGCTAATCAATATTAGCATGTAGCTATTCACTGCTAGCATGTTTAGCATGTAGCAAGTCCTGTTTGCTAGCATGAGTAAAAAGAGCCAACCCCCATCTCTATACGATGTTTTGATGCAGAGATATCCCACCCAGCAAAAACTCGTTGAAAAGACGTCGAAAAGACGACATTGCCAGACGTCTAAACAACGTTAAAATTTGGTTGAAAAGTGAAAGGTGAAAAGCCGTCTTTTTCAGGTCGTTGAAAAGACGCCTATAAAACGACGTCCCACTCACGTCTAAATTAGGTTGTAAAGTGAGTTGAAAAGACGTCTTTTTCAGGCCTAATTTCAACCGTGAATTTATGATTATATTTAATATTCATAATTACTGTAAAAATAAGACAATTCACAAAAGAGTAGCAAAACATTTATTGACACGTCAAATACATCTTTCACGTAATAAACACTTTCCTGATCACATCGTAAGCCTGCATTTGATCAAACATACCCTAAAAAAAGTTATATTTTGAAATATGACTACAAAATAACTTTTCTATGAATTTATAAATACATATTCATGTAAATATGTGTGATGGTAAAGCTGAAATTTCAGCATCATTACTCCAGTCTTCAGTGTCACATGATCCTTCAGAAATCATTCTAATATGATGATTTGATTCTCAAGAAACATTTATGATTATTATCAGTTGTACTGCTTCATATTTTTGTGGAAACTATGATACAGTTTTCAGTATTCTTTTTTGAATAGAACTTTCAAAAGAGCAGCATTTATTTGATTATTAATTTTATTTTATTTGAAGATATTTTTAACAGATGCCTTGTGTGCACAAACAAACAATTACGTCTTTATTCACAAATTAGGTATCTCCGACGCATGTTGCACCATGAGATGGCCAGCTCACACGCCAACACAATACTGATGAATCGTGGTGCTCCATAAACACGTTTCAGAGATATATATTTTGTGAATAAAGATGTAATGTTTTTTTTGCACAAACAAAGCATTCACATCGCTCATTAAAGTTGAAGTTTAACCACTGGACTCATATTGATTATTGTTACAATGGCCCTCATTTATCAAAAGTGCGTACACCAAATTTCCAGCGTACACCCAAAATCACGGTGACTTTGATATTTATCAATATGGACGTTGGCGTACGGCACGCTCAAATCCTACGCCAGTTTATGAGGTGGTGTACATGTACGCACGTTTTGAGTTAGAGCGGAAATGCGCAAAAAAACAATTCCTAACACCACAAAACGCACTGACAAACTAAAAGATATGAGGAGCTCTTTTCCAAAACGCGATAAACGCCATTTTTAAAAAATAAATTTGTATTTTATTTCTATTAATAAACTAGTGTTGTGTCTGCAAAGATGAAATTGATGATCACCATCTCCGTAATGAACGCGCCTATAGAGAGAGTATTTATTTTCGTTTATAGTTTCGTTTGAAGACATTTTAAGCTTTCTTTATAGATATATTTCTCATGTCTGTGAGGCATATACTGAGTTTCGGTTAATTTGTGATGAGATGCGCTCCAGTTCACGTGCAAGGTACCGCGCCCGAGCCTCCATGTCATGACTCATGATTATATTGTCTGCTATTTGCTTCTTATTTAACTTAAATTAAACTTAAAGTGGCCAAAATCATGTCTGAGCATGTCTCCCGATATATTGCGCATCCTATCTTAGCCTATGTTCACTTTTCATAATCAACATAGATGGGGAAAAAATAAAATTATAATTTTTTAACAAATATGAAACTAAATGCACTTAGTTAATGGCTACAACACGTAGGCTAATAGTAGGCCTGAATATTGTTATCATTACTTTTTTCAAGTTCGGCACGAATGACTATTAGCCTAAATGTGTTACTAAATGATTTGAATGTATTTTTATGTTATATGTGTCTGTATTTGTGTGTTATTTTTAAATTATTTGTTTTATGTGGTGGACAATATTGGAACGTGACATTGGAAATATTTATTTTATTTTTACTATTTAATTTATTTTACCATTTATTTTGTTTGGCTTTTTATTTATTTCATGCAGTTGCAGTTATTTAATTTATATTAATTCATAGTATGAGTCCCTGATTATATGTTGCATGTTCTCTTGTTGTTTTTTTGTTTGTTGTTTTTTAGACAAAAAAATGGATGGATTTATAGCGTTTTGAAAAAAAATCAATTAACTTTGAATTTATCATCAACAATATTGTTGTTTGATTTAATAATAATTTTTCATGATGGTGATGGTCTCGATCTCCACGTCGGAGAAGTGTCTCCTCTTTGCCGTCTTCCGTGTGTCCATGGCATAAAATGAGGGCGTGGGGGAAGCGGATACTTGAATATTGGCGTGTTATTCTAATGACGATCGTTTTCAGCCGCGGCATTTATCAAGGGCAGGTATTGCGTACACCTGGATTTCAAAGGTACGCACAGCTTCATAAATCAGGCGGTGAGAGGAGTGTAAGCACAATCTTTCGCCAACATATACGCCCGTTTCTACGCAAGAATGATAAATGAGGGACATTGTCTTTACTACCTTTCTGAAGCTTGAAAGTTGTAGTTGCATAAACTGTGAAATGGAGGGACAGAAAGCTCTCAGATTTCATTTAAAAGATCTACATTTGTGTTTCAAAGATGAACAAAAGTCTTACAGGTTTGCAAAGACATGAAGGTGAGTGATGAAAATATTTGGTAATTTGACACATTATGTAAATCACATTAGTTCCCTTAGGGGCACCAATACATCTCTTCCTGATCTCTGATCTTCTGCTCCTTCCACTATCTCAACCCCGGATTATTGAGCCATAACAGAATGCTTTAGCCTGGCTGTTTTTTCTCCAGCATCTAAAGTGAGAAAGAAAACAATAACCAAAATCTAAATGTAAAAGAAAAAATGGTTGTCCAAAATGTAAAGTATACACTTGAGTTTTCCCTCTACATATACATGCAAGATTTCAGTCATAGATAAATTGTAAATGTTTGCTTTGTTAGACATGACCTGTCTAGTGATGTATATTTATGCTGAAATATAATATTGGTTTGTGTTTTAAAACTCTCCATGTAAGTGGACCTTGAGAGACAATGTTGAGATCTCCTGCAATATGTTCTGAACTTACAACATTGGAGGTCCAGACCAAAGTCCTGCAGAGTCTCGGTGATCCTGGATCACCTGCTCAGGTCTGCTTAATTGAGGTTGGAGCTAAACTCTGTGATCAGCACTAGATGGCAAACAATACTGAAAATAGAAAGAAGACAACTAATATTAAGTTATAAATAATTTGTTCTATGTTCATCTGCTTACCTTTACAAAGTATGTATCATCAATAAGCGGTCTTTATTGAATTTGATCTTTTAATAACAATGTTTTACTACATTAATGCTTACTACAAACCTGATAAAATGACTGGCGGGCAAAATGGAGGAAAGCCTTATTTTGCTCTCCAGGTGGGCGTTTCTATAATGGTGTGACGTCGCGTGAAAACTATGAATTAACCATACTTTTAGGTTAAATAAATTAGCTTACTTCCATTCATCCATTGACCAATTGCCAGCAAAACCTGAACAAAACTATAAAAATCTCTCAGCTACACATAAGATGCGATTAAAAGCCCAAACTTAGACAGCTCAAGTTTATAGTTAACCTAACTTACCTCTAGTTAGCGGCTAGCCTAACGGCTGAGATGCTAACGGACTTTTTCGAAGACACTAAACCATTTATATAAAGTAAATATTCAACGGATGCGAGTCATTTACATGAAAGAAAGTGTCAGAAACATTTGTATGTACTATTTGTGTAATGTTGGGGACTAAACTTACCTGAAAGTAGTGAAAACAACAGTGAGAGACGGAGTTCCCCTTCAGGGACTACCGCTGCGTGAAATCGCAGTGGGAACGCCCTCAGCGTGACGCGTCTGAAGCATGAATGAAATCAGTCAATGGAGAGAATGAGCGTACGGCGAGTGACGTCATCGACCAGGAAGCTATAAATATCCCCTGAGTACACAACACGCCAGCTTTTAGTTACTTCAGCAGCTCTGTGTGTGTCTGAATCTGTCGATTGTGTTTGTCTGTTTTGTCAGGAGTTTTCACTATATATATTTTATATAAAAAAACCAATATGAGCGAGCAGTATAAGAAGTGTGTTCCCCCCTGTACTCGAAAAAAAGAAAACACATCACGGGTGGGGATTCACACGAGCTAAGTGTGGCTTGTTTGGGAGTGCAGCAATGCCCAGTCGGCTCTCGAGGGAGTCGATTGTCAGCATTGCGAGCGTTTTCCCTTGAGAACTCTGCGCTCGTGGCGATCGCTCTTCGAGGAGAGTGATTTGCTGCGAGCTCCCCGAGGCTCGGGTCCCGCTTCTGTTGAGGCAGAGCGGCGGCGCTTGTCTTGGGGCTCGCAGATGGATCTCGCTGGCGACGTTGAGACGGGCTCCGCCCTATCTCAGCTATCTCCGACGAGATCTAGTGCCTCTCACCCGGCTCTGGAAGCACGCGCTGCGGCGGTTACTTCTGCCCGGGTGGAGGCACATGATGATGTTGAATTGAGATTTTCCAGTTCTGAGGAGCTGGATGTCGAAAGTTTATTATCAGAGAAAACTAGTTTATCACATTATACTGCAAATGAAGAAGGTTTGATGGATGTATTATCTCGGGCTGTTGAAAAGCTAAAAAAAAAAAAAAAAAATAACAGTATCGAGTGGCCAGCTGATAGACAGGTTTCTAGAATTAAAAGCAATCTAGATGATAGATTTCTGTCTGCACGACCTCAACCTTCTAGCCGGTGCTTACCGTTCTTCCCAGATCTTCATGCTGAGGTTTCAAAGACCTGGGTTAGACCGGTTTCAAGCAGAATTTACACAAATCAGTCCAATGCTTATGGTAACATTGTTGGTGCTAAATCTGCTGGTTATGTGACGATACTGTAGGCGGAGGAGACGCTTGCGAGCTATCTCTCTCCTGCTTCATCGTCTTCACTTAAAGCACCGGCTCTTCCACCAAAAAATAAATAAATAAATAAATATATATACCTCTGTGCTGGTGGGGAAGGCTTACTCGGTGGCTCGGCAGGCGGCTGCATGTTTGCATACGATGACTTTTATGCAGGCTTTTCAGGCCGACCTGCTCAAAGGAAATCTGAGGGGGGTCCCCACCGAGAGAGACTTGCGTTCACCTCCCTTAAGGGTGCCCTGTCTCTCCCGGCGCCCTCAGGGGCCCGTCCTACTAACCCTGCCGAAACAGGGCGTAGAAGGGTCTGGCGAGTGCTTTCCCGAGGGACGCTCGCCGCCTCTAAGGAGGGTTCTAGTGTGTTCAGACCAGTCGTTCCCTGCCGGTGCGCCGTTACAGGGCACTGTGTCTGTCACGCAGAATGTTCAACCAGAGCAAAGTCTTTCGTCGAGTTCGTCTTCAAAAAGAGCACAGCAGAAGCGGAGTGTCACGTCTCGTGCCCCCCTGCAGAGAAACTGGAGGGACGAGGCGGGGTGCTCTCCGGCGCGGCCTTCTCAGGGCAGGACTGATCTGAGGACAGTCATTGTCGCCAGAAAGGCCGCGTCGAAAAAGTCCTGACGGGCTGAACGTCAGGACTCTGAGGGTGGTCCCCATCGGGAAAAACTTGAGTTCACCGCACAAAAACACGGTGCCCTGTCTTTCTCGATGCCCTCAGGGGTCTGTTCTACTAACCCTGCCTATACAGGGCGTAGAGAGACTCGGCGAGTGATTTCCCGAGGGACGCTCGCCCCCTCCAAGGAGGGTTGTGGAGTGCTCAGACCAGCTGTTTCCTGCCAGTATGTTACAGGGCGCTGTGTCTGTCACTCGGGATGTTCATCCGGAGGCCAGCCTCGAGAGGCTGGTTCCCTTAGTAGAGTTCCTGGCGGAATGGGTCCCCCACCCAGCAGGGAGTTAGGATACTACTTCATCGAAAAAAAAAAAAATCCTGACGTGCTGAACGTCAGGGTTCTGAGGGTGGTCCCTATCGTGAAAGACCTGAGTGCACTGCACAAGAACACGGTGCCCTGTCTTTTCCGATGCCCTCAGTGGTCTGCTCTACTAACCCTGCCTTCACAGGGCGTAGAGAGACTCGGCGAGCGATTTCCCGAGGGACGCTCGCCCCCTCCGAGGAGGGTTGTGGAGTGCCCAGACCAGCTGTTCCCTGCCAGTACGTTACAGGGCGCTGTGTCTGTCACTGGGGATGTTCAAATCAGATCCGAGGACTGGTTTGTCATGATAGATCTAAAGGACGTTTACTTCCATGTATCTATCCTCCCTCAACACAGGAAGTTCCTGAGGTTCGCTTTCGGGGGCGAAGCGTACCAATATCGGGTTCTTCCGTTCGGCCTAGCACTGTCACCCCGAACATTCACGAAGTATACGGATGCTGCTATAGCCCCGCTGAGGTTACAGGGCATCCGCTTTCTGTACTATATAGACAATTGCTTGATTCTAGCTCAATCGGAACAACAGGCGGTTCGGCACCGAGATGTCGTTCTTGCTAATATCAAGTGACTGGGGCTGAGGCTCAACGCCAAAAAGAGTGTTCTTTCTCCATTACAGAGAACCACTTTTCTAGGTGTAGTGTGGGATTCAACGACGATGCAGGCACGATTGTCACCTGCTCGTATTGCTTTGATTCTCGCTGCAGTAGATCAGGTCAAGCTAGGCCAGTCATCCACTGTAAAACAGTTCCAGAGACTGCTAGGTCTCATGGCAGCTGCGTCCAACGTGATACCTCTTGGCCTCTTGCACATGAGACTATTACAGTGGTGGCTCAGGACCAAGGGATTCTCCCCGAGGGGAAATCCGCTTCGCATGATCGTGAGTTTGCGACGGTGTCATCACGCCCTGATCATGTGGAAAGATCCTTGGTTTCTGTCCCAAGGCCCTGTGTTAGGAGCTCCTTGTCGTCGCGTTATGCTAATGACAGATGCCTCTCTCACGGGTGGGCTCAGGGTCTGTGGGAGGACCATCATCGTCTGTGGCACTTAAACTGCCTAGAGATGTTGGCGGTGTTTCAGGCTCTGAAACACTTCCCCCCAGACCTAAGGGGCCACCATGTTCTTGTCCAGACAGACAACACATCGGTGGTTTCTTATATCAACCATCAGGGGGGTTTGCGTTCTTGCCCGCTTTACAAACTGGCACGTCAGATCCTTCTATGGTCCCAGGGGAAAATTCTTTCTCTGAGAGCTTTTATCTCCCGGGGTATTTAAATCAGGGGGCAGACATCCTGTTAAGACAGGGGCCGAGGCCCGGGGAATGGAGTCTTCACCCCGAGGTGGTGGAACTCCTATGGAAACATTTCGGTCTTGCCGAGGTAGACCTATTTGCTTCTCGAGAAACATCACACTGCCCGCTGTGGTTCTCTCTCAGCCATCCAGCCCCGCTGGGGTTGGATGCGATGGTACATCCGTGGCCGAGGTCACGCTTGTACGCTTTTCCCCCGATCGCTCTGCTCCCAGGAGTTCTGGAGAGGGTTCGCCGGGACGGGCTCAGTCTCCTGCTAATAGCCCCGTTCTGGTCGGCCCGGGTATGGTTTGCGGACCTAGTGTCTCTCCTCAACGGCTCTCCCCTAGAGATACCGATCAGGAGAGATCTGCTCTCTCAGGCGAGTGGGTCGATCCTTCACCCCCGTCTAGAGCTATGGAGGCTGTGGGCTTGGCCTCTGAGAGGGCCCAGCTCATAGATTCTGGTCTCTCGGCTGAGGTCGTTGAGACCATCCTCCGATCCAGAGCTCCCTCCACGAGGAAGTTATATGCCGCGAGGTGGAAACTTTTCACCTCTTGGTGTGGAGAGCGCCAGCAGGACCCAGTTAACTGCCCAGTTGGTACAGTCCTGGATTTCCTGCAGGACCGTCTCTCCACAGGGTTATCCCACTCCACACTGAAGGTGTATGTGGCGGCCTTAGCTGCTTACCACACCCCTTCAAGTGGAGGTTCCCTCGGGAAACACCCGCTTATGTCTCGCTTCCTTCGTGTCACCTTGAGGCTGAGGCCTGCAGTTCGCACAAGGGTACCAGCTTGGGATCTGGCCGTCATCTTAGAAGGTCTCTCCCTTGCTCCTTTCGAGCCCATCGAGGAAGTTTCGGAAAAGTTTCTTACTCTAAAGACTATCCTTCTTCTCGCTATCTCATCTCTAAAAAGAATTGGAGATATTCAAGCTCTTTCGGTGGCTCCCTCGTGCCTGGAATTTGCTCCTGGTTGGTTAAGGCCTTTCTCTTTCCGAGACCAGGTTATGTTCCTAAGGTTCCAACTGTTTCAGTTAGACCTATAGTTCTGCAGGTTTTCTGTCCTCCGCCTTTTCTGACGTCAGACCAGGAGAAAATTAATTTGCTGTGCCCAGTTTGGGTTTTGATGCTTACGTCCACAGAGCTGCCCTGTGGAGGAGATCGGAACAAATGTTCGTCTGTTTGGGTCACCTAAGAAAGGGTGTCCTGCATCTAGAAAAAGGATGAGCAAGTGGGTGGTCGAGGCCATCCCACTTGCTTATGGTTCGGCCCATCAGCCTTCACTTTGGCTGTAAGGGCTCATTCCACCCGGAGTATGGCTGCTTCTACAGCTCTTCTTTCAGGAGCTTCTCTTCAGGACGTTTGTGATGCGGCAGGCTGGTCCTCACCGCACACTTTCGTTAGATTTTATTCCCTCGATCTTAGCTCCACTCCCGGGGCTCAGGTTCTCTCGTCGGTTTGTGTCTCCTAATGACACACGACGGGGATTTGGTCGTATGGGGATGTGGGTATTGCGTTCCCACTGCGATTTCACGCAGCGGTAGTCCCTGAAGGGGAACGTCCCGGGTTACGTATGTAACCCTAGTTCCCCGAAGGGACGGACGCTGCGTGTCCTGCCATACTCTCGGCATCCCCTTGGGTCGCTGCTTCAGTAACTTTTAAGCTGGCGTGTTGTGTACTCAGGGGATATTTATAGCTTCCTGGTCGATGACGTCACTCGCCGTACGCTCATTCTCTCCATTGACTGATTTCATTCATGCTTCAGACGCGTCACGCTGAGGGCGTTCCCACTGCGATTTCACGCAGCGTCCGTCCCTTCGGGGAACTAGGGTTACATACGTAACCCGGGACGTTGTGCTGCTGTCAGTTGAGCTGCCGCCCCGTTTCCATGGTAACGCCCTCCGCTCCAGTTCAAATGCGGCTTGAATGTTCAGCGCGCGCCCATTAAAACACGTAGAAGTCACGCAGAATTTACATAAACGTAGAATTGATGGAGGGAATTATTTGATAATCAGATAAAATATCCTGAAACTTGATAGATTATTAAGTGGATAGTAGCCCTGTGGCCATCTCAAACTGTAAATGGAATGAGCATATGAAAGCATTGAAAAAGTAAAACAATGTAGTCATTTATATATAATAGGCTATATTATAATATAATATATTGCTTTAGAAATGTGGTTTTTACAATTTTATTTCTACACCACATTTACCATAAGGCATGGACATATTTTCTCAAATACACAAATTTACAGATGTAACATGAGGAAGAATTTATAAGCTTTATGTTCCAAGTATTTTTTAAATATATTTCAAATATACTAGATGTATTTCAATTTATTTAACAGTGCTTCACATATATTGTGAATATATTCATAAGCAGTTATTTATAGGCTATTTAAGTGCTGTTGTTTATTGGGGTCTATGGTGTTTTAACTACTGTGATGTTTAATGTTTTTATGGGTGCATTATAGGAATATTAAATGTAGTGATTGTTAACAAATGTTCAGAAATAGGCGTAGGCCACTAATATACAGCACAAGTGTTTTCAACAATATATATTTGCAGCTGACACAGAAAACACTAGTTTATTAATAAAAATAAAATGCAATAAAAATCAATGCATATGCGTGTCACCGGATTTACAAATACACATCTTGCTTGTTGCACGCACACATATTATGTCGAAATAACAAGATATTATGTTGAAATAACACTTCATAATACATAAGAATATTTGATTGAATGCTGAATGTTGTGCTTGTTCAATTTAAATTAAAACCTGAATTTAGATAATTAAAATAATTGAATATTATATATTGGGTGGGCAAGTTTTCCTCATTTATTAAGTAGCCTATTTATACATAATTGCGCAGCTCCCCTGTCAATGATCTAGCACCCCCTTTAGCACCTGCGTTAATAATTCTCTGGCGCCGCCCTAAGAGCGTTTTTTTGTTTTAGCTACCAAATCAGACGGACCAAACAAAGTCATTTTTTCAAAGTCTATGTTTTGGGCTAAATTTGGACCAAATCAGACGGACCAAACAAAGACCAATTTTCAACGTCTATGTTTGGGCTAAATTTGGACCAAATCAGACGGACCAAATAAAGACCAATTTTCAACGTCTATGTTTGGGCTAAATTTGGACCAAATCAGACGGACCAAACAAAGACCACTTTTCAACGTCTTTTTTTGGGCCAAATGAAGGCTATGACGGGCCGACCTGATTTAGCCCAAAAAAACAACGTCTTAATGACGTCCGGTGCTGGGTGGGATAGGTCTTGCAAAACGGTTGCTAGGGTACTATGTTTGGTTGCTAGGGAGTGGCTTGGCAGCTGCCAATCATGAAGCTCCAAAGTCAATGTGAATGTATAAACCAACCCCCATCTCTATACGATGTTTTGATGCAGAGATATAGGTCTTGCAAAATGGTTGCTAGGGTACTCTGTTTGGTTGCTAGGGAGTGGCTTGGCAGCTGCCAATCATAAAACTCCAAAGGCTGCTTGTCAGTATGAATGATATAAACCAACTCCCATGCCTCTGTGACATTCAGAATGGAAGATATCCCTCTTTGGATTTTGGTTGCTAAGGTGCTCGACAATGGTTGCTAGGGCGTGGCTAGGAAGTGTTGAGGTGATTCATGATTGGCTGTTTGCTGCCCCGAGTCAAACGAGACCACCCTCATGTTTCTATGACAATTCAGTCCAGAGATATCCCTTCGATCTCTTTCAATGGAAGTCTATGGGAGTTGTTGCTAAGGTGCTCTAAATGGTTGCTAGGGCGTGGCTTGATAGCTTCACAATGATCCTGAGAGACTGATTGGTTGTCTGAGTAAAATGAGCCCGCCCATTTGTCTCTACGACACTGTGATCCAGAGTTATGTTCAATATAAAAGCGGTTTCTATGGTGTAGGACGGCCCATTTCATGGGCCGTCCTACACCATAGTAAGTCAGTGGGGAAACTTTGGGCAGCCATAGGCAAGCACCACTAATAAGTATGCACAATAACACTAGTGTTGCTTTGCCATAGGCAAGCACCACTAACTAGAAAAAGTTCGTCGAGACAAACTTTAAGTTGGCTTGTGAAAGTTTGGACCAATAAGTTTGAAGAAGTTTAAAGTAGTTTGAAGTTTAAAGTAGTTTAAAGTTTAAATTAAAGTTTTAATTAGTTTAAAGTTTAAATTAAAGTTTTAATTAGTTTAAAGTTTTAATTAGTTTAAAGTTTAAAGTTGTTTAAAGTATAGTTTGAATTAATTTAAAGTTGATAGGGTGTTTCTAGTGGGTTGCTAGGGTGTTCTGGGTGGTTGCTAGGTAGTTGCTAAGGTATTTTAGGTGATTGCTAGGGTGTTCTGGGTGGTTGCCAGGTGGTTGCTAAAGTATTTTGGTTGATTGCTAGGGTTTTCTTGGTGGTTGCTAGGCAGTTGCTAGGGTGTTTTGGGTGGATGCTATGGTGTTGCTAGGGGTTTCTAGGCTATTTTGGGTGGTTGATATGGTGTTGCTAGGTTGTTTTAAGGTATTTTGTGTGGTTGCTAGGGTGTTCTGGGTGGTTGCTAGGCAGTTGCTAGGGTGTTCTGGGTAGTTTCTATGGTGTTGCTAGGGTGTTCTAGGCTATTTTTGGTGGTTGCTATGGTGTTGCTAGGTTGTTTTAAGGTATTTTGTGTGGTTGCTATGGTGTTCTGGGTGGTTGCTAGGCAGTTGCTAGGGTGTTCTAGGGTATTTTAGGTGGTTGCTATGGTGTTGCTAGGGTGTTTTAAGGTATTTTGGGTGGTTGCTAGGGTGTTATGGTTGGTTGCTAGGCAGTTGCTAGGGTGTGCTGGGTGGTTGCTGTGGTGTTGCTAGGGTGTTCTAGGCTATTTTAGGCGGTTGCTATGATGTTGCTAGGGTATTTTAAGGTATTTTGGGTGGTTGCTAGGGTGTTATGGGTGGTTGCTAGGCAGTTGCTAGAGTGTCCTGGGTGGTTGCTATGGTGTTGCTAGGGTGTTTTAAGGTATTTTGGGTGGTTGCTAGGGTGTTCTGGGTTGTTGCTAGGCAGTTGCTAGGGTGTTCTGGTGGTTGCTAGGGTGTTGCTAGGGTGTTCTAGGGTATTTTGGGTGGTTGCTATGGTGTTGCTAGGATGTTTTAAGGTATTTTGGGTGGTTGCTAGGGTGTTCTGGGTGGTTGCTAGGCAGTTGCTAGGGTGTTCTGGTGGTTGCTAGGGTGTTGCTAGGGTGTTCTAGGGTATTTCGGGTGGTTGCTATGGTGTTGCTAGGGTGATTTAAGGTATGTTGGTTGGTTGCTAGGGTGTTCTGGGTGGTTGCTAGGCAGTTGCTTGGGTGTTCTGGGGGTTGCTAGGCAGTTGCTAGGGTGTTCTAGGGTATTTTGGGTGGTTGCTATGGTGTTGCTAGGGTGTTTTAAGGTATTTTGGGTGGTTGTTATGGTGTTCTGGGTGGTTGCTAGGCAGTTGCTAGGGTGTTCTAGGGTATTTTGGGTGGTTGCTATGGTGTTGCTAGGGTGATTTAAGGTATTTTGGGTGGTTGCTAGGGTGTTCTGGGTGGTTGCTAGGCAGTTGCTTGGGTGTTCTGGTGGTTGCTAGGGTGTTGCTAGGGTGTTCTAGGGTATTTTGGGTGGTTGCTATGGTGTTGCTAGGGTGATTTAAGGTATGTTGGTTGGTTGCTAGGGTGTTCTGGGTGGTTGCTAGGCAGTTGCTTGGGTGTTCTGGGGGTTGCTAGGCAGTTGCTAGGGTGTTCTAGGGTATTTTGGGTGGTTGCTATGGTGTTGCTAGGGTGTTTTAAGGTATTTTGGGTGGTTGTTATGGTGTTCTGGGTGGTTGCTAGGCAGTTGCTAGGGTGTTCTAGGGTATTTTGGGTGGTTGCTATGGTGTTGCTAGGGTGATTTAAGGTATTTTGGGTGGTTGCTAAGGTGTTCTGGGTGATTGCTAGGCAGTTGCTAGGGTGTTCTGGTGGTTGCTAGGGTGTTCTAGGGTATTTTGGGTGGTTGCTATGGTGTTGCTAGGGTGATTTAAGGTATTTTGGGTGGTTGCTAGGGTGTTCTGGGTGGTTGCTAGGCAGTTGCTAGGGTGTTTTGGGGGTTGCTAGGCAGCTGCTAGGGTGTTCTAGGGTATTTTGGGTGGTTGCTATGGTGTTGCTAGGGTGTTTTAAGGTATTTTGGGTGGTTGCTAGGGTGTTATGGGTGGTTGCTATGGTGAACTATTTATGAATTTAAAAGTTCATAAGTGTATGAATTTATGAAAATTCATAAGTGTATGAATTCATGAGTTTATAAGTTTAAATGAAGTAAATGTAGTAGTTTGAAGTTAAAATTAGTTAAAATTTTAAATTAGTTTGAAGTGTAAAGTAGTTTGAAGTAGATAAGTTTACACACTCACACACTCAAGAGTTCTTGAGTTTAGAGTTTATAAGTTTAAATGAGTAAGAGTTTATTCATTTATGAGTTTGAGTTCATAAGTGTATGAATTCATGAGTTTATAAGTGTACAAGTTTATGAGTTTAGAGTTTATAAGTTTAAATGAGTAAGAGTTCAGAGTTTATTAATTTATGTTTAAGAGTTCATAAGTGTATGTATTCATGAGTTTATAAGTGTAAGAGTTTATGATTTTAGAGTTTATAAGTTTAAATGAGTCTAAGAGTTCAAGTTTAGAGTTTATTAATTTATTATGAGTTGAAGAGTTTAAGTGTAGATAGATAAGTGTCATAGATAGATAAGTTTATTAGTTTAAATGAGTCTCAATGGCTCATAGTAGTATATAGAATGGCAGTTTGATTCAGTCTAGGGCTTCAAGGAGTTTAGATTTGAATGTTTGGCAGTTGGGGAGTTTGAAAATCTGAACATTCCGCAATGTTAAGTCAATGGGAGTTTTTTCCGACTTTGATCGTCATTTTTAGGAAAACCGTAAGTCCGATCAGTCTGAAAAGATATAGCACACCGAGTCAGAACAGTTTGAGTGTCTGAGCCGAGTTTGGAGTATGTAGAGTTAAAGCTCTAGGAGGAGTTAGAGTCAAAAATTTTAGTGGTAATAAAAAGAATAATAATAATAATAAGTTTAAATAGGATTTCAGTAAGTTGGCTCTCACAAGCCAACTTAACTAGAAAAAGTTCGTCGAGACAAACTTTAAGTTGGCTTGTGAAAGTTTGGACCAGAAAGTTTAAAGAAGTTTAAAGTAGTTTGAAGTTTACATTAGTTTAATATGTAAATTAGTTTAAAGTGTAAATTAGTTTGAAGTTGAAATTAGTTTATAGTTTAAATTATTTTAAATTAAACTTCTAACTACTTTTAACTTTGAAGTTTAAATTAGTTTAAAGTTTTAAATAAGTTTAAATTAGTTTAAAGTTTTAAATAAGTTTAAATTAGTTTAAAGTTAAAAGTAGTTAAGTTTAATTGAAACTTATTTAAACTTTAAACTAATTTAAACTTCTAACTACTTTTAACTTTAATTGAAACTTATTTAAACTTTAAACTAATTTAAACTTCTAACTACTTTTAACTTTAAACTAAATTAGTTCAAAGTTTAAAGTAGTTTGAAGTTTAAATTAGTTTGAAGTTTAAGTAAGTTTAAATTAGTTTAAAGTTAAAAGTAGTTAGAAGTTTAAATTAGTTTGAATTTTAAAGTAGTTTGAAGTTTATATTAGTTGCTAGGGTGTTCTGGGTGGTTGCTATGGTGTTGCTAGGGTGTTGTAAGGTATTTTGGGTGGTTGCCAGGGTGTTCTGGGTGGTTGCTAGGCAGTTGCTAGGGTGTTCTGGGTTGTTGCTAGGGTGTTCTAACACCTTT
Source organism: Siphateles boraxobius (assembly GCF_051911475.1). Classification (NCBI taxonomy): domain Eukaryota; kingdom Metazoa; phylum Chordata; class Actinopteri; order Cypriniformes; family Leuciscidae; genus Siphateles; species Siphateles boraxobius. Next base: position 9,881,838 of record NW_027508920.1, on the reverse strand, counting down.
TGGGTGGTTGCTAGGGTGTTCTGGGTTGTTGCTTGGCAGTTGTTATGGTGTTCTAGGCTTTTTTGGGTGGTTGCTATGGTGTTGCTAGGATGTTTAAAGGTATTTTGGGTGGTTGCTAGGGTGTTCTGTTTAGTTGCTAGGCAGTTGCTAGGGTGTTCTGGTGGTTGCTAGGGTGTTCTAGGGTATTTTGGGTAGTTGCTATGGTGTTGCTAGGGTGATTTAAGGTATTTTGGGTGGTTGCTAGGGTGTTCTGGGTGGTTGCTAGGGTGTTCTGGGGGTTGCTAGGCAGTTGCTAGGGTGTTCTAGGGTATTTTGGGTGGTTGCTATGGTGTTGCTAGGGTGTTTTACGGTATTTTAGGTGGTTGTTAGGGTGTTCTGGGGTATTTTGGGTGGTTGCTATGGTGTTGCTAGGGTGTTAAGGTATTTTGGGTGGTTGTTAGGGTGTTCTGGGTGGTTGCTAGGGTGTTCTAGGGTATTTTGGGTGGTTGCTATGGTGTTGCTAGGGTGTTTTAAGTTATTTTGGGTGGTTGGTAGGGTGTTCTGAGTTCATGAGTTTATAAGTGTATGAGTTTATAAGTGTATGAGTTTGAGTTTAGAGTTTGAGTTTAGAGTTTATAAGTTTAAATGAGTCTAAGAGTTCAAGTTTAGAGTTTATTAATTTATTATGAGTTTAAGAGTTTAAGTGTAGATAGATAAGTGTCATAGATAGATGAGTTTATTAGTTTAAATGAGTCTCAATGGCTCATAGTATATAGAATGGCAGTTTGATTCAGTCTAGGGCTTCAAGGAGTTTAGATTTGAATTTTTGACAGTTGGCCAGTTTGAAAATCTGAACATTCAATGGGAGTTTTTTCCGAGTTTGATCGTCATTTTTAGGAAAACCGTAAGTCCGATCAGTTAGAAAAGTTATAGCACACTAAGTCAGAACAGTCTGAGTGTCTGAGCCGAGTTTGGAGTTTGTAGAGTTAAATCTCTAGGAGGAGTTAGAGTCAAAAATTTTAGTGGTAATAAAAAGAATAATAATAATAACTAGAAAAAGTTCGTCGAGACAAACTTTAAGTTGGCTTGTGAAAGTTTGGACCAATAAGTTTGAAGAAGTTTAAATTAGTTTAAAGTTTAAATTAGTTTAAATTTTAAAGTAGTTTGAAGTTGAAATTAGTTTAAAGTTTAAAGTAGTTTAAAGTTTAAAGTTTAAAGTTTTAATGGTTTAAAGTTTAAAGTAGTTTAAAGTTTGAAGTATAGTTTGAAGTAATTTAAAGTTGCTAGGGTGTTTCTAGTGGGTTGCTAAGGTGTTCTGGGTGGTTGCCTGGCGGTTGCTAAGGTATTTTAGGTGGTTGCTAGGGTGTTTTGGATGGTTGCTATCGTGTTGCTTGGGTGTTCTACGGTATTTTGGGTGGTTGCTATGGTGTTGCTAGGGTGTTTTAAGGTATTTTGGATGGTTGCCATGGTGTTCTGGGTGGTTGCTATGGTGTTGCTAAGGTGTTGTAAGGTATTTTGGGTGGTTGCTATGGTGTTCTGGGTGGTTGCTAGGCAGTTGCTAGGGTGTTCTGGGGTTGCTAGGCAGTTGCTAGGGTGTTCTGGTGGTTGCTAGGGTGTTCTAGGGTATTTTGGGTGGTTGCTATGGTGTTGCTAGGGTGATTTAAGGTATTTTGGGTGGTTGCTAGGGTGTTCTGGGTGGTTGCTAGGCAGTTGCTAGGGTGTTCTGGTGGTTGCTAGGGTGTTGCTAGGGTGTTCTAGGGTATTTTGGGTGGTTGCTATGGTGTTGCTAGGGTGATTTAAGGTATTTTGGGTGGTTGCTAGGGTGTTCTGGGTGGTTGCTAGGGTGTTCTAGAGCATTTTGGGTGGTTGCTATGGTGTTGCTAGGGTGTTTTAAGGTATTTTGGGTGGTTGCTAAAAAGAAAGAAAGATTGAAAGAAAGATTAGAAAGAAATAAAGATAGATAGAAAGATTAGTTAGAAAGAAAGAGAGAGAGAAGTTGAAGAAGTTTAAATTAGTTTAAAGTTTAAATTAGTTTAAATTTTAAAGTAGTTTGAAGTTGAAATTAGTTTAAAGTTTAAAGTAGTTTAAAGTTTAAAGTTTAAAGTTTAAAGTTTAAAGTTTTAATGGTTTAAAGTTTAAAGTAGTTTAAAGTTTGAAGTATAGTTTGAAGTAATTTAAAGTTGCTAGGGTGTTTCTAGTGGGTTGCTAAGGTGTTCTGGGTGGTTGCCTGGCGGTTGCTAAGGTATTTTAGGTGGTTGCTAGGGTGTTTTGGATGGTTGCTATGGTGTTGCTTGGGTGTTCTACGGTATTTTGGGTGGTTGCTATGGTGTTGCTAGGGTGTTTTAAGGTATTTTGGATGGTTGCCATGGTGTTCTGGGTGGTTGCTATGGTGTTGCTAAGGTGTTGTAAGGTATTTTGGGTGGTTGCTAGGGTGTTCTGGGTGGTTGCTAGGCAGTTGCTAGGGTGTTCTGGTGGTTGCTAGGGTGTTCTAGGGTATTTTGGGTGGTTGCTATGGTGTTGCTAGGGTGATTTAAGGTATTTTGGGTGGTTGCTATGGTGTTGCTAGTGTGTTTTAAGGTATTTTGGGTGGTTGCTAAAAAGAAAGAAAGATTGAAAGAAAGATTAGAAAGAAATAAAGATAGATAGAAAGATTAGTTAGAAAGAAAGAGAGAGAGAAAGAAAGAGAGATAGAAAGATTAGTTAGAAAGAAAGAAAGATTAGTTAGAAAGAAAGATTAGTTAGAATGAAAGAAAGTTAGAAAGTAAGATTAGTTAGAAAGAAAGAAAAAAAGAAAGATTGAAAGAAAGATTAGAAAGAAAGAAAGAAAGATAGAAAGATTAGTTAGAAAGAAAGAAAGAAAGATTAGTTAGAAAGAAATAGATTAGTTAGAAAAGAAAGAAAGAAAGAAAGAAAGATTAGTTAGAAAGAAAGATTAGAAAGAGAGATAGAAAGAAAGATAGAAAGATTAGTTAGAAAGAAAGAAAGATTAGTTAGAAAGAAAGAAATATAGAAAGTAAAATTAGTAAGAAAGAAAGAAAGAAAGAAAGATAGAAAGATTAGTTAGAAAGAAAGAAATATAGAAAGATTATTTAGAAAGAAAGAGAGAAAGAAAGAAAGAGAGATAGAAAGATTGTGTTCATAAGTGTATGAATTCATGAGTTCATAAGTGTATGAGTTTATAAGTTTATGAATTCATGAGTTCATAAGTGTATGAATTCATGAGTTTATAAGTGTACGAGTTTATGAGTTTAGAGTTTATAAGTTTAAATGAGTAAGAGTTCAGAGTTTATTAATTTATGAGTTTGAGTTCATAAGAGTTTGAATTCATGAGTTTATAAGTGTATGAGTTTATAAGTGTATGAGTTTATGAGTTTAGAGTTTATAAGTTTAAATTAGTCTAAGAGTTCAAGTTTAGAGTTTATTAATTTATTATGAGTTTAAGAGTTTAAGTGTAGATAGATAAGTGTCATAGATATATGAGTTTATTAGTTTAAATGAGTCTCAATGGCTCATATAGTATATAGAATGGCAGTTTGATTCAGTCTAGGGCTTCAAGGTATTTAGATTTGAATTTTTGACAGTTGGGGAGTTTGAAAATCTGAACATTCCGCCATGTTAAGTCAATGGGAGTTTTTTCCGACTTTGATCGTCATTTTTAGGAAAACCGTAAGTCCGATCAGTTAGAAAAGATATAGCATACCGAGTCAGAACAGTCTGAGTGTCTGTGCCGAGTTTGGAGTATGTGGAGTTAAAGCTCTAGGAGGAGATAGAGTTGTAAATTTTTGACAGAATAATAATAATAATAATAATAAGTTTAAGTACAATATCAGTAAGTTGGCTCTCACAAGCCAACTTAATAAGTTTAAATAGGATTTCAGTAAGTTGGCTCTCACAAGCCAACTTAATAAGTTTAAGTAGGATTTCAGTAAGTTGGCTCTCACAAGCCAACTTAACTAGAAACAGAGCATTTCCTGCGGAACATGCGTGTGAATGCTTAAAATGCTTAACTGAAATGCAAAGAAAGAAAGAAAGAAAGAAAGAAAGAAAGAAAGAAAGAAAGAAAGAAAGAAAGAAAGAAAGAAAGAAAGAAAGAAAGAAAGAAAGAAAGAGAAAGAAGGATTAGTTAGAAAGAAAGAAAGATGGATTAGTTAGAAAGAAAGAAAGATGGATTAGTTAGAAAGAAAGAAAGATTAGGTAGAAAGAAAGAAAGAAAGATTAGGTAGAAAGAAAGAAAGAAAGAAAGAAAGAAAGAAAGAAAGAAAGAAAGAAAGAGAGAAAGAAAGAAAGAAAGAAAGAAAGAAAGAAAGAAAGAAAGAAAGAAAGAAAGAAAGAAAAAGAAAGAAGGATTAGTTAGAAAGAAAGAAAGATGGATTAGTTAGAAAGAAAGAAAGATTAGGTAGAAAGAAAGAAATAAGGATTAGGTAGAAAGAAAGAAAGAAAGATAGATTAGTTACAAAGAGAAAGAAAGAGGGAGGGAGAACAGGAGAAGCAGAAGCATAAATGCAACAAAAACCTGTAAAGTTCTTTCAGAAAAGAGCTCAGTGACTGTGCACCAATCAGAACACAGGACCAATTATGTGTGTGTCCCTTTGATCTGTGCCCCTTTGATCTGTGCTAATCAACATCACCTGTGCAATCAGCTTTCCTATTTAGACAGAGGGCAAAATCGCTGATACTTGGCCTCGAACAAACCTCCCTAGAGACAAAACTATAGGTTGTATCGGCGAAATGACCTGACCGTGAGCGAGACAAGGCCTTTGTGAACGATGTGATGTATTTTTTGTGTGGATAGAGTTGAAAAAAGAGACCACTTTGGCAAGTTGAAAAACTAGTGATCACAGCATTACGGACCAAAGTTTGACCTGAATTTATAATTGCTGCCAATGGAGGATTGTCTGTCACTCTTGTCCTTTGGAAGGACACAGAGGAAACACTGTAAGTCCGAGGGATTTACTAAACACACGTGAGGAAGCACAACAAAAATACCTACGTTTCAAGTATAATTACATGCCCGAAGAGTTAAAATTGTGGCCAGGCCAGCGATTTAAAAATTATTTTTTACGATTAGTTTTCAAGCTGGCTCACTCTAGCAGATGACATCACGTGCTCTAGCTCTGAACAGTCTCTCTCATCCGCTTCCATTAAAATCTGAGAAACGGCTTGAAAAACTTAAAGACTAAAGTAGAGATTGTGAAAAAAGTATAAAATATTTCAAAAAGTTGAATACAACGTTAATAGCTTAAAGATTTCTCAACATTTAAAAGTTGAAATGACAAAAATAGCTGAAAGTATGCAGAAGTAGTGGGCTTTGAAAGCAGAAGGAGCATAAAGCAGGATTTGAAGAATTCTCCATTGACTTACATGTTAAAAAAAATGCACAAAAAGATTAATAATTTAAAAAGTATAAAAGTTATAAAAAAGAAAAATAATAGCACACATGTCCTTGAAAAGCTGAACATTTTGATACTTGAATGGTTTTTGTAGCACAAAGTAGAGAGGAGTTGAAAGCGACCACGGAAGAATACGGAATAATAATAATAAAGATTTGGATTTCAATAGTGTGAATGCTTGAAAGCATTCACACTAATAATAAAGATTTGGATTTCGATAGTGTGAATGCTTGAAAGCATTCACACTAATAAGTATGCACAATAACAATAGTGATGCCTTGCCTTTGGCAAGCTCCACTAATAAGTTTAAATAGGATTTCAGTAAGTTGGCTTTCACAAGCCAACTTAATAATAAGTTTAAATAGGATTTCAGTAAGTTGGCTTTCACAAGCCAACTTAATAAGTTTAAATAGGATTTCAGTAAGTTGGCTTTCACAAGCCAACTTAATAAGTATGGAGAAGAACACTAGTGATGCCTTGCCTTTGGCAAGGACCACTAATAATAAGTTTAAGTACAATATCAGTAAGTTGGCTTTCACAAGCCAACTTAATAAGTTTAAGTACAATATCAGTAAGTTGGCTCTCACAAGCCAACTTAATAACCAGAAAAAGTTTGTCGAGACAAACTTTAAGTTGGCTTGTGAAAGTTTTGACCAGAAGGTTTGAAGAAGTTTAAATTAGTTTAAAGTTTAAAGTAGTCTAAAGTTTAAATTAGTTTGAATTTTGAAGTAGTTTAAAGTTTAAATTAGTTTAGTTTAAATTAGTTTGTATTTTAAAGTAGTTTAAAGTTTAAATTAGTTTAAAGTTGAAAGTAGTTTAATGTTTAAAGTAGTTTAAAGTTTAAATTAGTTTAGATTAAATTAGTTTGAATTTTAAAGTAGTTTAAAGTTTAAATTAGTTTGAATTTTAAAGTAGTTTGAAGTTTAAATTGGTTTAGTTTAAAGTTTTAAATAGTTCAAAGTTTAAAGTAGTTTACTGTATAGTTTGAAGTAATTTAAAGTTGCTAGAGTGTTTCTAGTGGGTTGCTAACTCGTTCTGGGTGGTTGCTAAGGTATTTTGGGAGGTTGCTAGGGTGTTATGGGTGGTTGCTAGGGTGTTCTGGGTGGTTACTAAGGTGTTGCTAGGGTGCTCTAATGTATTTTGGATGGTTGCTATGGTGTTGCTAGGGTGTTCTAGGGTATTTTGGGTGGTTGCTATGGTGTTGCTAGGGTGTTCTAAGATATTATGGGTGGTTGCTATGGTGTTGCCAGGGTGTTCTAAGATATTTTGGGTGGTTGCTATGGTGTTGCTAGGGTGCTCTAAGGTATTTTGGGTGGTTGCTATGTTGTTGCTATGGTGTTTTAGGGTATTTTGGGTGGTTGCTAAGGTGTTGCTAGGGTGCTCTAAGGTATTTTGGATGGTTGCTATGGTGTTGCTAGGGTGTTCTATGGTATTTTGGGTGGTTGCTATGGGGTTGCTAAGGTGTTCTGAGATATTTTGGGTGGTTACTACGGTGTTGCTATGGTGTTCTAGGGTATTTTGGGTGGTTGCTATGGTGTTGCTAGGGTGTTCTAATGTATTTTGGGTGGTTGCTAGGGTGTTCTAAGATATTTTGGTTGGTTGCTATGGTGTTGCTAGGGTATTCTAAGGTATATTTGGGTGGTTGCTATGGTGTTGCTGTGGTGTTCTACAGTATTTTGTGTGGGTGCTAAGGTGTTGCTTGGGTGTTCTAGGGTATTTTGGGTGGTTGTTATGGTGTTGCTAGGGTGTTCTAGGGTATTTTGGGTGGTTGCTATGGTGTGTGTTGCTATGGTGATCTAAGGTATTTTGGGTGGTTGCTAGGGTGTTCTAAGATATTTTGGTTGGTTGCTATGGTATTGCTAGGGTATTCTAAGGTATTTTGGGTGGTTGATATGGTGTTGCTAGGGTGTTCTATGGTATTTTGAGTGGTTGCTAAGGTTTTGCTAGGGTGTTCTAAGGTATTTTGGATGGTTGCTATGGTGTTGCTAGGGTGTTCTGGGGTATTTTGGGTGGTTGCTATGGTGTTGCTAGGGTGTTCTAAGATATTTTGGGTGGTTGCTATGGTGTTGCTAGGGTGTTCTAAGGTATTCTGGGATGTTGCTATGATGTTGCTAGCTGGTTGCTAGGGTGTTCTGGGTGGTTGCTAGGCGGATGCTAGGGTGTTTCGAGTGGTTGCTATGGTGTTTCTAAGCGGTTGCTAGGGTATTCTGGGTTGTTGCTAGGGTGTTGCTAGGATGTTGTGGGTGGTTACTATGATGTTGCTAGGTGGTTGCTAGGGTATTCTGGTTGGTTGCTAGGCGGTTGCTAGGGTATTCTGGATGGTTGCTAGGGTGTTGCTAGATGGTTGCTAGGGTGTTCTAGGTGGTTGCTATGGTGTTGCTAGGCGGTTGCTAGGGTATTCTGGTTGTTGCTAGGGTATTCTGGGTGGTTGCTATGGTGTCACTAGGTGGTTGGTAGTTGTCACAGATGGTTACTACTGGAGTTCTTAGCATTTTCTTGGCATGATTTAGCACTTACCTAATCGCCATTAGCATGTAGCTATTCACAGCTAGCATGTGTAGCATATTGGAAGTTCGGTTTGCTAGCATGAGTCAAAAGAGACAACCCCCATCTCTATATGATGTTCTGATGCAGAGATATAGGTCTTGCCAAATGGTTGCTAGGGTACTCTGTTTGGTTGCTAGGGAGTGGGTTGGCAGCTGCCAGTCATGAAAGTCCAAAGGCTGCTTGTCAGTATGAATGATATAAACCAACTCCCATGCCTCTGTGACATTTAGAATGGAAGATATCCCTTCATGGATTTTGGTTGCTAAGGTGCTCAATAATGGTTGCTAGGGAGGGGCTAGGAAGTGTTGAAATTATTCATGATTGGCTGTTTGCTGCCCAGAGTCAAACTTGTGTTAACCCCATCTCTATATGATGTTCTGATACAGAGATATAGGTCTTGCAAAATGGTTGCTAGGGTACTCTGTTTGGTTGCTAGGGAGTGGCTTGGCAGCTGCCAGTCATGAAACTCAAAAGGCTGATTGTCAGTGTGAATGATATAAACCAACTCCCATGCCTCTGTGACATTCAGAATGGAAGATATCCCTCTATGGATTTTGATTGCTAAGGTTGAAGTGGTTTACACTCTTTCTGAAAAATAACTTCGCAGAGATCTTTGATGCCAGAAATAATTAGACTTTATTTTCGAACGCCGTCCCGTTCCATAGAACGGCGCTCTAACGCTCTGGCCCTCCGGCCTTCCAGCGCGCTCCCGAGTATATTTTGGTTCAGAGTTATATACATACATCTTCTTCCAAAGAAGGTAACACACCCTATAGATAGTTTTGGGTAAAGGTATTTTACCATGTGACTTCTCAGAATAGAATTTTCTGCTGCAAACAACATTCCATTCAAGGTCTTTCACATACACAGAGGAAATCCAAAGTCACAGACAGAAGAAATAATTGTGTGCAAATATATAGCAAAATTACTTGTTTTCTAAATAATAAAATCTTCAACATTCCCTCATCTGAGCTTATTAAGCCTCACATTCTCTAGCCTTTTCCAGAGTGTAGTTTCAAAATCCAGCTCCCTCAGTTATGCTACCTGGTGACTCAATTTGAGTCACCCATTCTCCTTTCCAATTACTGGATTAAGCCACGACACTCCGGAGGAGCACTCGAGCCAAACATCTTCTTCCATACATTTTTATTTCTTTTAGTTGTTCTTTCTTTTTTGTTTAATGGAAAAAGTAAAAGACTCCAGTTCTCCCTAATCAGACAAACTTAAACATTGTTATAAGTGTGTGAATACATTTGTTCTTGCATTGCATGTTATTGTCACAGTTATGTAGAGTATATCAAACATAAAAGTCTCTTATACTATTGAAAGTTTTCTTGCGGTGTAGATATCCTCTTGGGTCTGGCTCATCAATCATCTTCTTCGTCCTCAATTCCCCATTTACTGGAATCAACATCCAGGGTTTGTAAATATCAATTTGGTTGCCCTCTCAAATTAGTTTTCATTATCTTTTTTCCGCATTTTCATTCGTTTAACTGTGGTTTTCCAACTAGTGATCTCAATATGTAAAGTATACAACAGAATAATACCCACTTTCAATATCCCTAATTGAGCAAACCTTAATTTTCCAAACTTTTCATTAAGTTTTCCTTAACTTCTGCTCTTAAGTTTTTCTTGACTCAATCGTAATCGCTAAATTTTCCTCCCTGCGCAATATTATTTAGTAAAAGTGCAACACTGATCACCAAACATAAGTCATTCTTCTTTTTTCATATAATTGTTTTTCTACTAATGCAGACAAAGCATTATAATAAATATCTGCTTATTATATTAGTCTAATTGATTTATTATGCATTTTTGTTCTACTTGATCCATATGACTATTAATTCAAAATATGGCTTGGTAAACATAACTCTCTCATTTTTATCACTTCTTATGAGAGAATATAATTTCTTAAATTCGAAGAATCCATCTTTTAGTCAGTCAATTTTAGTGAACATAACACTTTACACCTATCTAATAAATTGCAATACATTTCACTTACTGTCTATTTTATTACCAAATGTAAACAATAAATTCCATTTTGACCTTTTTAATCTCGCGTATTGCTTCCTATTCTCATTGTAGCTCCTCAGTTCAAGACTAAACTGAATACATTTTCTTCGTTTCTACTAATTTCTAAATAATTTATCATGAATAAACTAATTATGTCTCATGTAATCACTCTAACTAAGAAAGCTTCAGAGCAATGTTACATTTATCTCATAAAAGTCATTCAATAAACTCATTAGACAATTAGAAAAATAACTCTAACAAATAACTTTTTGCGCTCTTACATATTCCTTATATGTATATTTATTTTTCTTTATATCTAACAATCTAAAAGTTTGTCTATCAACCATTTAAAGCATTAGCATTATAACTTAATCATTATTAAAACTTCCTTGTGTTCGTATGCAACTTATTTTTAATCTTCAATACTTCTGTTTAGTTGACATATAATATGACCTTATTTCTGATAGTTTTTCAATCTAAGGATTACTGCTCTGTTAGAAATTTAATTTATGTTCCTGCCCTCCTCTGTTGATTTCATTGCTTTTACCCATCTATATCATGTCCACATAATCCATTACCAAGTGTTTTAATAGTTCTTCTGGTATACTGATATATGGCCTATTTTTGTCGCTGTTCTTTTCTTAACTTTGTTTTTGCCTCAAATTTCACAAAACTTTGCAAAAATGCCTTTTAATTTAAAATGCCTTTAATTTTATCTTCATTTTAATTTTTAATTTCCTTACCTTACCCCCCCTTTTGCGCACTGGTTTAAAACCATTGCGCATCTGGACTGAGAATATTCAAAAGTATTCATTGGTTCAACAATCTGTCCTTCATGTGAATGCCAAATATCTATATTTGACCCCCCTCTGGTGCCATTTAGATTGTTCACAAGGGCCTGTTAGTTATTGGATTTCAATAAGTTCTTGTAAGTCTATAAACTTTCTATCGAGCACTACTTGATATAATTTTAACTAATCAATTGCATTTTGAATCAAATTGTATTCTTATCAATTAAAATTAAAATTTAATATTTGTTAATACTTGCTTTAATTTCAACTGTAGTCTTAAATTAATTAAGTATACCCTTGTATTGACAAATTTCATCTGTGTACCCATTAAGATTTATTTAAAAGTTCTTTTTGGTTCTAATTTTTTCCTTCATGAATTGTCTTAATTCCCACTATGCTATATCAATTTCTTAAATTAATTGTTAACATTATTTTAGTTTCTTTTCTTTTTTTCATTATCATTGTTTTCTATGTTGCTTTAATATATTTTTCTCTTCAATCATTTTTGTTATGGTGGGGGTTATTATTAAGTTGCTACTGAATCTGTTCAAGGGCTGAACATCCAATCATAGGAAAGTTGGTTGATGTTGACTATTGTTTGAGCTTGTACTCATCTCTGTTGATTCTCTTTTCTTTGCACAGTTCCTCTCATTACTGTGTTTCTGGTCAAGTTTGTCTTCTTTTTCCAATCATGATTTGATCATTCTGTTAGTCTTGTCATATTTACATCTTTCACCAGGGTGACTCTTGAGTCGTTCATTGCAATGGACTCTTTTCTCTCATTGTCAGCATGTCCTTGATCCCTCACTTCAGTTGTGGGGGGTTGCTGAAGTCAGTTGGTGTATTTTAAGTTGAGAGACATGAACTCAAATTTCACTCTGTTGATCACTTCCTCTGAAATTACAACGCACAGTTACTGGTTCTTTTTGTTAGACTTGTCCTAGAATCCTTCCTGGAATCGAGCTGCTGCTATCTGTAAATTAAAGCTTAATTATTTTTGTTAGTGAAAATAACATGTGATTTCAATCATCTGCTCATCTGTCCCATTGTCCTTCTCGATGTTACCTGTAGAAAGGTCATGTGGGCTTAGTGGTGTCCTTTCTGCTTTCATTAACAGCAGTGCTTTAATCCATATATTCTCTTTTTTTTCCATAAATTTGACTTTTCATCATTATTTGCAACTTTTTGCATTTTTCTCACAATAAATTTCCAATGTATTCTTAAAATTAGTCAATTCAACTCAGTTATCTCTTTGTCTTGAGTTCCACTATTAGCACATTATTTATTAGGCATCTCGGACAATACTCAACCCACTTTGACAAAAGTTACAAGACAATATTTCATACTTTTGACAAAGATCAGCTCCATCATGATATGCTGCAAATAAAATCAGACGTGTTATGCGCTGCGCAAATGTGGCACTGTTTTTTCTATTTTTATTTTTCTCTTTTCATTCTTTGTTTTTTCATATTGTTACTTCAGTTCCTGACCAGGAGATTTAACCAAATGCATCCATGGTCATTATTTTATTGGGCAGAATTTGCCCTGTGGGCCCACATGTTAAAATTTAAATACAGCTGTATTGGCAAAATAATTGATTTGCCTTAGATGTCTCTTCAGACACCATCTCTCACTCATTCACACTCAGTGTCTCTCTCACACACACTGGCCAGCATACACTCTTGCAGGTTGTGCTCTAAATGTGGCATCCTATAATTTTAGCCACAAGGTCTGATCAGGTCAACACAGCTATGTCAAACACTGCTGAGAAGTGTCAATTTTCATAAGGTTTAGTTAAACACCATTGTTATAATCCTTTTTTTTCTTTTTACAAATTCTAATAGACTAAGTATTTTAGAATAATAAGCCTGCCATTGTAATTTCTCAAATGCATTTTGTCATTTGTTTTTCTGATTTTTCCTATTCTTTTTTGTTTTTTGCTCATGAGCTGCTTTAAGAAATTGGAGATCTCTGCATAATCTTGGATCCATGGCCAACAACATTTCCATCTCATTATCCCAGTTTTGACAGCATTTTTTGCGATTTCATGGTTTTGGACTTTTGGAGTCATTTTCTCCAATCTATATCTCTAAAAACTTACCAAAACAAAATGGAGTGACCAGTATCATTGTTTTGCAAACAATAATAATTATTCTTTGACATTTTGTGTCTATCTTTTTCTTTGCTACAGAATAATTTGTCTCATACTTTTAGCCCTATAGTTGTTTAATGTAATAGCCCTCACTATACCAAATCCAGCCTCAGTTTGAACTATTTGGTGAGTTGAGCACCCACTTGTCTCTTTCAGTGTATTCTTTCTTTTTTATAGGGCTGGACTTGAACCTATACTGAAAAAGCAGAGAGGGTTAGTGTAGCAGAGAATAGAAATAATTGCTTATGAGACCAGTGAATAATCAGAATGAATAAAGTTAATCTAATAATTAACTAAATTTGAAGCAGTCTCTATAGAGTGATCATTGAAGTTGCCACACCTGTGGTGCCCGTAAGGGAAGGATGTCGGTCGGTTTTTCTCTGTTAAAGCTTCATGGCTGTCAGGCACGGCTCAGAGAAAGGAGCAGCATGGAAAGGAGCACCAACCAAGCAGGAAGCCGCAACGCTAAAGCTTCAAGTGGAGGAGGCCCGGAGGAACCAGGCCCACGCGCAGAGCCATCTAGATCAACTACTCCGCGCGACCCATGACCAGAGCGGGACAGAGGATGCAAAAGACCCAGCTCTACAGAAAGAAGCGGAAAGACTTCAAAAGGCCCTGGGTGATCTTCGTCTGGACACAGACCAAAGACAGCAAGCGGAGAGAAACGCCAGAGAGGAACTCAACGAGAAACTCCGACAAGGTGAAGCTCTCCTTGCAAGAGCAGAGACTGAACTAAAAGAAAGAGACGCCAAAGCCAAGGCCTGCAAAAAAAGCACTTGCACGCAGCCCGAGCTGAAATCCACGAGCTTACTCAGCAGAGACACGATCTCAAAAACGAACTTGACATTGTTCACAAAGAGTTGAAACACTCTTATAGACTGCTGAATGAACGGGGAAGTGGAAACGCACACCACAAAGTTTCCCCTAACCAGCCGGTCCGTACCTTTCAGCCACAAACTCACAGCTGAAAGGGGGGTTAAAAGCCCATTGCTCAAGATGTCACCAGCCAGCTTCCAGACAACCCCTGCCGCTAACCACGGCATGGCCCCCAAAGAACTTGACAAGCTGGCCAGAAACATCCCTACGTTCACTCCGAACCCTGCAGGAGGCCACAACGTGCATGCCTACCTGCAAGACATTGACTTTCATTTACAGACTGTCGCCAATGTAACTACTTGGGACAGATTTTACCTGCTAAGAATTACGTCTAGCCATGACGTGCGCAGCTTCCTATACCATCAACTAGAGACTTTCAAAACTGACTACCAGCAGCTGCGACAAGCTTTGAGCCAAGAATTCTCTGTTCCAGAATCAGACCAAGGGCTCATCATCGCCATGGACCTCAAGCAGATAAGACTTGAAACCCCACAGGCCTACTACGGCCGATTCCGACAAGCCTACTTCGGAGCATGGAACGAGCCAGGTATGGAAGAGAATTTCACTTCAGAACTCTGTTTCTCCGAAATCTGCATCCCACAGTGAGTCACCACATGGGCGTCCTGGCCTATCCACGGACCATGTCTATCCAGCAGCTACGAGACTTGGCCCACAAAGCTTATGTCAAGCAAAAGACTGTGTCCGAAAAGACTGTGAAAAACCGCACAATATTCCCTGTCTCCGAACACTATTCAGAGCTGACTCTAGAGGGCGCCCCACAACACCACAGACCTTCATACAGAGAGTCAAGACAGTTCCAGGCCAGCAGAGGGCAGCACAACTGCAATGGTGCTCGTCCGAAGCACCAGAGCGGGCGCTCTGAAAGATTCTGGGACCCTCCCCCTCCAGTCACACAGGCCAACCAAGCCAGACTTTCAGGTCACAGAGGTCACGAGAATTCCTGCACAGCCAGACTGTCAGGTCACAGAGTTCACGGGAACTCTCCCAGCCAGCCACGGAGACACAGTTCCAGCCTCAGACCAAGATTCAAGTTCACCACTCTGCACATTTCAGCCCACCAAAGACTCTGATTCCTTCTGCCCCAAGGTCACAACTGACCTGCAGTTGAATGATGTAACCACTACTGACATTGTACTTGCACTATGGTCAGACAACTCAGCCATCAGTGTCTCAATATTCAATGCTCACATTGAAGACACACCGGACCTTCCTTCTGCCAGCAAGCCCACCCGTTTTCCTTTAAACACGTGCCCATCAACCATGATGACGGCCAAAGGTGTCTGCGCTTGGAACTTGCAATGGAACCACCGGTGTGTGACCCATTACTTCCTGGTCCTTCCGGACCCGCCCCATGATGTCTACATCGGAGCAGACATCCTGACTCGCCTCAAGGCTCATGTGGACATCATTAATGAGGTAGTGTGGGCCCCATTGACTTTACAGCGCCCTGTTGTTCCAACCAACACTGAGAACCTGCTGTCAGGTCGGACCATTCCTGAGGTTTGCACCCTAATCAACGAAAAGGAAACTGTGATACCAGCTTTCACCAAAGGGGTCGCGTCCGGCTCAACATGCGTTGTGGTCAAACCCTAAACCACACGCTGGGCTTCTTTCAACCTTCACCTGAATGTGTTGAACTTGGACTCACACTGGAAGCCACACCCCTTAGTGAAGTGTCATCTCGTATAGCCTACATCCTTTTCAACAACTGCATGGCAAGGGACATCACAATTCCCAAGGCCTACCGAGTGGAATGGGCTAGTGAGCCACGACTTCCATGACTTTGAACTCACACTACCAATCATCGGGCCAATCCCATCTTCAATGATACCCGAAGGGAGCACAAACCACACAGTGTTCACAGCACCCTTCAAACTCATCTCCATCACTTCGGTCATGCCAATGGACAAAGACCAGGTATGCAGAACAGAACTGACAGAGGACCAACACCTTGCAGTATACACAGTCTCCAAACAGCCTGCCTGCGAGACTGACGACACTGCTGCACCTCTGCCTGCCAACACGACAGACGACACACCAACAGAGGAGCCGTACCCAGGATTTGAGTCTCAAGTTCAGCAAATTCTAAAAGACGCTGATGCAATTAAAAATTATGCAGATCTACAAAGACTCAGACAAGTCCTTTACAAGTTCAAAGCATCCTTTGCCAAAGACTCTTTAGATTGTGGTCTCACCACACTCACGACAACTCCACACTGTGCGCATCTCAACGCACCCTAATGATCCTCCCACTTTTGTCAGGCAGTACAAGATCCCCATCGCGTCATACGAACCGGTGCAAGAGATCATTGAATTCAAGCTTGAAAAAGGTGTCATCCGTACATGCAACAGCACCTATTCTGCCCCCATCTGGCCCGTCCTCAAACCAAACGGCAAGTGGCTACCCACCATTGACTACAGGAAACTGAATCAACAGGTGCAACTGTCCCGATGGCCCATGACCCAGCTGGAACAAGAAATACCCAGAATCCAGAGGCCACATCAAGCGTGGAGAAGATTGTGGCTCCTCTGATTCTGGGTATTTCTTGTTCCACCATACCTGTGCATCCAGAAGATCAGCACAAGCTAGCCTTCCCGTTCGTCAACAGACAATTCACTTTCACCAGGTACCCGTTGGGCTATGCCAACTCACCTGCTGAGTTCAACATCTTCCTGAACAAAGCATGCCCAGATGCCAGAATGAGAGGTAACGTTAGCTACAGTGATGATGTTCTCATGAAAAGCACAACAGTGGCTGACCACCTCAAAGAGATAGACTATGTTTTGAACCAATTATCGACTGCCGGCACCAAGAACACCCTCCACAGAGGACAGTGGTGTCGAACCAAAGTCAACTTTGTGGGCTTACTCATCGGATCACGAAGCATCGAACCGCAGTCAAGCCGTATTCAAGCTGTTCAAAACATCAAGCCACCCACCAACATCTCAGAGCCGCAAAGCTTTCTATGGGTGTGCAATTGCTCACGGCAGTTAAGCAACAGCTACTCAGACATTGCAAAACCTCTAACTGCCCTTCTGAAAAAAGACTGCCCACTTGTATGGACAGAAGTTCAAGAAAATGCCATGAATGAGCTAAAACGACACCTATGCACAGCTCCATGTCTGGCTTACCCTGACCCACAAAAAGAGTTCTATCTAGAAGCTGGGTTCTCCAACCACTGTCTCAGTGCTGGCCTGTACCAAAGGCTTGATCAAGACAAAAGAGTCGTTATATATGCCAGCAAGACACTTCTCCCACCAGAGAATAAATTCTCAGACTGTGAAAAAGCTCTGCTCTGCACTGTATGGGCCATCCAGAGATTCTCCAACTACATTGGAGCCCAAAAAGTTATCAATGGCCTGGCAGCCTGCCAAAACTGCTCCGATAACACACCAGCTGCAACGGTGGATGTAGAAGAACCCCAACAGCAACAACTGACCTGTCACAGGTACTTTGAAGAGAATGCGTGCCAAGGTATGCCCACAGCCTACGTCAATGGATGCTCCTACAACCACGAGGGCACTCGCCAAGCAGGTGCGGGCGTGCTATGGGTAAATGACCTGCTGTGCCCACCACAACACTTCAAGTTGGGCCCGCAGTCATCACAATATGTGACCGGTCACGGAAACTAGGGGCACAAGTCGGTTCTGGGGCATTTTGAGTTATTCATAGATTCTATAAGTGTAATCTCCAAGCTTTCCAACGATGTGTAACATGTGGAAATCTGATAATATTTGGAGAAGTTGTGGCCATTTGAAGGTAGGCACTTAAAAAAGCTCAAAGATGAGAAAACGACCTCTAAAGATTGTGCAGTTCTCACCTGTCTCTGCTGCTGGGAGTGACAATAGGGCTCATTTACATCTCATTTAGATGAGCCATACCCCTTGTAAAGCTCCCCCCTGTGCTTTACAGCTTTTTTGCACATCGAATGAATGCACTTCTGCCGCACTAGGCGAAAAACAATTGTGCCGCCCCTCTATTTGCAACATACCAGCAACAACACACAAAGACCAATATGCCATATCGCCTACATATAACGCAAAACCAGCAACAACACACAAAGACCAATATGCCATATAGCCTACATATAACGCAAAACCAGCAACAACACACAAAGACCAATATGCCATATACATATAACGCAAAACCAGCAACAACATACAAAGACCAATAAGCCATAGGCCTACATACAATGCAAATAGTGTGCAACGCTCGTGTGCCCAAAATGTCAACAATATTAAAGTTTATGCAGGAGGCAAATGCCTGCTGGCATTTTTCTTTAAACAGTCATGACAGGAATTTTCCAAATAATCACATTTCACCTCCTCAAATGATTGTTGCAAATCTCTTTACACCACTTTCTTATGTGCGTATACACACACAAATGAAATGTCCGCAAGCACATTATATCATCAGCAGGTTCAGCATCTTAAATAACGACTAAAGAGCAAATGAAGCTTAACTTACATTTCAGAAACGCGCACGGCAGGCCTTCATCGCAGCAAAGGTCTTAACTGCATCCTCTATTTCGATTCTCTGTGCCAGTTCATGTTCTATGGAGATTGTTGCCAGTCCATTAACTCTGTTCCCTGTTCACAAAACGTTCCCCATTCAAAGCAATCGGGACGACACATATGAAACAGCCAGCCACCGCTGTCAGCGAGCCGAGCCGCCGTATTCAAGCACTGAGGGCGGGCGCGGCCCTGTTCAGTTTCCCGAGCCAACGAAGTTCGGCGAAAACATTTTCGGTGGAACTGCCACGGTTCAGCTGGTCTGCGACAATCTTTGCGGTATCCATCTTCATTGAATGTTGATATCAGATAGAGCCGGCCAGAGCACAGCATAATAAGTAGCCATGCGGTTCACTTGGAGGGCAAAAGCGCCGGGTTATTCAGTATGGAAATACACACAGACAATGAAACGCCACGCCCCTACTGCATGCTAGAATCTCCGAAAACAAGCCGATTTCAACCTCAAAATGTAAGCTTTTAAATATACCAATACTGCTATCTCAAACATGGAGAGGCTTCTTCGTGATTTCAATTAACAGATTCTGCAAAAAATTGAAATTCACCAATTTTGAAAAAAAACTCTTCTTTCTCATTTTCCTCGAAAGTTGTGCTGCCGACTTGTGTCCCTGGTTTCTGTGACGGGTCACATATGCTGAGGTAGCAGTCATTCTCATAACGCTACAAATCGCGTCAATACATAACATCAGAGAACTCCTTATGTGCACAGACGCTAACTATGCCAGACTCAGTTTCACATGCCACCTTCCAGGCTGGAAACAAAATGGCCTTAAGACTTCAAATAACATGCCTGTCACACACCAACACCTGTTCCAGGCATGCGATGACATCACAAGAACACACAACATGAATGTCTACTGAAAAGGTGAAAGGACACTCAAGGCAACCGGGCCTTGACAAAGACTTGAATGACCAAACTGATGCCCCTGCCAAAACTGGCACACTGCACGGCACACTATGGTCACATCCAACACACCCACCTACCTTTAACGTTGCAGTGACAACCCGTAGCAAACAAACCTTTCCTGCAACAGTACCAACCTCACAGCCTCTAACGCTAGCTCCACAGATGTCAAACAACGACATAGCAAACATGCAAGCCTCTGACACATCCATACAGACTATTCTGAACCACCTCTCAGACCCCTCCAACCACCCTATCGTGCTGTCTGAACTCACAGATAACCCGTGCCTCAGACGTCTACATGACATCAAACACATGATGCGTGTGACACACAACATTCTGTGGTATGCACCTGATGACATCACTGCGCCAAAGCTTGTGGTGCCACAGTGTCTAAAGGGGGGTCATGCTAATGTATGCCCACAGTGCACCATGTGCCGGAAACCACGGCAGCAGGGCCACTTATGAGACACTGAAGCAAGTGGCCTACTGGCCCACCATGCAGAAAGACGTGGCAGAATATGTCAGAGAATGATTGGTTTGCTGCCAGTTTCAACCGGCAAACCCAAACCACAGAGCTCCACTGCAACGCAGAGGAGTCACACTTCCATGGTCAGACCTCCAAATCGACCGGGTAGGACCTCTGCCCAGGTCAACGAGGGGCAACAAGTACTTCCTCACGGTCGTGTGCCAGTTCACAAAGTGGGTAGAGTGTCTTCCAGCACTCAACAACACTGCCCAGACCACGGCATACCTCCTGATGAACCACCTCTTCTCCAGGTCCGGACTGCCACTGAGAGTCAACTCGGACCAAGGTACTCACTTTACACCTGAGTTAGGCAGACACGACCGCCACACCAAACGGTTCCTGGGAGCTTTGCTCGGAGCCGCCGCTGCTGTCGGAACCCTGTTTAACATTGGTATGTCCAGTGTCAACACAGTAAGCCTAGCCACCGTGAGGCGGCATGTGGGTGAAATTCAGACTGAGATCCCACAGGTAAAACAGAAACTCACCACACAGAGTGCATCGCTGCAGACCATCGGCAAGACATTGAAGGGAACTGTGGTAATTCTCAACACTCACAGCGTACTGCTGAACCAGACAGTGAACTCCATGAAACAGCTGTTTACGGTCTTCCAGAATGACTTTGCTCAAACTCAGCTGGTCACTGCCCTGATGACAGACATGCTGCAGGAGGTGAGCTCCTCCATTGATAGCCTAGCCATGGTAGAATTCCACTGTACCTGATACCCTTAAGCTTTGGAAACACCGTGCTGGCTTCCACCATCACCACGCCAAACTGACCCTCTACAAATACACCTGGCCTACCACGACAGCGACACCCAGCTGCACCTGGCCCCGAACCTGCACATGTGCACCTGGACCAAAGAGATTCACTATCTCTGCCCTAGCAAAACCTTCCTCAGAGACAACACTGACGGAATCTGCGGGTTGCGACCCATGATCAGCGACACACGCTGCGCTGCCGAGGCCAAGCCTCGAACTCAAGTCACCGAGACATGAGCAGACCTACCCAAAGTGATAAGATAAAATAAAATTCTGCATCAAAATTTATAGACAAGAGAAGTAGTTTGTTTAGGCATGGTTTGTAAGGAATTACAAACCTGCGCACATATATTCAAATGCACATAACTATAGAATCAATTCTTAATGCGCATGTGAACACCATCAGCGTCTATCACAGGTTCACGTTTAAAGTCTGTTTAGAGAGAACGGTGTCGTCTTAGCGGCCCCTAATTTAATAGCAAATGATGATTTAGACGGAAGTGAATCAATCAGAACTAACTTTAGCTGGATTTTTTTTTTTCAAGAACCACTATGAAACCAAACCAATCTCTGTTACCTTAAATTACATGTTTATCTCTGTAAAGCTGCTTTGAAACAATCTACATTGTGAAAAGCGCTATATAAATGAGGATGACTTGACTTGACTTGAGAGATTGTAGGCAACAAGTGGCTCGTTAACACCTCAGTGCGCACAGCTACACTCACCTACGACCAACATGACACTGCCACCCATGCCACCTTGCTCAACCAGAGCATGTGGATTCAAGTACCGAAAGGTGTCATCCTCCACCTTGATGAGCTGGCATTGTACCATCTTCCAAGCGAAGAGTATCAATCAGAACTGGAAACCCCATCCTTCTTTAATTTGGTAACTCAGTATTTGAAATATTTAACAGCTGTCCATATCATATGAAATACTGCTTAAAACCCATTTGATATAAATATAAATAATTACTTAAGTGATTTGACTATATAATTCAATATAGATTGTTTGATTATTAAAATAGCAATTAATTTATAAATATGGTTAAAAGCATAGGTTATTTCATGGCCTTTGTGGTTAAAGTCCAGTCAATTAAACCATGCAAAGGTGTAAAAGCTATTAAAATGCATGTATTTTGTACTTTAAATGTAGAATAAATTACGTATGTAATTTATTGTTATTGGACTGTATAATACTTACCAACTGAAGGAATACAACTTTGTCAAATGTTTAATTTAGTTTCATATATAAACTGAGAAAGTTCTGTAACTTGAATTTAGCATTCAGCTGTGGAGCACGAAAATCCTGTCTTATTCTTTGTCTCTATATACAGCTGTCAGACGGGTTTTCTTTCTATTGTAAGTTAAATGAAACATGTTTATGAAACTCTTGGAGACTCTCGCGAGATTTTGTCTTAGCAAGAGAGAGTCCTGTCACTCCTGTTCTGGAGTCTCAGGGTTTGAATAAGTTTTTCCCTCTCTCTTTTAATACAGGTTCCTAAACTGGTATACGAGTTTCCACCATCACAATGTAATCCCTCCCTCTTATAATGTATATATATTACAATGTTTGACTCAATAAGTCAGACTTGATTGAGATGACTACAGCGACGAAATAAAGAACTTATACCTCAACAATCTCCTGGTCTGCAACTCTATCTTTTCTACACTTGAGAAGAAAAAAGGTTTTAAACAGATGGTGCCGTGACCCGGATGGAGCTGAAACACCTGAATCCAGAACTGAATCTAAACAAAAGATTTCAACAAAGACTGAATTCCAGACTGAATCTTGAAACTTCAAGCTCAAAAAAGAATCTCAACAAAGAATGAACTTCTGACTGAATTCCAGACTGAATTTTGAAACTCCAAGCTCAACAAAGATTTCAACAAAGAATTATCTTTCTGACTGAGATCCAGACGGAATCTTTCCGTACAACTAAAGATTTGGTGAGTTTCACTCTATTCAAAGAACAACTGCAGACCAGTACAAATGTGTTTTCCTCTGCGCCGCCAGAGAGTTTGCTAACTAAAGTTACCCTTTAAAAGTTTGCTTTTAGAGATGAAAGATATCCTCTGTTTTTGTCAGGCGGGGAAGTTTTAACATTAGCCTACGTGTTAATATATTGGTTTGGGTACCCTCTGGTCACAGAGAAGGTTAGCATTACGTGCTAATAATATTTTGGTTTTATCCTCTGAATAGTCAGGGAAGTTGTTTGTATCCTCTGATTCAATCAGGGAAGATTAGCGTAAAGTGCTAGTAATTTGTGTTACCCTTTGCTCTGTCAAAGAAGGTTAACAATAGTTGTTCTGTGTTAACAAGTGTACCCTCTGTTGATCAGAGAAGTTTTAGTGTTTTTGATTGTGTGATAAAGAAACATCACAAAATGGTTAGAAGAAATGCTCGGCTGGTTACAACAACGGAAAAAGGTGGTCTTGCGACCCCTTTGTGGTCAGATAGGGAATTTAAAACACTGTTAGGAGAACAAATGAACCTAATAGTCACAGAAAAAGTTAGACAAGAACTAACACAGAAATATGAGATTCATCCAGACAAGATTTGGTCGGTAGATGAGTGTAAAAAGGTGCTTGGAGCAAGTATCCGCAAAAATAATGTGAAAGGGATATTATGCTGCCATAAGGCTTCATCAGGAATGGTGTTAGGACAGTCTGTAAACGTAAGATGTCCGCACGCAGTGTCCGCATTAATGAATCAAGCAAAAGTCACTTCTGTCACTTCCTCTCGCTGGGGAAATTGGTTAGCAACTCTCACAGCCCCGAATATTGTCTTACAGCGTGCACCTGTCACGAACCCATTCTCATGTATGATGTCTGCAATGACTGAGAATTTGTTAGAGGATAAAGGAGAAATGACTCATGATTGTGTTACGCTTACATATACACCTACGAGTGTAGTAAAAGAAACTGCCATAGAGAATTCAGAATTTGAGTTGTTTGTTGATGGTTCAGCTCAAGTAATTGAAGGTAACAGACGAGCAGGTTATGCAGTAACGTCCACCACGGAAGTGTTAGCTTCAGGACGTCTTCCAGATCATTTTTCAGCTCAAGCTGCAGAACTAGTAGCCCTAACAAGAGCATGCACGCTATCTTCAGGATCAGTTGCTAATATCTACACAGATTCCAGATATGCTTTTGGGGTAATTCATGATTTTGGTGTCATTTGGCAAACCAGACAGTTTCTAACTTCTGCTGGATCCCCCATTAAGCATGCTGAATTAGTGAAAGATCTAATGTTTTCCATGAAACTTCTAAAGAAATTAGCAGTGATCAAAGTGAAAGCACATCTCACAACTAATACTACGGAAGCTAAAGGTAATGCTCTTGCTGATATAGCAGCTAAACAGGCTTGTTTCTATCCAACTGTACAAGTGTGTTCAGGTAGTGCAGCACAGAAGACAATTATGCCTTCTGAATCAATAATTGATCTGTACAAAGACGTTCCTCTGTATGAAGCATGGACATGGTTAGACAAAGGAGCCACAGTGGATTCATCTGGTTGCTGGACCAAAGGGGGAAAGTATGTCGCTCCCGAATCACTGCTGCCATATTTGGCTAAACAAATACACAGTTTAGGTCACAGTGGTCCAGCAACGATGAATCACAGGTTCTCAAATCAGTGGTGGAATCCAAAATTCAGAAATGTAGCCACAGAAACAGCCAAGAGGTGTGTTACATGTCAGAAAAATAATGATATACCAGCAGCCACTACACCAGCAGCACATACCCCAGCTCCACCAGGACCATTTTGTCACCTGCAAGTTGATTACATATCATTGCCTCGTTGTAAGGGAAAAACTGATGTTTTGGTAGTAATAGATAAGTTCTCAAGATGAGTAGAAGCTTATCCAACAGGGCGTGCTACAGCTGCACATACTGCTAAATGTCTTGTCACTGATTTCATTCCCAGATGGGGATTACCAGATTGCATTGACTCAGATCAAGGTACCCACTTCACAGGACAGGTAGTCAAGGAAGTGTCTAGAATTTTGAAGATTAAGTGGAATCTTCACTGCCCATACAGGCCACAAGCATCAGGACAGGTTGAACGATCGAACAGAACAATCAAAACCAGACTAAGCAAAATGCATCAGGAAGGGGTACCATGGGTCGAAGCACTGCCAGCAGTACTGTGTAGTATGAGAGCATCACCTAACAGAACAGTAGGACTGAGCCCTCATGAGATTATTACTGGACGCCCAATGCAGATGCCAGGTGTGATTGATCTTAGAAATGCTGATGTACACATTGCCTCAGATGCCCTGATCACTTACTGTGAAAACCTCACAAAGGCAGTACAGAGTGCCAGAGAGAGAGTTGAGTCGTGTTGGCAGACTCCACAAGAAGGTGGACACACTATCATCCCAGGTCAATGGGTTATGATAAAGTCATTCAAAAACAAGCCATTAGAGCCTAAGTGGCACGGACCATATCTAGTGATGTTGATTACAGCAGCTGCAGTATTTTGTCAGGGAAAAAAAACCTGGACTCATGTGTCACACAAATACTGCTCTCCTGTCTTTTGTTTTCTTTCTTACTCTGTGCAGATACCACTGATGACTTCCCGAGACCCATACGCATTGACCTCGTCATCTGCGTATGAAGCCACAAGAAAACCTCAAGAAACAACTTGACCCACTTCCGAGCCAACTATCACAAAAGGATAAAGAAAAGAAAAAGAAAAAATACACAACGCAGAGACTACGAAACCTTCAGTCATCCATCGACATGATCAAGATTGTCCTACTACTACACATCATGAAGATCGCACAAAGTCCGGACTCCAGAAACAACATATTCTTAGAGCTGATGAATATGTCAAGAAATGCCTTGTTTGCTGGGAAGAACGTTTGCATGCCACACGCACCTTCAGTAGGAGCAGGAATCCCATGGGTGGCCCACCCTATCTCCAAATGTGACACGTGTACCTTATTCAATCATCATACCAGTGGATTATACAACAAGGATGCATGTCACAACATATCAATTCCTCCCGCTTCTCTGTGTTGCTTTCCAGGATTACCATCCTGCAACCTAAGTTCAGCTACTCCCATCATGACAGATCTACTCCTGCCAATGATGTTCTATTGGTGCGTGGAAAATTATGCTCCAGCATCGACTCCACTGGGTGAAATTCCTTGTGAAAGTTGCAGCTTTGTGATTGAAAGAGGAACAGAATCCCATGTGTACGTTACTACCACAGATAAGAAAGAGGAAAATGACTTAACAGAGTGTTTCTCCAGAAACCCATCCCTACCCAATTTTTTTGCAATAAATCAGTTGTGTATGATCTCTCCACCAACTGACACTTTTTGGTTATGTGGAACTTCTGTCTACAGCATCCTCCCCAGCCAATTCAACGGAAGGTGCACCCTGGTTTATGTTCTACCAGCTATCAGAGAAAATACACACTCCACCCCAAGCTCCCCACAGCTACAAAATTCAGCTCCTACCACTAACGAAGCAGATGGCTGCATTCCAGGACTCACTTGTGCACAAACATGGTGGTCAAGAACTCTTGGAGCATTAATACCATCTTATGGTGTCATGCAAGCCCTTGATCAAGTCAGAAGCTTATCGAATTCTGTACAGAAATTGGCCAATGATACGGCTTTGGCCCTTGGTAACATCACGGACACTCTCGCTTCGCACAAGATAATGATCTTACAGAACAGAGTGGCCTTGGATTACATTCTAGCGACGCAAGGAGGAGCCTGCACCATCATCGGACCTGAGTGCTGCACCGGGTTAATGGATCCAACAGAGAACTTGAACAAAATCCAACAAGACATTCTTGATCTTTCAGCAAAATTACATCAGATGACTGAAGATAAGTCTTCATGGTTCGGAAACTTGGTTGGTAAACCCTGGCTGTGGATAAAGGAAATAGCAATTATGTTGTTGTTTGTTCTACTGGCGTACTATCTATAGTAGTATCTATAGTAATATCAAGTACAAGTAGTACCACAGTATCAAGTGCTTCATTCAACAAATTAATCACGCCTCTCACGAGAAAATCACAGTTCCAACCAGAAAAGACTATTATCCGTAAGAACTTCACAAACCCTGATTGCATGTTTGTTTTCTGTGTCAGCATGCAATTACAGAAAAGCAAACACAGAGTGCATTATGTGCCTGTAACTATCACAAGTTACAAGAATGAATTTTTAATTGTTTAAATTTGTATATAGTGTGGGAGTTATTTAGAACTCCCAAAGGGGGAATTGAAGGAATAAAACTTTGTCAGATGTTTAATTTAGTTTCATATATAAACTGAGAAAGTTCTGTAACTTGAATTTAGCATTCAGCTGTGGAGCACGAAACTCCTGTCTTATTCCGTGTCTCTATATAGAGCTGTCAGACGGGTTTTCTTTCTATTGTAAGTTAAATGAAACATGTTAATGAAACTCTTGGAGACTCTCGCGAGCTTTTTTCTTAGCAAGAGAGAGTCCTGTCACTCCTGTTCTGGAGTCTCAGGGTTTGAATAAGTTTTTCCCTCTCTCTTTTAATACAGGTTCCTAAACTGGTATACGAGTTTCCACCATCACAATGTAATCCCTCCCTCTTATAATGTATATATATTACAATGTTTGACTCAAGAAGTCAGACTTGATTGAGATGACTACAGCGACGAAATAAAGAACTTATACCTCAACAATCTCCTGGTCTGCAACTCTATCTTTTCTACAATTGAGAAGAAAAAAGGTTTTCAACACAACTTTAATATAATGTGTAATATTTACCAACTCAGACCTATGTCCAATATTTTAGGTTTGGTGAAATGTTCATGTTTTAAATGGTTTGTTAACTTAAGGTACTGATGTATTTGTAGTTTTGTGCTAAAGTTAAAATTAAGTTATGTTAAACCTGCCAACTTATGCACTTTATTGGGTTCAAATTTTGAGAACCTATCTCTTTCAAGTGTGGGAAAACGCACAGTCAAACAAACGCTTTACAGCCATATAGCACTCTGCGGGGCAGACGGTTGTAGGGCATCCTTATGACATGCCCCAACCAGTGCAGTTGGTGCTGGGTGCAGGGCCGGACTGGGACCAAAATTCGGCCCTGTCATTTGTGGTTTCCACCGGCCCAACTAATTGATGACGTTAAAAAAACGTCCCCAGAATCTGAAAATTTTTCCCACTGAGACACACCATACAAGGCAGCAATGACTTTCACACTGTAGGCATACACGTCAGGATATAAGACTGAGGCGCATAGACCTTAGTCCATACACATTCACAGCACGAGCATGGCACAGCGGCCAAAAACACACACACACACACGAGTATGGCACAGCGGCCAAAAACACACGCACACACGAGCATGGCACGGCGGCCCGACGCACACAACACAACTGCTTAATAAAGAAAAAGCACCATGACCAAACCACAATAGAATATATATGATAAAAATAAGCATGACCTACCTTATTAAATCAGCAGCCGTTGCATCAGCGCGCTCTTCTCCGCTACCCTTTCAATGATTGGCCACTGACATGCTAGCAAGATTTGTTTTACTCTTTCCCCGCTTTTGGTTGCGTACTCTTGAAGTGGAGCATATTACTTTGGGCAGAGGGGAGGGCCTCTGCCTATCACGTCCTCATGCACGTCCTGCAATATCACTTGCCAGTAGCTAGGGGGAGAAACCCCCCATAAATATGGGCCTGCCCATCTCGTTTTTTCCGGGTTTCTCACGTATTTTAGCTCTTTTCCCGCTGTCTTCCCGTTTTAGTATTCTCCCGTAAATATCCCGTATTTTTACGCTCTGATTGTGTTAACTCAGAACACGCAACTATCTGTGTCTGTGAAGTGGCGGCTTGCACTTGGGTGCTATACCTCCAGTAAAGCAGGTGGCAGTATACAGACAGTAGCTTAGGCTACTATCGAAGAAGAAGAAGAAGAAGAAGACAGTAGCAGCGGCGCGGGCGCGAGCGCGAGGAACATAGCGAGGAAGAGGGAAAAAGCATGGGAAAAAGTAGCGGGAAGTGAATTTGAAATGATCAAGGAAAGCAACGTGGTCAGCTCGGCCCAAAACAATAGAAAATAACACCGGCCCTTCTGGCATGTGCCAGAATTGCCAGATGGCCAATTCGGGCCTGGCTGGGTAATCGTGGCCACAATACTCTTGCAACCTGTTCTCCTGAGGATCTCAGTGTGAGGCACTCTGTCATGCCAAGTGATTCCCAGTATGCACTGGAGACAGCAGATGTGGAAGTGTTCCAGGGACTTGATGTGGCGGCTGTAAGTTACCCAGGCTTCACAGCTGCAGAGGAGGGTTGTGATTAGGGATGCTCATATTGACCGTTAACCGAAAGTAAAAAAATTAACCGATTAATACTACCAGTTAAACGGTTTAAAAGTTAAAAACCGTAAAGGTTGTTTTTTTTTTTTTTTTTTTTTTGCTGCATGGTTAAAAACAATACTATAAAAAAATTCTATAGACTATATTGAACTCACGGAGCGCGTCGACACGCACAACCACATGTGTCTACAGACATATTTCGCTGAGCAAGCACAATGAGGCGAGTGAAAAGTACTGTGTGGGACCATTTCGAGAGAAATGTCGACGAAGTTACTTGTAAAATATGCTGTGTGATATTAAAATACAGCAGTAGTACAAGTACAATGCAATATCGAAGCAAACATCCACAAGCAAATGAAAGGTGCTTCCCAAAGCTGGCCACTTCAGCGAGAAGTTATCTCTGTATTCCCAGGATATCTGTGCCATCGGAGAGGGTGTTTTCTGCCGCGGCTCTGTCAACAGGCTGCTCTCCAGACTAATCCCACATCATGTAGACATGTTACTTTTTTTTAAATAAAAACTAGACAAGGTGTTGATTGAGGTAGGCCTGCTATTTTTATTTGACGAAAAAACGTAACTGCCGGTTTAACAAATTGCCGGTTTTTCAAAGCTTCAAACAGATTCAGTGTTTTCTTTTAGTCATCTTAATTTGTGAATTATTTAAGTTAAAAAAATATATTTAGTGTAGGCCTATTTTATGTTTCTCTGTTGTCACTATCAGAAATGCTGCAGGTGAGTGAAAATGTGATGTGAATTCAGGTTCTTTTGTTGATCTGTTCTGTATGCTGCTGTTTGCACGTTAATATAAACCCGTGAATTTTTTTGGGTGTATTTTTAGCTGGTCACAGACACTCATAAATTTTATTTTTATTTAATGCCAGTTCAATATTATAATCTTATCAGTTAACGGTTAATACTCGGATAACGAGCGGCGGTTGTCGGTCGGAAAAATTAACCGTAATGAGCATCCCTAGTGGTGATGCAGACCACTTGGTAGACGCAGATTTTTGTATTGAGTTGAAGATTCTTATTTTGAAAAACCCACCGCCGGAGTCTTCCAAAGGCCTCTGATGCTTGTTTGATTCTGTTCTGGACCTCATTGTCAATGCTATTGTCTTCAGAGATAATGCTCCCCAGGTATTTGAATTATGGAACAACTGACAGTTTTTCATCTGCAACAAAGAAGATGGGTGGTGTGGGTGGGATGTTTGCACTCCACTGGCAGATTACCACTGTTTTGGCAGTGTTGATGCTCAACCCCATCCTGCTATATGCCCTCACTGCTGCATCTAAGACGGACTGGAGGTCTTGTGAAGAGTGAGATACGAGAGCGCAGTCATCAGCATGCTGCAGCTTAAGTATCCTCAACTCTGTGCAGTTTGGTGGTTGCTTGCAGTCTCCTGATATTAAAGAGGCTAACACTGTTGTCACCCCTAGTCACCCCACTGTTGTCTTCAATCTGATGTGCCTGATGTGCCTTGTGCATGTTAAAAAGCACTGGTGCCAATACACACCCCTGCCTTACCCCTGTGCGCACAGGGAAAGGGCTAGACTGTTGAACTCCTATTGTCACCCTAGCAGTCATTCCATCACAAAACTGACGGAGGATGTTCACTAACTTAAGGGAGCATCCAAACCGGTGGATGACTTCCCACAAGAGATCTCTCTTCACAGTGTCGAAGGCTTTGGAAAGGTCGATTAAAGCCATAAACAGGTCTTTATGTTGTTCCCTGCAGTTTCCCTGGAGTTGCCGGGTTGTGAAGACCATGTCAACTGTGCTCTTGTTCTTTCTAAACCTGCACTGTGACTCGGGTAGCATAGATTCTGTGATTTCATTGATCAGTATTTGTAGCATCACCTTGGCCAGGACCTTGCCTGGCACAGTAAGACGTGATATGCCTCTATGGTTGTCACAAATGGCACTATCCCCTTTGGTTTTATATATATGATAACAATGCTAGCATCCCTCCATTAGTGTGAGAGGAATTCATCAGCCCAAACCTTGGCGATGTAATGTTGTAGTGTTCTTGTGCAGAGATACACTCCCTGTTTTAGCAGTTCTGCAGGAATATTGTCAGAGCCAGGAGATTTGTTGTACTTCAAGGAGCGGACAGCTGACAGAACCTCCAAAGTTGGAGGATGGCTAAGGTTGTCAATATGGGGAAATTCAGGCAGTTCATTGAGGATGGTATAGTCTACATCAGTGTCCTAATTTAGTAGGGTATAAAAGTGTTCAGCCCACCTCTCCAGGATGCTATTCTGGTCTTCCAGGATTTTGAGCTCATCTGCTGTTTTCAGGGGAGTGACTTCTTGGGCCGTAAATGGATTTGACTGCATTGCAAAAGTTGTGCATATCATTTCTGTCAGCGTATTTCATGAGCCTTCTCCATCCACCGCTTGTTCTGTAAGTTCCGCAGACTTCTTTGCACTTCCCGATTATCTTTTTGCCATTGCTGTCTGGCGGTGTTGGATAAGGTTTTTTTTAGGCTTTCCTGATGTGCCTTGTGCATGTTGCTTAGTAGATAATGGGTGGACTCTGAGTTGTTATCAAACCAGTCTTGATGGTTCTTGCTCTTGTAGCCGATTGTTTGGGCTGCTGCTTCATGTAGGGCTGTAGTAATAGAGGTCCACTGCTGTTTTGTGGCATTTCCACCCCTCAGGAGGAGTTCTAACTCTCCTGTTTGGAACGTGGGTGCATCCATGATGTTTTGTATTTGGTCTTTTGCTGGATGGTAGAGTTGGAGCATACACACTTCGGAGTGTGGCATAGCAGTTCTTCACCAGGAGAATACGGAGGGTCATCAGTCTTCCACTGATGTCCACTGGTGTTTCAGTGAGTCTTGGCAGTAGTGTGTTCTTAACCCTCTGGGGTCTGAGGTGTTTTCTGGGACCTGGAGGTATTCTGACATGCTCTGACATTTGTGCTTATTTCTGTTACTTATGACATTTTCATGACTAAAGTCTGCTTACACTGTATTCAGCACAAACTCTGCTACAATAATATGTGAGCAGCATGTATGTAACAGTTTGTAGTTTTGAGATAATGACGTTTATGCATGGTTTGAGAAAAAACTAACAAAAATTTTCACTGAAATAAGGTGAAATCCATACTGATTATTTCTGATTATACTTTGAAAATGGTATCACGTAACCTAGAATATTTGTTTCAAAACTATGTGAAAATCATCCTGCTTACTCATTCAGATAAAACAATATATTGATTTAAAATCTGTAAAACATGTTTTGTGTAAGAAAGCTATATGTGAGGATGTGAGCTTCATCATGAATATTGATGTGTTTCACACCTGAGAAAGACAATATAATGGCCCTGTCAGGTGCTATCAGGCCCTATCATTGTGAGGAGCCTTACACAAAGAATGAGGAGAGAATTAAAAAAGAATGGCTTTTTGATTGTTTGGATTTATTTACAACACAACATAATCCAAACATACACAACAAAGGACAAAAAAGCACATTATAGAACACACTGATCTAAAGACAGAGACGTGAACAGTCACATACCTTTGTGCCATTCCTGAAACATAGTACATAACTGTCACTTCCAAGGTGTTTTATTTTTCATTTTACCGTGTTCATGTACAGAGACTTATGTGAATGTTGAAGTCAGCAGGACTGAGTGGCATCTGGTCCCTGAAAAAAAAAAGTGAACATCCTGATATCAAGATAGACTATAGGCTGCATGATTTTGGGAATACATTTTAGATTTTTCTGGTTAAAATTGTGATTTAAAATTTACAAAATATGCAACACACACACACACACACACACACACACACACACACACACACACACACACACACACACACACACACACACACACACACATATACATATATTCTACAGAATTTGTTCAAAGTTAGAGTTGGAAACATCTTGAAAAAATTTGTATTTTTCCACAAATTTTGTATGCATGCAACTTGTATAATATCCAATGTACACATTTTAGTAATTTTGCAGTTAATTCTCATACTGTATTTTCAGAAAGTTTTGGAATATGTATCCTCTCCCCAAATTTGTCACCAATAAAACTCAATAAAAAAAGGATACAATTAAATCAACAATTAAACTGTTAACAGTATTTCAAGTGTAATCTTTCTTTGTAAAAAGTATACATTTTATCATACGTATTTCAAAGGTAAGGATACATTAGTTTCAATATTGGAAAAAACACTATAATAACATTTTAGTTGATAATTCAATATACCTACTTTATTTTTGACAAAACATCCCATAATATATATTTAACATATGAGCAGAAATTGGCAAACAAAAGCTTATTTAATGTGGCAGTAGTCTTTTTTTTACAGTAAAAACTCTATAATCTATCCAAAACTAATCAAAGAAATCTTGCCTAAACATTCTTATTTAGTCTGTAACATATTGGGTTTATGATATATTAGCATCAAAATATTAATTTGCAGTTTGTTGCTTAAACAAAGACATTTTATTTCAACATATTTCAGTCTATGTTTACTCATCTCAGTAGGCTATAGCAATATAGTTTGGATGTGTTCGTGTAAAAATAATATGTTTACTAATGCAGGTCGGAATGTGAGATGCGCGCTGTACAGCTGTAGTAAACAACAGCACGCTCGAGTCTGTGACGTTCATTCATTCATTTACACACAGACACGCAATTCATATTCAAACATTCCAGTCTTTTTGCAGTTTACAGACACTATTCCATATCACGATTAGAACAAAGCACTTAAGAATAAACTTACTATTCACATCAGCTTGATCCATTGCTCATCGAAATGAAACTACCAGCACTTCTGAGGTAAATGTTTCAGGATTATTATGATAGTATTATTCCTCACAGCGTAGCAAGGCAACGTAAAGTACATGATTCTTATTAAACTTGATGTGTTTTATCCAGCTGATGTGAGCGTTGACATGTTTGCATGGCTAGCCTCAGATTATTTGCGTTTGAATAGCGCACACTCTCCGTGGGCGTGGTCACATTAGCACTTAATGAGCTATAATGAGCTGGACTGACATCTCTGACAAAGGACTGACATCTCTCTCTTTACATACAGATTACGTAAACTGAGAATATTTGTTTTTATATAAATTACTTCATTTAAAAGAAGAGAATTCAAGCTTCATAAAGAAAAATCTCTCATGCCTGTGTGACAAGTATTCGATGAGTTACAGTTAATTTTCGGACGCGTTTCAGAATGGACTTCACTGACAGAGAGAACGCAAAACTCGCGTAACTCATGTTTATTTTTCTTTATTTGACAAAAAGCACAGAACGTCCTGGTTGCGTATGCAACCCACCGTTCCCTGAAGGAGGGAACGGAGGACGTAGTCGACGTCGATTGAATTGGGATCACGCTAGGGAGCCTATCATCTTCGATTACTATTGAACGAGCCAATGGAATTTGGCGTGCGTGATTTGCATCACACACTCCGCCCCCGCGGCGCGGGTATAAATACGGAAGTGGATGCACGCACTAGTTGCTTTTCGCTGAGGAGCCGAGAGTAACCCGGGGTCAGCGGTGGTCCAGCGGTAGTGGCAAGGGGACTACGTCCTCTGTTCCCTCCTTCAGGGAACGGTGGGTTGCATACGCAACCAGGACGTTCCCTTTCAGTCGATAACGTCAGACGTAGTCGACGTCGACTGAATTGGGATCACCCTTTGAACACGCCACTAACGCTGCCACCTTCCAGTGCCTAAACCAAAGCCTCCTGATGCCCCCGCAAATTTAAGGCGGGGAAGGACAGGGCTTAGGGCAGGGAAGTCACTGCTGTTCCTACAGGACCACTGGGAAAGCGTTCCCCGTACATTGGAAGGAAGGGACGCTGCGGAAGCCACATCCAACCCAGAGGGAGGTAACGTGGAGAATACACATATGAACTGGGCGGAAACCGGGCAGTCTAACATATGGAATGTCACTAGGGTGGCTCCAGCCTAAGACGGGGGAGACACACCGGACAGTGACGGTAGAGAGACTCTGCCGAGGGAAGACACGGGCTCGCCGCAGGGAGCCGTATCGTGGAAGAATACACATATGGGGTCGCCGTAGGGACCGCAACATATGGACCCAGCCAAACACAGGTTCCACACTGCTTACGAGTGATAGGCCTAACACCAGACGTTCCGCACGTCCGACGTCGGAGGGGTGTGGAGGAACTCAACAGGGTTCAATTTTAAGGGAACTCAACTGGAGTAGAAAGGCGCACGTATCCAGTCCATAGGAGG
This sequence comes from Siphateles boraxobius, assembly GCF_051911475.1. Classification (NCBI taxonomy): domain Eukaryota; kingdom Metazoa; phylum Chordata; class Actinopteri; order Cypriniformes; family Leuciscidae; genus Siphateles; species Siphateles boraxobius. The sequence continues at coordinate 9,846,796 of NW_027508920.1, read as the reverse complement.
GGAATGGCGCAGCAAGCCGACACTTGAACCGGGCTCACGGTGAAACTGGCTTCATGAGAAGGGAGCCCACAGGAAGCAGCGGTTCAACAAGGTGTCGTCCAGCCCCCAACTCTAGAATCTGTTTAGCAAAGCATATCGTCAACGCCCAGGCGGAGCACTTTACACTCATCATAGAGGAGCTCAACATCCAAGTGGACATGTTGCATCTCGGATTTTTACCGAAATGAAGGCAAGCACTAAGTGCAACTTTGCATGGAAACAGCCTTCCCTCTCTGCTGAATTCCAACAGATAATTGTAGAGCTGGTCTGAGGTCTATGGCTTGCGTTCTGTACACGTCCAAGCGAACGGACAGAGAAGCCAGGGCTGGATCTGCCTCCTCCAGGGTAGCGCTTGCAGGCTCACCACCTGCTCCTATTACGGGAGAGGTAGGAACCTTGGGCACTATCCGAGCCGGGGTCTCAGCTTGTGAGAGTTAGCCGGCCCAGACTCCAGGCACAATACGTTGACCGAAAGCGAGCAAGTCCGTACCCTCTAGTAGAGACCACGCGAGCAGGAGAACTGATATAACAGAATTTTTAACTCACTGCCTGCAGTGGCTCAGGGGCGGTCTCTGCAGTGCAGTCGCACCAGGGACAAGGCCCAAGAGGATAAAGAGGGACACAAGGATTTACAAGACCTTGCTCCTCAGGAACCTGACGATCAGAACGTGCTTCTGCACACTTCTGCAACACGATGAGAGTCGTTTAAACACCGAGGCAACATCATTTGAGGGTGAAGGAAAACAGCCTACTGCAACCCATTTTGCAGGAAAGAGAGCACTGAAGTGATCGAAAGCTTTCAGGATCTCCTCTGGAGAGAAGACGCACTCAACGACTAGGTTCCACTTCTATAGGCGTAAGCACGCTACCCATTTCTAGGGGGTGCTCGCAGAAGTGATGGTAACTATCACATGCCCTGTGATAGCCACCTGAACCTCCGCGTTCAGATGTAAGACCGCCCAGAATCTCCGGGGGAAGAACGCGGGTGCCCTCGTGCCCCGTCCCTGAAAGAGTTTTCAGGGGAAGTCAGGAAGGCTGTCGACGGGAAACAGGTCTAGTTGGGTCAATAAGGGGCAACTATGAAGACCTGTTCCTCTCCTGACTTAGCACGTAGGTGCAAGCGACGGGCGCAAAAAGACAGGAGCGTTGCTCAACACAACAAGTGAAGATCACTGGGCTTCAGGAGCATCTTCTGCTCAGCACTTGAGTGTGACAAGTTCACTGAGCTTCAGGAGCATTCCTGCTCAACACCTGAGTGTGATAAACTCACTGAGCTTCAGGAGCATTTCTGCTCAACACTTGAGTGCGAAGAACTTCACTGAGCACCAGGAGCATTTCTGCTCAGCACTGCGTGTGACGAATTCACTGAGCTACAGGAGCATTTCTGCTCAACACCTGAGTGTGATGAACTCACTGAGCTACAGGAGCATTGCTGCTCAACACCTGAGTGCGATGAACTTCACTGAGTCTCAGGAGCAATTCTGCTCAACATGAAGTGTGATGATTTCACTGACTTGAGCAGGCGCAAGGCGACCATGAGTCACAGTCACTTTTAGAAGGCTCACTGGGGTTAAACGCATTTCTGCGGGCCCCTGGGGCAGCTGAGACCCAGTGTTTGTCCAAGGGTAGTCCGCTCGGTTTACACAAACACTGGCGGAAAGATGAAAACGGGGGGGCAACTGAGCGGCCCCGGAATGGTCATGACCCAGCTTGACCCAGGGGATGGAGTCTCCACTTGCCCTGGCTATAACTGTCGTGAGGCTCGATGGCGGCACGATTGAGTAAAGTGGGAGGAGTGGAACAAAGCGCCCTCAGAAGCGTCTGACTCCAAGGAGGAGGTGACGGGTGAGTTGTGACATGCAGGGGAAGCTTGCGCAACGGTCGCAATGTCTAACAACTCGAGGCACGAATGCCCGTGTAGTCGGGGGTCGCCCAGGCCCCCGTTAAAACACGCCCTTTGTAGATGGCCCCTCTGTTGAAGAGGGTTTGGCAGCAGACCGGGATGAACTATAGTCACACAGGGTGAGCTGCTCTGCCACGGTCACCTCGGGACTCGATCATGAAGCTAGCGCTGAAGCGGTCACATATGGAGGAAGCCAAAGGCTGCGACTACCATATACCCCAGGAGCCTCTGAAAGTTCTTTCAGTGGGACCCTTTCTCACTTCAACACCAGCTGAACACATTCTTATTGGAGAGACGTGTTAGACCGAGTCCCTCTCCAAAACTGAAAAAGAGATTCTCAGCCCGTGGGCGAGATTACTCTCTTCCAGTTGACCTGAAGACCCAACGGGCTCTGGAGCACTCGAGGGGAAGGACACTGTACTGATAGTCCACCCTTAGACGCAACACACAGGATGGCCTGCGGTTCGGAAGGTAGAGATCTGAAGCACATGTCTTTCAGGTCGGAGCTGCAGACCAATCTTGGGCCAAGATGGTCACGACTCACCACCTAGTAGCACGAAGAACGAGTTTGCAACTGGCCTTCGTACCGGCTGGCGGAGCGGCTATATCAAATCCTTCACCAGCAGGATAAGATAAGCACGCACAAGTCAGGAGCACTGCTCCACACTCGGTGTGATGAACATCACTGAATTTTCAGGAGCACGTCTGCTCAACACCTAATGTGATGATTATCACTGACTTGAGCGGGGTAGCCGAGCCTGAGGTGGGGCAGCAAAGTAGAGATAGTGGTGTTAGTGTGCAGTGCAACACTTACCTGTCTCCACTAGCGGCAGGGGGACGTGAGAAGGCGGATGACCGTGTCCTCGAACGCCCCAAGCTGCCTGCTGGCGACCAAGGGAAGCTGGGGGATGTAAGGCTATTACAGGGTCACACCCGCCAGACTGGTCCACTTGGGACTCAGGTATAGAAAATTTGCTCTTTTTCTGAATATGTGGGTACCGCTGACCCCGTTTTTATAGGGGCCAGCGGCGGAACAGACACACACATAACAAAAAACTCCAGCCGGCCCTCCAACCAGCCAGAGGGAGTGGATCGGGACCACTCCACGAGCAACTCCTCCATCCCTGAGAGCCCGTCCAGGTTCAGCGTTTTCTTTTGCGCTGATGCTTACCACCTGGCTTGGCAGCGCCTGGAGCAGGCTGGGCGCCCCTTCCGCGGCCGGCTCCATGCCGGAACCTGGGTGAAGGCTGCTGCGATGGTCCGGCGGGAGCTGAGGCGGCTGCGGGCGGACGCCCTCGGCGACGAACAGGCGGAGGATCTGACCTCGGCGGGCGGATGAAGGCAGCAGCGTCCCTCCGAGGCAGGATGTGCCGGATGGCCTCCGTCTGTTTCTGAGCTGTAGAGAACTGTTGGGCAAAGTTCTCCACAGCGTCGCCGAATAACCCAACCTGGGAAATGGGAGAGTCCAGGAACCGAACCTTGTCCGCTTCTCTCATATCGGCCAGGTTGAGCCAGAGATGGCGCTCCTGGACCACAAGTGTGGACATCGCCGAACCGACCGCGCGAGCTGCAACCTTCGCCGCCCGGAGGGCGAGGTCAGTTGCAGTGCGGAGCTCACCCATAAGCTCACGGTCCGAACTACCCTCGTGCATGTTCATGAGTGCCTGGGCCTGGTGGACCTGGAGCAACGCCATGGCATGCAAGGAAGAAGCGGCTTGCCCACAAGCCTTTTAAGCCTTGCCCTTAAGAGCGGACGAGAACTTACAGGCTTTAGAGGGGTGACGAGGATCACCCCTCCAGGAAGCGGCCGCCATTGGGCATAACTGCACCGGAGGGATAGCCTCGTAACCCTTCACCGCTCCCCCATCAAGGGTTGTGAGGGGGGAGGAGCTACTCAGGCGGTTTCTGGCAGAGAAAGGTGCCATCCATGCCCTCGTAAGCTCCTCATGCACTTCAGGAAAGAAAGGAACCGGGGCGGCGGACTGAGAACCAGTACGGCTCGCCCCGATATACCAATCATCCAACCGAGACGGCTCGGGACACGGTGGATGGTTCCACACGAGCCCTACTGCCTCGGCGGCCTTTTTCAGCATAGCTGACATTTCTGGATCTGGCTCGGGCAACACTGGTCTCCCGGAGGGAGGCAGTGCAGCCGAGTCGTCATCTCCAGAGTTCAGCTCCCCCTCCGATGCTGCGATTGACATCGTATCCCCTGGAGGGGCCCCAAATGACACGGCTGGCCTGTCCATTACAGAGGGACCAGCGGGATCAATGGGGAGCTCCACCGGTTGCGGTGTGAAAGAGGAGTGAGGGACCCACGGGGCCTGGCCGGGCGGATTACCCCTCACTGTGATCCTCAGATCACCCAGCTTGGACGGCACCCCAGTCTTTCTCTGGGAAGTTAACCCAGAGGAAGAACAAGGGCGGGGCCCAGAGGTGGGGACTGCACCAACGCTTTTGACGAAGGCGAGTCTAGATCTCAACACCGAGATGGTCATGTTCCCGCAGTGAGAAGATGACTCATCCACGAAAGCTGCCTCGGCATGCTGTAAGCCCAAACATGCGACACAACTTTCGTGACCGTCAGAGGGGGATAGTGCCAGACCGCACCCAGAAACGCACGGATGGAATGGCATCTTGAAAAAGACGCACTCACACCCGTGTTGCTCTTTTAGGAAATGGGACCGTCACCAGAGCCGGAGCACACAGGGAATGACCGCGGCAAACACTGAATAGTCGTTCAACCAACAGTGAAGCACTCACTTCTCGCCCTCTAACCAACCGTCAACACACAAACAAACAATAGAAATTTGATGCTGTTAAAACAGCAGTTGAGAGCTGAGAAGCTCGCGATCACCGCTGCACCACGCTGTAGAACACCAACACTGGAGAGGTCTTCCCGTAAGAACTCCGACACACTCGCTCGTTGAATACAACAGCACTCTTCAGAGACATCAAAGACGAACGGCTCCGAAGCGAAAGGCAACTAGTGCATGCATCCACTTCCGTATTTATACCCGCGCCGCGTGTGTGATGCAAATCACGCACGCCAAATTCCATTGGCTCGTTCAATAGTAATCGAAGATGATAGGCTCCCTAGCGTGATCCCAATTCAGTCGACGTCGACTACGTCTGACGTTATCGACTGAAAGGGAACTGTTTTTATTGTGAGTATACACAAAAAAAAATAGGCACTTAACAGGATCGAATGATGTATAACACTTATATGTAAGATCAAAATCAACAGAGTATTTTGAGTCTCTTTTGCACTGTTAAGAAAAAAATCGAGCTGGTCACGCAGGCGTAACCGCCGACCCCAGAGGGTTTAATGTTTGCGTTAATTTTAGTTGACAGCTGATTTTAACTTAATTTCTTAATTGCTCGAACTGCTTTATTTTATTTAACCTCTTTTGTAGCACTTTGAGATTTTCTTTAAAATGTAAAGTGCTTTATAAAATGTATTATTATTATATTGGGGTTTTAAGAGCATGCATGTGATAAGGTTGATATGTCTTGTAGAAAAGAAATGGAACCTATTTGAATGCATTGAAACACTTTTAGGTTCATCATTATCTCAAAATATTGGCGTATATATATAAAATATATACACCTTGGTTCCATCCTCAATGTGGTGGTGATGGGCTGACAGCTAATGTTTGGACATGGATGAACACAACCTGCCAGAGCTGTACAAACTCCTGCATGCACTGCACAGCCCATTAGCTAGCTGTCTTATTTTCTAGCCCTGTGAAAGATGTAAGTCTTTAGACAAGTTGTAGCAGTGGCTGCTTCTTATGCTGAGAAAAGTCTAGTGATGCTTTCTCATGTCCTTTTAATGTGCCGTGGTCAACAGGGCTTGGGATGTAAGGTAGAACAAAATTAGCATAATGGCCAAATACTTATATTTGACTCTCTTTGAATGTGGTATTAGTATTCCAATCACAAAACATTTTAGATCCTATGTACACCTGCATTTCAGATACTGAAGACGGTCTTAAAGTCAATCTGAACTATTTGCAGGAGATTTTGTTTTTACAGTATTTCCAAATGAACCTAGTGTGATGTGTCTGTTTTAGAGAGCATTGAATCCAAGTGCAGGATACACATTTATTTAAATGAACAACAAAAGTAAATCTAGGCAGAAAGCAGGATATTCCCAACACGGGAGACACTGTAACATCCAGTCAAAGAACATGAGAAACACTGGGGTTTAAATACACAATATCACAAGGGATGTAACAAGCAAAAGGTGAAGTGATGAGTCGCTATAGAGACTAATGAGGGTAACTATGGAAATAAACTAGGAACTTAGGAAGCAAGGTTAACATAGGAAGTGAAACATAACCATGAGAACAAGAACAAAGGTGGCCAGGGTGGAGCCGGCAGAGCAGGGTGCCGCCAAGGCGGAGCTAGAGACCACCACAGCAGAGCAGGCAGAGCTGAAACCACAGGGGTGGAGTACAGCAGGCAGAACTGGAGACCCCCAGGGCAAAGCTGAAGACCACCAAAGTGGAGCAGATAGGACTGAAGACCATCACGTGGAGCAGGCGGCCTTCATGGCCATAATATGGATTACAGATAATAAGGTGCCCCCCATGGCCATAAGAGATTCTGGGCAGGCAGAATGTTCACAGATGTGCCTCTTAACCCTCATTATTTCTTTGGGGTCTATATGACCCCAATCAACTTTTCTTTAGTTAAAAAAGGGTTCCCTTCATCTCAGTGGAATAAAATGTTTTTACTTTTTCTAAATTATCTATCTATACACACACACACACACACACACACACACACACACACACACACACACACACACACACACACACACACACACACACACATAAAACTGGGCTTGATTCGGTTGTTCCAAAGGTATGTAAAAAAAAAAAAAAAAAAGTCACACTCATGGTCTTTGGGGTCAATATTGAAAATGAATGGGAAATGTGAAAAAAAATGTTTTTTATTTTTCATTTGTAAAAAAAAAGCAATAAATCCAGCACAAATCTGAAAGTTTCCACACAGAAATTAAGGCCTGGTACTAGAGCACAAATGCAATGTAGAAAAGACATGCTCATTCACACACACACACACACACACACACACACACACACACACACACACACACACACACACACACACACACAAACAGGTATGAATGCCACAGAGAGCATTTGTATAGAATTTGGCAAATAAAATCAGCCACAAATGCAGAACAAAGATAAAAGTGGTGAGACCTAATGCACGCGTGCACACACACACACACACACACACACACACACACACACACACACACACACACACGAACACACATACACACACACACACACACACACACACACACACACACACACACACACACAGGTGTGACTGCCACAGAGAGCATCAGTATGGAATTTGTCAAATGAAATCAGCCACAAATGTAGAACACGTGTGAGTGAGACCTAATGCATGCACACACACACGTAGAGAGAGCAAAAGAGAGATGAAAGACAACTGATCTTTTCCACTTGAGAAAGTTTACTCTGAGATGTAAGAGCTGCAACTTTTTTTTGGAAAACAAAGAAATTACTCCCACGCGAAAGGTATAAAAGAGGGTCTTTGGAATCCTGCACATAGTTCATTCTGTGCTGGCAGTATGGCAAAGAGTTACACTCTCCTGGAGACCCTGGATTACCTTCTTGATTCCAGTTAAACTGAATCATGTCTGGAAGACACTGAAGTAGAGGACTCAGAGCCAGAGGACTGCAATCCCCCTGAAGATAACACAGGGTTGGAAGAGGAGTACCAGGAATCGGATGAGGACTATGAGGAGGCAGATGCAGATCAAACCTTTGAATTTAAAAATGGAAAAATAACCTGGACTACTTCTCCACCTGCACAGGGGCCAGGGAGAGCTTCAGATGCACGAGTGATAAAGCTGACACCTGGACCAACAAGGTACGCATGTTCTCCTGTTGAGGACATAAAGTCAGTTCCATCAACAATCCAACGTATCTTGGTGGAAATTACCAGTTTGGAAGGAAACCATGTTTGGTGATGACTGGAGGGATGTGGACAGGACAGATATTGAAGCATATATTGGTCTGCTCCTTCTTGCGGGAGTTTATCGCTCCAACAATGAGGCCCTGTCCAGTTTGTGGTAGGCTGAAACTGGGTGTGCAATTTTTCGGGCTGTCATGTGGCTGAGAAGATTCAGAACATTGTCAAAAGTAATTTGATTCGATGACAGGGCCACAAGACCTGCTCGGCGTGAAAGTGCCAAGCTGGCACCCGTTTGTGATCTGTGGGATTTATGGGTTGAGCGTCTCCCACTAATATTCAACCCGGGTCTGGACATAACAGTGGATGAGTGCCTGATGCCATTTCGAGGTCAATACTCATTCAAACAGTACATGCCCAGCAAGCCGGCGAAATATGAGATAAAAATCTGGGCAGTATGTGACGCCAGGGCAAGCTATGCATTGAATATGCAAGTTTACACCAGCAAGCCTCGAGATGGACAGCCGGAGAGAAATCAGGGCACGCGTGTGGTCCTCGATTTGACCACTATTTTGCTAATATTTATTCAAAGTTGGTGACAGAGTGAGGGACATTTCTTTTGCCAGCAGATATACTAATTTGTGTGTGTGTGTTTGCAATATTGCAGATGGTTGCAAGCTACAGTTGCAAGCGTAAAACAACTCTATGGCCAATTGTTGTCTTCTCTACCATCCTGGATAAATCTGCCATACATGAATTTGTGGTGTGGAGGGAGGTAAATCAATCATGGGAAAGAGGGAAGAAAGGCTGTCTTTTTAGAAAGGCTGGGGAAAGCTCTGGTGTCCCTTCACATGGAGCAACGACAACGCCTGCCTCATGCACCAGCCTCTGCAGCAATACTGTAGAAAAAACACTATTCTTCTGATGATCCAGGGCCCTCCACTGAACCGCCACCATCCAAAAGAAAAGGGTGTCAGGTTTGTTCTCGGGCCAAAGATTAAAAAACGGATAAGCAGTGCGCAAACTGCAAAAGAGCCATTTGTGCAGCTCACACCGTGTACTTGAGCCAGATGTGCGTGGACTGATTTTTGTAACTTTTTTTGTGTGTTTTTTTTTTTTGTAGCTTATTATTGCTTTTATGTTCAGTGTTCAGAATGTGATTATTAAAAATGTTATTTTTATTCAGTGTTCACTCTTCACTCCTGTTCATTTCTGTATATTGCTGTTGGTTTTATTTGTATATTTATATATTAATTTATTTAATTCTAAAGTTTAAAAAAAATCACTTTTGGTTCATTAAAATAAATAACATGCAACTACAATATGACTCTAAGTCTTGTCCTTTAGGTGTTTCTTATGTGGCATTTTTCCGTCAAATTTACGTGGTATTTTGTAAAAACAGACATTTCCAAATGCATCAAAAACTACCAAAATTCTTCTTTTCAAAGAACATTTATTTTTAATGTATTTTATAATGTTTATACATATATAAATTCACAAAATGTATCACAAAAGTTTTGATATGAGCAGTTGGCCACATCCGGTAAAATGAATGGATCTCTATTGCCCTCTGCCGAGTGTCTATGTACAAAACAATTTTTATTTCTTAAAGTAACACTATGTAGTTTTTCAACCTTCATAATATATTTCCAAGACCCTTGAGATGGTATATAGACTTAGAATAGCTTAAATGTCACGTCTGCCATAGCCTGACGTGGTCTGTATCGCTTTTACTGGCACTATGTAACTTCGGGTTTGGGTAGTAACCGGAGCACAAAAAGAACTACAAAATTCGACTGCTTTACGGCATACATAGTTTTTCTTCGTTTGTGATGTCTTTCATAAAATCATGCATCATATTCTACCTTGTCTGTGGCCATTATTTATTCCAAAGCCGGTGCTGGATAAACAGCGAGCATGTGCATGCGACAGTAGGCTGCGGTAGGCTAGATTATTTACGACAGCGGTAATGGACAATTCCGCTTCCAACCTGTAGGGCGACCGCAGAGGAAAAGTTCCTTGGTGTTGCTTTAAATTGTAATTCCTTTAGGTTTTTCTTAAACCAACAGATCGTCCCCTTGGAATTATAAGGTTCTATCTGCGTTCTGAGCAGTTTTGAGATATTGAGCTTCAAAGTTTTTGCATTACATATAGGAAAATTTATATGGGGAACAAGTTTCTTTCAAACATGAAAATAACAGGGACCCTAAATGTATTCTAAATGTACAATATCAAAATCCTCTCAAATTTGTAAATGGGTTTTTTTGGAATGGGTCAAACGCAGATAGAACCTTCTAATTCTAAAAAAACACTTTTCGCTTAGAATTATAAGGTTCTATCTGCCAAAACATTATTTGAACATTAAATATAAAATTAATGTTGTAACAATGTCTCAACATGTGTTAGAAAGTAAAATTGTATCCTTTCTATGACATTTATTTCATATTTTTTAGCACTTCCATGTATTTAGGACATTTCAAATTAAGCAAGGTAGGTCTAAATATTTTGTCCAGTGCAGAATCTTAATTTTCGTTACCAATTTGGTGGGTAATTAAACACATTATTGCAGAAATTGTTACTTTAATCTTTCTTTTGTTTAGACAGAAAGCAGCTACTGTAATACATCTGAGCAGGACTTTATTCCAGCTAAAGTGGGCCAGGTGAAATGGCTTTCTCTCTAGACATCAGTATGGCTGAAATAACATGCTAACGTTTATTGTTGTAATTAAGACCCCATCAATGAAATCGTTAACTATTTGACCTTTAAGGCTTAAAATTGTAAAAATTAAGACATTTTAAGACTTTAAAAACTACAAGAAAATCGACATGCTTCAGCAAATTAATTCATAAAGTTAAATAATCATTGAAAAATGATTCACTGACTATATGATCACAAAAAATGTCAGACTATTTTTTTAATCACACACACACACACACACACACACACACACACACACACACACACACACACACACACACACACACACTCTCTCTCTCACTCACACACACACAATCACACACTTTCACACACACACACACACACACACACACACACACACACACACACACACTTTCACACACACACACCAACACACTTTCACACACACACACACACACACACACACAGACACACACACACACACACACACACACACACACACACTCGCACACACACACACACACTCGCACACACACACACACACACACACACACACACACACACACACACACTCGCACACACACACACTCGCACACACACACACACACACACACACACACACACACACACACACACACACTCGCACACACACTCGCACACACACACACACACACACTCACACACACACACACACACACACACACACACACACACACTCACACACACACTCTCACACACACACACACACACTTTCACACACTCACACACACACACACACACACACTTTCACACACTCGCGCACACACACACACTTGTATGTTAAATGTTTTTTTTTTAAATATTCAATTTACTCACTGCATATTTGTATAATTCAGATAATAATAACTATAATAATAATAGTAATTAATAATAACCTCATTCATAATTAATAATAATAACCAATACACTATAAAGAAAATGGCCAAATTGAAGCCACTTCATAACACTACACAATTTAGTGAATATTTAATTTACTGTAAATGTATAGCATTCTGCCTTTATGGGGTTTCTTTTTGTCTTCAAGGAAAAAGCCGGCGACATGACATATAAAGTTGATTCTGATTGGTCCTCTTCTGTGCATTCGAAGTGCTGATTGGCTCACGCAGATAGAACCTTATAGAGCCAAGTTAGAGTTCGATTTTGTAGATAGAACCTTTTTGTTTTTTCAATAAAAAGTCCCACAATGTACACAACTTAAAAAAACACATCACATAATGTAAATAAGTTGTCACAGAATAAGAATATGTGAATAACTCAATTTTGACAAAAATGTCAGATAGAACCTTATAATTCCAAGGGGACGAGATGGCAGAATTCTACACCTAACACCTAGATCAATATCCAGAAACAACTTATATTTATTTAAATCATCATTTAAGTATTTTTTTCATAAAAATGTAATATTTCACATAAAAGCTAATGGTAAAGTTGAGGAATTGTGTGGTAAATTCCTTCACTGCCGCCTTGCACTATTTAAATTTTTCAGAATCTGTAATGAAAAGGAGTAAGGGGGAATGGCTAGGTAACTATCCAATGGGGCAGGTCCAGTCTAGTCAACTAAGCTCTGGAAGTCTTTATTTCACATCCAAGCAGGTATTGTATGTATATGTATCCATGTATGTGTGCGCGTGTGGCTTCTACAAAAGAACAGAAATACAGAGTTTTATTTTCCAATAAACAATGCCGAATTAGATAAATGGTAACTACCAATGTTACATTGAATTCACAGGAAATAGGAGTAATTTAAACAATACATGAGGCCATCTACTCATATTATAAGCTCATCAAATACACATTTAAAAGCATGACTAATGTATATGTCTAAGCAGGAAATTTAATAATTTAAATTAATAAAATAAACACATTTAGGCCCAATTTAAGTTATACAAGATAATCTTTAAATATCAAACAAAGGGACTTACATGATCAATTACACATACGCAGGAAAAACTTATATTCACACACAAAGAATAGTACAATGTGAAATAAGTGCAAAACTGTCCTCTTTTTTTTTGCACAATACGTAAAAGTAAGTACATACATACATTTTTGTTCTGTGATTTTACCATTATTACCCAGCCAGTTCTCTAGCCCTCCGGTCTTGCTTGTTCTATTGCCTGTATCTGGATAGCACACTTTCGAGTATATTAACACATTAATCTTTCTAATGCCAGATACACTTAATGGAGAGAAATAGAGATCTTGCTCCCTCGCCATGGTCCGCTTCCACCTTGCCTTCTGTCATGTCATCATTTCAGATTACTGATGCTTGGTATTGGAAGCAAACAGTAGGTCAAATAAAGAAATTATGATTAAAAAACTCTGTGACAAATGTGACCTTAAGTAGTTCTCGGCTTCTTCTCACTGAGAGATTTATAATCATAGACCAGTAGTCTTAGAAAATAGAATTAATTTGTCTGTTGACACAGCCTGACTGCTCATAGCTCAGAATAACATGCTGTAGGCTTTCTCAGTGATAAATGACAGCAACAAAGACTGTATTCTGGAATGTGACAGCGCTGAGTCTTTCTCCACCTCTATCTTGCTTTCTATCTGGATCACATTCTCTCTCTTGTTCTCTCCTCCCTCCCTTTATCCATTTCTTATCCAGAATGACAAATGAGGCTCCTTGTATGGTTTATCTTGTAGCAGTGTTGTGCGGTCTAACCCAGATCAATTCTCTGAGGTGTGCACTGATTACACTAAAGTCTATTCATTGTTTGACACAGCTCTTGTATTTCAGCACTTGGCCTGCTGCTGTCAAACAACCAGCAATATAACTGAATGCACAACAAACATGTATGATTCACACTGTTATTGAAAGTCTGTCAATCCACAGCGTGTATATGATTATTACAGTCACACTGACAGAACCAAATCATTACAGATCTACCCAAAAGAGTGAACATTGTAACTCATCATGTTGCTATATGCACCATATTTTAATGGTGAAATCAAATACATTGCTCAGATATGGAAGCTTTAGCGTTAAGTTCTGCCAGGAAGACTCAATTGCTACGTCACTTATTACCTTCTCATCTATCCAATCGTGTCTAATACTTGCGGTATAAAATTATTTTAAATTAATTATTTAATTTGATTTGATTGGGACAATGAATATTAATGAACAAACATGGGATACATGCATGTAAATATGCTGGATTGTAGCTATAAGCTAATTTCCATCCGTACTCCCAAGGGCTAAATCACAAAAATCACAATGTATTACAGAATAAAACATTTACATCTACATCATTCATCATGAAATTATCAAAAATTATATATACAATATTCACAAACTTAAAAATTAATTCAGTTCACAAACTTTATAATAATTTTCAGTTCACAAAATTTATAATAATATACAACATACCCATTAATGTTTGCAATTTTGGTTTGCCCATAACCATTTTTTTTAATTGGACTTTAAATGAGCTATGTGTAGGGCATTCTCTCAGTGGTTTAGGCAGACTATTCCACAGGTTCCCACCCCAGACGGACAGGACCATCTGACCGAAGGTAGTTCGCCTGTGGGGTATTATTACGTCTCCTCTTGCGGAGGCTCGCGTGGTCCTCTGTGAATTATCTTTAAATTGAATCAAATCCTTCAGCGGTGGAGGAGCGAGGGAGTGTAAAACCTTGTATATCATACAAGCCATTTTAAAATGAATCATATTTTGAAAATCTAGTAGTCTATGTTTTTTTAGAACATGAAAGTAATGGTACGATAACGATTTTTTATCTAGTGTTTTTAATGCCCTTTTATAGAGACTTTCTATGGTTTTAAGTGTTGTGGGGCAAGCCAAAGACCAGGTAGTCAAACACAAATCAAAATGAGAAATAATCATTGTATAAAAATATGTTTTAGCTGCACCCATGGTTTAATTATTTTGAATATGTCAAACATTTTTAAGATTAAAATTGACTACCTGTGCTACTTTTTTGCATGACTTTTAAAACAAAGTGTTGGATCAAGATATTTAAATTCTGATACTAAATCAAGTTCCACTCCATTCAGAAAGACATTTGATCTTATTATTTTAACATTGCGTTTTGAGAAGCACATGCATACAGTTTTTTCTAGTGTTCAGCATGAGACATGAATCCTTTAACCAAACCTGCACATAAACCAAAGCCGCTGTAAGATCAGCAGCTGCTTGTTGGATGTTTTTTGCTTGAGTATAAATCACAGCGTCATCCGCATACATCTGCGAGAAGACGTTTGAACATGAATTCGGTAGGTTATTGATAAAGATAGAAAACAGAACAGGCCCAAGAATAGACCCCTGAGGGACCCCAACTCTAGAATCTAGACAAGGAGATTTTACACCATCCACTACCACGTACTCTTTCCTGTCAGAAAGATAAGATTGAAACCATAAATCAGAGCTTGATCAGAGATGTTAAATTTACTCAATCTAGATATTAAAATCTGATGGTTTACAGAGTCAAAGGCTTTCTTCCGATCTAAGAAGACAGCCCCGACACAAAGACTCTTGTCAAGCAGACCTTTTATGTTTTCTGTTAACACACACAGGGCACTATCGGTGGAGTGATGGGTCCGAAAACCGAATTGTAATGGATGTAATTAAGGTTGAACATTTTCCAGATGGGCCATCAGCAGTCGGACTACCCACTTCTCCGCTATTTTTGATATAACGGGGAGTATACTGATAGGTCTAGAATTGGACATGTCTGCTGTAACACCAGATTTGAATATTGGTGTAACTGCAGGCACTTTCCAATCCGCAGGGATCATACAATAATTAAAGGACATATTAAAGGTGGGGTATGTGATTTGCAAAACGGCCGGCAGATTTTGAAAATACACAACTCATAAGGTCCTACCTACTTCTCCTCCAACGTTGGCTCTGACTCCACCCATTCGAAAAACATGGACGCGCAATCAAGCAGAGCGAAAACTCAGATGCCCATACATAAATACAATCGCTCACATCAGCTTCCTCCCTAAACAGGTTGTTTAGCTAGCTAGTTCTACATATGGCTGGGCTATAACGTTAGAACAGCTACAATTCTCGTGCGCACATCGTCAGTAAAGACAGTTCCGTGATTAGTAGGCTAGTCATTTAAATACTACAAGTTAATCGGCTTCTCACCTGTCAAGCAGAAAAAATGCCACAGCCGCATCTGTTGGTAGTCCTTCCTGGTCCTTCAGTTGCCGCCAACATTGAAAAGCATCGCCTAGAATGACCCTTGTTTTAGACCTTTCTCTTTCGGCCGTTTTGTTCGCAATTGCTCTCTCGACAATAGATTTCCTTTTCTGTGATGGTGTCTTGTCTGACATTCTCCAAACGGAAGCAACTATACCTTCTCCTTCTCTCTCTCTCTCTCTCTCTCTCTCTCTCTCTCTCTCTCTCTCTCTCTCTCTCTGTAAGTTACCGGGGCGACTTGCACTTCCTGTGACTGGGTCGCGAGCTTTGAGTATGCGCACGAACGGGACACGCGCGCGTGGGGGGAGGGGGGCATGGTAAGACCGTTTGAGTGACGCATTCTCTGTCCAATGATTCTAGACGGTCTTGAAAATGATTGGCTGGAGTTTTTCGAGTCCTGCCCGTTCCACAGATGATTAAATTGCTTAATTTTCATTTCAGTGCTTCTAATTTACAACCAGCAAGTGGGTCAGGAATAGGATTTCAAGTGATTTTGAAAAAATGGTCAAAAAAGAAAATCACATACCCCACCTTTAAGAAGATGAGTAATTGGAAATATGAGAAGACCGGTACTTACACATGTTTCAGTTCGCAGATGCTGATGCTTTCATTTTTTCATTTGATTGCTCACGTCAGTTGCCGACGTGACAAACGGCACAAAATACCCTGGGTAATCCTCCAGTCTCTCTTTCTTCGACCCCAAAAGCTTATACTTCAGCAGCACAGCCAAAACCAACCGGCAGGAAAAGAACTGCTAAAACATCTTCACCTCATCCCCCCAAACGGATATCGCTACCTGCTCAGGCGCCATCTTCTCCGCAGATCACCATCCCCACAGACACGAACTATCAGCTCATATCTGCAGTTCAAAGCCTTTCTAAGACGGTCAAAGGACTGAAATCCAAAATGTTGTCCCTCGAACATTCCTTTGCCAATCCAAACCTCAGCTCAGATCTGGCCTCGAACTCCTCAGCAGTTCCTCTATTTCATCTTCCTTCTCGCGGATTAACCAACCATTCGAACGTGCCTTCAACATCAGCTACCCTGCCTGCTTCTCTCCTCGCGATTCAGTCGCCATTTCAAGAGGTTTCTGCTCCACCGGCTCCTTCAAACTTCAATCTCTCCACAGCTGCTCCAGCGTAAGCCTTCAGTAGGCGTTTTGTTTCTCCTGCCGCAGCAACTTTGTCCTCTCACCTAAGATCGAACATTATCCTATGTAAGGACATTAACTTGGCTACATTATTGCTTCCTTCGCCTGCTGCTGACAGGAAAATGGTAGACTTTGGTGACGTGGCAGTCCTTCTTAAAACCTCCGATCCTCGTATGCAACGCAATCTCTCGTTTGGTGAATTCGTAATTGCTTTTAGCATTTACCGAGACATTTTGTGCCAAGTTTATCCAGAGAGAAGGGAAGAGCTAGATCTCTATTTAGCTATGATGGCGGACTTCAGCCAAAGATAAGGAGGCATGTTATTTTATGAATACCACAAATCATTCTCTGCTAAAGCTGCTTCCTTCATCACAATTTATAATTCAAGATTAGACTGGTCAATCACAGACACGGAACTACTTGTCCGTCATTTCGGCGGCCAAAAAAGCTTGGCTTGTGCTATTTGCAGCGCTCATGGGCACACGGCTTCATTTTGCCCCAAAGCATTCGCAAGTCATGATTCGTCCGCTGGCCGTGGTGCTGAAAACGTAAGACTCCCTTCAAACAGCAGAGGTCGCCGCGTTGCAGAATTCAATGGCGTTCCTAAATGTGTCTCATTTAATGAATCTGTCTGTTCTTATTCTAATTGCGAATTTGCTCATATTTGCAGTTCTTGCAAGGATCCGCACCCGAAATCTGTCTGTCCAGGCCGGTACAAACCGCAAACCCGGGAGAAAGCCCTATTTCAGAGAAAATTCTGAATAGTCACCCATCTACTCCCATTAATATAGAAAACCTTTCAAGCTACCTTTTTTCTCACCCTGATCCGTCCTTTGTTGATTGTCTAATCACCAGTCTGTCCCAAGGATTTCAGGTGGGCGTCCTTTCCCATCTTACTGCCTCTTTTGTAGCAAAACATTTGCAATCAGCTAGAAACGAACCCGACGTGGTTTCAACACTACTAGAGAAAGAGGTCAATAAAGGATATGTCATTGGCCCTTACGCTTTTCCTCCTTTCTCTCCTTTTCGCGTCAATTCCATCGGCGTCGCAATGCGTAAATATTCTGGCAAAAAACGTCTCATTTTCGACATGTCTTCTCCCCATTACTATGAAATAACAAGCGTTAACGAATGTATTCCCCTAACCCCCTTTTCCCTTCATTATGCCTCGGTCGACAATGCCATTCAGTTAATCAAGTAAGGTGGTCAAGGCGCTTGGTTAGCTAAAGCTGACATAACAGACGCTTTCAAAACTATACCAATTCATCCCTCCGATTGGCCACTCTTCGGAGTCAAATGGAACTCTAAATTCTATTTCGCTGGAAGGCTCACATTCGGATGTAGAAGTAGTCCTCATATCTTTAACAGTCTCTCCGAAGCTTTGTGTTGGATCCTTTTAAATGTCTGTAAGCTTCCCTTTGTCTTGTACTTACTTGGCAAATTTTTGTTGATCGATTTTCCTTCTTCCCAATCTACCGTCCTCGACATACTTAAACAGGTTTTTAACGACGTTGGTGTTCCCCTCTCCGCAGAAAAGACACTGGGCCCCTCTACTTCGTTAGAATTTCTAGGCATATCTCTCAATACCGTCAAAATGCAAGCTTCTCTCCCTCACGAAAGCTTCCAAGGATCAGATATTTTCTGGAATCTTTCTGAAATCTTCTGGAATCACAAGTCAGGGCTTTTATTTCTCGCCTGCTTACATTGGCTCATTCCGTGCAAGAATTAAGAGATGCGCTCCATCTAAACGAAGGATGTTTGTCTGATATTACATTTTGGACACAGTTGCTAAATGAGTGGAACGGCATTACCTTTTTCTACAATGACGCTTTCGATTCATCCGCAGAACTTCATCTATTTACCAACACCGCTCCATCCATCGGTTTCAGTTTTTTTTTTCAAGGGCAATGGTTTGCAGAGAAATGGCCAGTCGATTTACCTAAAGTTTACTCCAGGTCACGTTTATTCCGCGCTCAACGAGATTTATCCTTTAGTCGTGGCCAGCATAATTTGTGGCTCAGCGTGGTCAAGGAAACGCATTATAATGTTTTGTGATAATGAAGCCACCGTTGCCATCATTAATAAAGGTAGATCATCTTGCCTCTCAATCATGCCTTTCGTGAGACGCTTAATCTGGCAATCAGTAACGTACAACTTCATTATAAAGGCTGCTCACATACCCGTGCATTCCAATGTCATTGCTGACGTGCTCGATTGCTTTCGTTTTCAGAATTTCAGACGGCTTTGCCCCTCAGCCAAAACAGATCCAACACCATGCCCTCCCTTATTAGCAACAATGTTAAATTAGATGATTTGCTTAAATCAGCCAGACATTATATGTCTAAAGGAATAGCTCCTTCCACTTTCAAAGCTTACACTTCTGCTTGGTCTTCGTTTTTAATGTTTTGTTTTTCCTTTCAGATTCCTCTATTTCCCATCTTGATTACCACCGTCTGCTCCTTTCTTGTTTTCAAAATCGAAAATTGCAATTTAAAAATTTCATCCATCCGTAGATTACTCGCAGGCGTTCAATTTTACGCAAAATACTTCAATCCCAAGTCCCAAATTTTCCAAGTCTTTTCACTGCTACTTCCATTCGCTTATTGCTCAAAGGCATGAGAAAGTCTTCTGGCCATTTTCCATATAAACGGTTGCCACTTACTTTGCCTCTTCTACAAAGATTAAACAATTCTCTCCGTAATGGGCTTTTTTCCACGTACATTAACGTTCTGCTAAAAGTCGTGTTTTTAATCGCTTTTTATGGTTTTATGTGTCCAGGGGAATTCACTTCATCAACCAACCATTTCGATCCAGCACACGATCTTTCTTTCTCAGATTTGCACTTTTCACCTAAATTCTTTACACTCTTTCTTAAGCACTCTAAGAACGATTCTCAAGGTTCTGGCGTCACATTAACCATTTCTAAAATCCGCAATAATTTCTGTCCCTTCTCATCTATGCTCAAATTTCTCAAAATCCGTTCTAGATCCTCAGATCACTCCCCCCTATTTATCCTTCCTAACGGTGCACCTCTCTCTAAAGCCTGGTTCAGGTCTCATCTAGTTTCTGTTCTTATAAGCTGCAGTCTATCTCCCTCCCTGTATACTGGCCATTCCTTCAGGATTGGGGCTGCCACGACAACAGCCGAACGTGGTATTTCTACTGCAGCCATCAAAATCCTGGGCAGATTGTCTTCCTCTGCATTCGAGTCATACATAAGACCTGATCCAAAAATCATCCTCGAAGCTCAGCCTAGTGGCCATTGTCCCTGTGTGACCTCGTCTCAGTGTGGGCTTACGATATCACGGCCCTTGCGGCCTCATTCTATGTTCAGTGTGGTCTACTGTGACCGTGTAGCCTAATGTGGCCCTGTCCCGTGGTCTTGTGGCCTGTTATAGCATTGGTTCTATGTGGCCTAAGGCCTTGTCTATGAGTGGTTCTGTCTCTCTGTGGCTTTAGCAGCCTTGTGGCCCAGCGGCCTTGTCTCTGTGTGGGTCTAAAGGCCTTGTGGCACAAGTTGCCTTGTCATGTATCTAAAAAATGGCCCGTGGGCTGTGGGCCTAAGTGGCGCGATTCAATGTGGCCTAGTGGCCGTTGTCTGTGTGGCTTGTTCCGTGTGGTCTATAGTGGTCTTGTGGCACAAGTTGCCTTGTCCTGTATGTAAAAAATGGCCAGTGGTCTGTGGCCCTTAGCGGCGCAGTTCAATGTGGCTAATTGGCCGTTGTCTGTATGGCCAAGCGGCCTTGAGGCATTGTTGGCTCGCTAAAAAATGGCCATGTGGTCTCGTGGTCCTTGTGGCCTGGTTTTGTGTGGCCTTGCGGCCTTGTCCAGTCTACCTCATTCTATGTGCGGCATTAGAGGCCGTTGTGGCTGATTGCGGCCTTGTCTCTGTGGTCTAGCAAGGCCGTGTGGCCGGACGGCCTTGTCTCTGTGGTCTATCATGTAGATAATAAGGCCTGGCCCAACGTGGCTCTGTTCTGTGTGGTCCATCACGGCCTTGTCTCTGTGTGGCCAAGGTGGCCTGGCTCTGCGTGGTCCATCGAGGCCTTGTCTCTGTACAGTCCGTTACGGTCTTGTTCCATGTGGCCGGTTCTGTGTGGCCCAATGTGGCCCTGTCTCTGTGGTCCTATAACGGCTCGTGTTCCAATGACCTGTCCCTATGTACTAAGTTAGCCTCATTCTCAGTTTATGTCACTATTCTACAATGCTTGCTTCCCTCCAACTCATTCACAGGGAAACTGACTTCGATCAAACGTAAGTTTGTCTCGAAACGTAACAAGTCGCTTTGGATGAAAGCGTCAGCATGGATAAATGCTTATGTACATGCAGCAGCAGAACATAAATGCATAAATGCATTATTCACGTCTTTTCATAGTACCTTTCAGGCTCACTATGACGAAGTCGCCCATTAGTTATTGGCTACGAGGCTCTCCACATTCCATGTTCATGCTCTTTATTAACTCTCTTCTCTTTCTATTTCAGGTTCTACAGGATTCACGACTGGTGGGTATACTTTTCTTTACCATTCTTTGGGGGTGGGCTCCGTCCTGGTGGAATTATCTTCCACCTATTTTTGGGGGTCGGCTGCGCCCCTGCCTTCATCTTCAGGCAGGAAATGCAGAGTCTGGACCCTCGGATTGCGAGCTATGGACGGGGCCTACGCCAAAGAACTTTATTGCTTGCTGGGCTATCAATAAATGTATTTATTGTTACAGTATTTATTCTCCCGAGTCTTTCAGGTAGAAATGGAAGATTTAGCGTTAAGTTCTGCCAGGAAGACTCAATTGCTACGTCACTTATTACCTTCTCATCTATCCAATCGTGTCTAATACTTGCGGTATAAAAGACCGGTACTTACACATGTTTGAGTTCGCAGATGCTGACGCTTTCATTTACCTCCATCCTACTCACCAACTCCAAGATGGTTCCTTCCCATCCATCCTACCCACCACCACCAGGATGGTCCCTTCCTATACCTCCCAGGGGAACCTGAACAGCTATTTGGACACTCAACAAAGTGGCCCAGTGTTTGAAATGAATGCTGTAATAAATTAAGCAATTTCTGTTCCAGTTAAAACAGGCAGCCTGATTCTTAGACCATGTAACAGTGTGACTCTGTAATTTCCACCCTTTTTCAATTTTTTTGGATTAGTCCTGTTCAGTTTTCCCGCTCCTCCTTTGTCTACAGTTAATTCACCTGTGTTTAGTTAATTATCCTCATCTGTGTCACCTGTGCCCCAATTACGTTCCTTTGTTTCCATGTGTTATTTAAGCTCTCTGTTTCTCCCTATTCCTTGTCCGTTCTCTTGTTGATGTATACCGTTTGTGTTTGATGTATGACGTGTGTAGTTACTCCTGAGTTTTCGTTGAATAAACTCCTGTTCTCTTGTTCCTCATCGTCTTCCTCGTAATTCCTGTACAATTTCCCTTAACAGACCAACAGTTCTGGGTCTTCAGATTTCGACGAAATCTGCACCTGTACTCTAAAAATTGATAGGTCACTTCAGCGTAAACGTTTGTAACCCTGTTGCACTGACTGGATTTTAAGTGTTACAGTATGGCAGGTCAAACTAGAATTTTGTGTGGAGATATCTTTTAATTAACCCTTTCACACTTGAGTTTAAAACGTTCTAGCTGACCCCCCAGCGTGAGTTTAAGGTGACAATTATTTTAGAACGTATAACCTTATTATTTTCATAGTGCCGTATATATCTCCAATAGCGCTGTATGACAGATGTATCACTTTTATTTCCTTTTTTATTCAAAATATTCACAAACTTGTTAGCTATGTCATCAACTACCTGATATTCCGATTGTCAAATACATGCAAGTGAATGTGTTTTGTCATTTAAAAACCTTTATAATGATCGTGTTAGTATATCTATAAATAATGATGTGCACCGACATGTTAGTTCGCGCTGCAATTCAGAGAATCGGATCTGTCGGATTTACATCACATAAATGTATCCACTTCTCCCGAAATACATGAAAGTAAGTAGCTGGTGAAGTGGGAGAAGATTAGAGTAAACGTAATAGTTACCTACACAATGTGTATCTGATATGAATAAAACACCTTGTCAATTTATAATTAAAAGGATTGTTATTACTGTTTTCATAGACATTGTGTATTTTACAAACTAAAAATGTATTGTTTTGCTAGTACTTATGTGTATTTAAATGTCAGAAACCTAAAATAAACATTATGTGTTTGAAAACACTGAATAGTTGTCATAGCTCCAGCTAACGCGCAATTTCTTTTTTAATTTAGCAGTTGATCACGTGATGTACTGAACATTCTAATCACACCGGTGTGATCTTACGCTCAAGGGATCAGCCAAGACTGATCACACTGGTGTGATTGTATGCGTTAATGGGGTCATTAACTGCACCTGTCTGCTGAGCTTTAATAACTGCATATGTTCATAGCCAGATATAATGTCATAGATCTGCAGTGTTTGTCCGTAACCTCCACTAAGCTTGGTTTGTATATCTTCCAGCAGGTGACAGCCAAAACTTCACTGGGGTATACAGGAGCAGTTTTTATAGACCAAATGACATTTGGCAAAGCCAGTGGATAAAGTTAATTGCAATATTGGTTCCCATTGAAATGTACCCATTTCTTTAGACGTCACAAACGGTTAACAGCATGTGTAGTAAAATCAAATACTATAAACTTGTTATATGAGAAGTAGTATTATTTTTACTACAAATGTCTATCTGAGAGACATCGAAAAATCACTATGGCAAACTTATCAAATTACGGACACATCATATGTTCCAGAGGGAATGAGAGTCAGGTACTTAATTTGTCACTTTAGAATTTGATATTAAGTTAGGTAAATGTGATTGCATCATTAACTACAATATTCACCAAATTATTCATAATGTTTTCCTATTAAAACAACCTTATCAAGAAACAAGCTCTAACATGTTTTGATATATTATAGTACATAGTAAGTCATAAAAGGCACTGGTCCTTTTTGCAGGTCAAATTTTGTTGGGAAAGATTAAAATAACAATAAGTTTTCATCAGTTATTTTGTCTATTGGTCGCAAAATTTCTTACAGATTTCTGCTCATTCAAAATCCGATACAGATAAAGTAGCACTATAAGATTACTGTCACAGATGTCACACCCAATCTTGGATTCAATCTTTTTGTCAACTTGTTCTCTTTCAATTAGGACTGGTTTTGTATTTCCATTTGCATCTAATTAATCGTGGGCCTCATTAATCTGAGAGTAGGCATCTCATTTTTTGAGTAAAAAAAACGTTATTTTTTGAATAATTTCGGATTTTTAAAAAAACATTTTTTTTTAGAAAATTGGTAATGTTGATCACACTAGTCTACTTTAATGTTTCACCAGGAAGTTTTGAAAAACTTTTATTTTGTAAAAATGACCGGCCTATAAAAAATAGCTTATAAATCACTCATTATACGATATTTTCACCCAATCTTGGATTCAATCTTTTTGTCAACTTGTTCTCTTTCAATTAGGACTGGTTTTGTATTTAATTTTCAAACGGTTTAATTGTAGTAGTCATTTATTTGAGCTTATGCACTTCAGTTTTTGAGTGAAAAAAACATTATTTGTTAATAATTTTGGCAATATTGAGTAAAATATGGAAAAAAATAGCACTGTTGATCACACTTGTCTACTTTAATATTTAATGACACTGTTTGTTTTGAAATGTGTTTTTTTTGCACAAAATGACACAGCGTCACACTTGTGGTGTTCCCCGTCATTGAAAGTGAATGGGGGAGACTAATAAATTGGAGAAAAATGTAGTTGTCAGGAGCATGTTCATGTTCAAATCAAATCAAATCAAATCAAATCAAATCCTTTTATTGTCACACAACCATATACACAAGTGCAACAGTGGGTGAAATTCTTGGGTGCAATTCCGAGCAACATAGCAGTCATGACATGATGGACGTATTACAAATTACTCACATACCATATATTTTAATAAAAACATTAAATAATATACAATATACAATATACAACAATATACAATATACAGAATACAACATACAAAAATGTATTTATACATACAATAGATACAGATCTTGAAGAAATATGTATGTAGTTTGCAGTAGATTATGTTGTTGTGCTGTGTAGACAGACTGTTTATGTTTATTGAACAAGAGTTTAGAAGTCTAATTGCATGGGGGAAGAAGCTGTAATGGAGTCGGCTGGTATGTGTCCTGATGCTGCGGTACCGCCGGCCTGAGGGTAGCGTTGAGAGCAGCCCATGGCTCGGGTGGGAAGAGTCTCTGATGATCCTCCGAGCTTTCTTCACACACCGCCTGGCATATAGATCCTGGAAGGAGGGAAGCTCACCTCCGATGATACGGCTGGCAGTGCGCACTACCCTTGGCAGGGCTTTGCAGTTGCGAGCGGTAGTGTTAACATACCAGGCAGTGATGCAGCCAGTCAGGATGCTCTCTACAGTGCTGGTGTAGAACTGTGTGAGGATGTGGCGATTCATTCTAAACTTCCTCAGCCGTCTCAGGAAGAAGAGGCGCTGATGAGCCTTCTTTAAGACGGCCTTGGTGTGGACAGACCATGTGAGTTCCTCTGTGATGTGGACACAGAGGAACTTGAAACTGCTGACTCTCTCCACCGGTGCTCCATTGATGGTGATCGGCTGTGATCTCTGTTGTTCCTCCTGAAGTCGACCACTAGCACCTTGGTTTTGCTGATGTTGAGGGAGAGGTTGTTTTCCTGACACCAGTGTGTCAGAGTGAGCACCTCCTCTCTGTAGGCCGTTTCATCGTTGTCGGTGAACAGACCTACCACCGTCGTGTCATCAGCAAACTTGATGATGGTATTGGAACTGTGAGTTGCCACGCAGTCGCTTGTGTACAAGGAGTACAAGAGTGGGCTAAGAACTTAGCCCTGTGGGGCTCCAGTGTTGAGGCTCAGTGATGAGGAGATGTTGCTCCCCATTCTACCCACCTGGCGTCTGTTTGACAGGAAGTCCAGGATCCAGCTGCACAGCAAGCTGTTTAAGCCCAGAGCCCGGATTTTCACATCAAGCAAGGAGGACACTATGGTTTTGAATGCTGAGCTGTAGTCTACAAACAGCATTCTCACATATGTGTTCCTTTTTTCCAGGTGGGAGAGAGCAGAGTGTATTGTAGATGCAATAGCATCATCAGTGGAGCGGTTATTACGGTATGCAAACTGCAGTGGGTCCAGTGAGGGAGGTAGAACAGAGCAGATGTAATCTCTGACTAGTCTCTCAAAGCATTTGCTGATGAGGGGGGTCAGAGCAATAGGACGCCAGTCATTTAAGCAGTTGATATTTGACTGCTTCGGTATAGGGACAATGGTGGACGTTTTGAAGCATGTGGGGACTACAGACAAGGAGAGGGACAGATTGAAAATGTCCGTAAAAACACCAGCCAGTTGGTTCGTGCACACTCTAATGACACGGCCCGGTATGCCGTCTGGACCCACGGCTTTACGGATGTTCACCCGTCGGAAAGATCGGGATACACCCACTACAGAGACGGAGAGTGTACTAACCTCTGTGGCTTCAGCCACGGGCACTCTCACCGCGAAGGGGGTGTTAGTTTCCTCAAAACGAGCATAAAAGGTGTTTAGCTCATCTGGGAGAGAGGCAGCGTTGTTCACTATGGATTTTGTATTCCCTTTATAGTCCATGATGGTATTAATTCCCTTCCACATGCTTCTAGAGTCGGTGGTGTTGAACTGTTTTTCAGTCTTGTCCCTATATTGGCGTTTTGCTGCTCTGATAGTTTCTCACTCACAAACTAAGGTGCATAAGCTCGGATGAATGACTCCTGCAATTAAACCGTTTGAAAATTAAATACAAAACCAGTCCTAATTGAAAGAGAACAAGTTGACAAAAAGATTGAATCCAAGATTGGGTGAAAATATCGTATAATGAGTGATTTATAAGCTATTTTTTATAGGCCGGTCATTTTTACGAAATAAACGTTTTTCAAAACAAACTTCCTGGTGTAACATTAAAGTAGACTAGTGTGATCAACACTACCAATTTTTCAAAAAAAAATTTTTTTTTAAATCCAAAATTATTCAAAAAATTAAGTTTTTTTTACTCAAAAAAAGAGATGCCTACTCTCAGATAAATGAGGCCCACGATTAATTAGATGCAAATGGAAATACAAAACCAGTCCTAATTGAAAGAGAACAAGTTGACAAAAAGATTAAATCCAAGATTGGGTGAAAATATCGCATAATGAGTGATTTATAAGTATTTTTTATAGGCCGGTCATTTTGACCCGGGAATACCACAAGTGTGACTATGTACCATTTTTTACAAAATAAAAGTTTTTTCAAAACAAACTTCCCGGTGAAACATTAAAGTAGGTTAGTGTGATCAACAGTACTAATTTTCTAAAAAAAAATAATAATAAATTTCAAAATTATTTAAAACAAAAAATTTTTTTACTCAAAAAATGAGATGCCTACTCTTAGATAAATGAGGCCCACGATTAATCATATGCAAATGAAAATACAAAACCAGTCCTAATTGAACGAGAACAAGTCGACAAAAAGATTGATTCCCAGATTTGGTGAAAATATGGTATAATGAGTGATTTATAAGCTATTTTTTATAGACCTGTCATTTTGACCCGGGAAGAAAATTTTCAAAAACCATTTGAGAAGAAGTTATACCATTTGGGAACCAAGTCACTAAGTTTCAGTCCAATGCGATAACATTAACTAGCATTTTTGGGAAAAAGGGCTTTTTGGGCTACTTTTGTTGCACAGACCTGGCAAGCCTGCCTACCATTCTTCTTTCCACGGGCTGCAAAATATAGATCGAGGAACAGCAGCAGCCAAGAGAAAACGAGACCGAGATGAGATGATGAGCTGATCGAGATATTTAGGGAGGAGGACATGAAGTTTCAGAGTGAGGGCAGGAAGAGAATGGACATATTGGTAGAGAAATAAACTTTTGGTTATGTGAATTCAAATTTGTAAATCAAACAATCATATACATTACTTTTAAAAGTTATATTTGTAAATGAAACAAAACAATTTCTTTGCATTTTTAATTTTTGTAATGCAAGTTATAACTTGTAAATGTAATAAATAAATTATTCTGTAGGCTACATTTTTACTTACAGTACTTTTTTACTTACATTACTTTTTACAAGTATTTACAAGATAAGTTACGTTTAGATAAGAAAAACAAAATACAAATTTAAATTAACAGTATACATAAAACAGATACGAACAAAACATTTTTCTGTAGACTTTTATTGAGCTGAGTAAGGAGATTCTGGTGGTGCTGCTGGACCGGGAGGGTCACAACAATAGAGACCCTGGTAAAGCCTCTGCCGGAGGGACATCATCTGGGATCACTGCATATTTTCACTGTCCACTAACAGATTTGCAGGGCTGACTCAGACGTGGGCTGCCAATCTCTGTTCTCAGAAAGAGGGAAGAATAAATGAAATTATCTCACTTATTAAAAAATCAAACCATAAATTATTTTAACATGCAAAACTGTCCTATGAGCTAAACTCAGCAGGACAGCAGCCCTCCAGGACCGAACGTTGCCTCTCCCTGAACTAGAAGACACATTTTTAGTGTTTCTATTATATACTGTTCATATTTTTTTAAACAATATCTAATATCACAATCTAATATCCATGTGTAAAACGTCAGTTTTTCAGAAAAAGTACAATATTTGCCTCTGATTGTTTTTCAACTCCACTTCATCTCAAAGCACTTCAAATTTAAACTTAAATACAGAGTAAATTTATTTTGATACATTCCACTACTGGTTATTTGGAAAATGATACCAACGAAATGTATTGTCACATTAACAAATTGTTGATAGCTGTGTCCCGGGAGTTGGCCAATGGGATGATCTGGATTTTGTCGCCTAGCAACTGGTGACAGCCGTTGTGACGAGCGGCAGGTACATTTGGACTGGACTTTTTGCAATTATAACTGCCTAAAAATAAAATCTAAAAATGTTCACCATGGTCAATTTATGTAGGCTACATAATAAACTCTAAAGAGTATAAACCAGCCTATATAAAATCACATGCTGGTAATAAGTCAACATTGTAACCTTTATTATATATTTTTCTTTCATTTTTCTCATTAGATACATTAGATTACTCGATTAAACTGAAATCCAATACTTACATTTAAAAGTGTAATCTGACATTTTCGTCTCCGGCGTGCAAAGAATCTTGGGCCGTATTTTTTTAAGGAGCTTTGTAAGGACCTTCGAATTGGAGCAGCCTTTGTCACGATAGGGTGACGTAGTCAGCTATACTTTCCCCTTTAAACGAGTCTCGTGGAGTCTTGGAGGATAACAATCCATAGCTGTGTCCCAATTCAGGGGCTGCATCCTTTGAAGGTCACGTCCTTCGCCGACGCGGTCTTCAAAGGATGCAGCCCCTGAATTGGGACACAGCTATGGAGTGTTATCCTATTGGAAGTGGCCATCAGAAAATGCCTCCACTGTGGTCATAAAGGGATGGACGTGGTCAGCAACAATACTCAGGTAGGCCTTGACCTTTAAAGGTGACATATCATGAAAATCTGACTTTTTCCGCGTTTAACACTAGAACGGCCATGATGGTCATTATGACCGTTTTGATTTTTATATCTGCAATAACTTTGTTAAAAAAATAAATAAAATCCTGCTGATACCTGACTTTTCCTAAAAGTGTCTGTATTTTCATTTAAAATGTTTTTCATATAAATTACACATAAGGCAAAAAAAAACAAATTAACATATTTACCTATTTCGGCCATAGACGGTCATATTGACCGCACTGAATTTTGCTGTATTTTTTTGTTATATTTCCCGCGATTGACTTTTTTCTCTCTCACTGTCAACAGAAAGGTCAGTAGTTGTCCTGAGTGTTTGCATATATGCTAATTTCTACAAACAAAAGTATATTAGATAAAAATCACAGCAGCAGACACCAAAGCGGAGGCAGTGCCAGGTTCGGAGAAGCTGCAGTCAAAACAAAACTGCTGCAAATGCCGCAAACCCATGTGTGGAAATTGTGCGAGGAGAAGAGAGGTCACTTGCCTTGACTGTGAAGCTTAAATAGCCAAGCACAATATTTTGATGCAAATAATTAACATACAATTTATAATATAGGCTAGTGTTTTTATGTTTCTGTAGTCTACGCTTCCTTCTTGGTTCTTCTTTGTTTTGTTTTAGATCAGCTCGTTTCCAGCTTTTTCTATTAGCCTATTTTCTCTGTTATTATATTAAAATAAAATGTTTTATAATTAAATAAGATATTTTTAGTTGTTATTATCTTGTTCTGAATTATGTTGAATGGATATGGAAATATAGCCTATCTGTTGTGAATATTTGATAATTATGGTAGGATTCTAATGATATTATTATTTATAAATGTATAATTAAACTTGTTTAAAGGTACAGTTTGGTGTTGTTTTGTTTTTAAAAGATATCCTAATACAATAAATGCATTCATCTCTCAATTGGGTATTTTACATTAAAGATATAGAGTTTGGAATCTAGCGGTCAAAATGACCGCTTTTGGCAGTTAAAGTAGTTATGGAATTCTGGCACTTTTAGTGTTAACCCTTTTGGCGCCAGAGGTTTTTTCCTAAAACGTCTAATTTTGACATCTTAATTTCAAAAGTCTATATATTAAAAGTGATAAAAGATAGAAACTTTCTGTAAATTAGAGAAATATTAAGGATGACCCAAAGTTTATGTAAGGATTACATTTTCACATCTAATTTGCATATTATGACGTCATATGGTGGCAGCAATCTTGGATTATAGAATTTTCATGAAAAGTCACGTTTAAATGATAAAATGCAGCACTTCTTTCCCCCCAAAATGTCCATCACCTTCTGTATGCTATATTGCACAATACTGAATGCTCAGGTATATAGTAAGTAGCAAACAAACTGATGTAGGAAGAGGATCTTATCATAATATTACCGGCCCTTAATCTGCACGTCTCCACCCACGTCGCCGCCATTTGGTTTACGCAAGCATCAACAGTATAACCAGTTCCCTTTCAGTCGAGAACGTCAGACGTAGTCGACGGTCGACTGAATTGGGATCTCGCTAGAGAGCCTGTCTTCTTCGAGTACTATTGAACGAGCCAATGTAATTGGCGTGCGTGATTCGCATCACACACTCCGCCCCCGCAGCGCGGGTATAAATACGGAAGTGGATGCACGCACTAGTTGCCTTTCGCTTCGGAGCCGATCGTTTGATGTCTCTGAGAGTGCTGTTGTCTACAACGAGCGAGTGTGTCGGTGTTCTTCAGGAAGACTCTCCCAGTGCTGGTGTTCTACAGCGCGAGTGCAGCGGTGATCGCGAGCTTTGAGCTCTCAACTGCTGTTTCAACAACAACAAATTTCTAAATGTTTGTGTGTGTTGATGGCTGGTTAGAGGGCGGAAAAGTGAGTGCTTCACTGTTTCAGTTCTCTGTTCAGTGTTGCCGCGGTCATTCCCCTGTGTGCTCCGGCACTGGTGACGGTCCTATTTTCTGAAAGAGCAACACGGGTGCGTTTGCGTCTTTTTCAAGATGTCATTCCGCCCGTGCGTTTCTGGGTGCGGTCGTTCCCTGTCTCTCTCTGATGGTCACAACTGTTGTGTCACGTGTTTGGCTTACAGCACGCTGAGACAGCTTTTGTGGACAGCTCATGTTTTCACTGTGGGAACATGACTGTCGCAGTGTTGAGGGCGAGACTCGCCTTCGTTCGCGGGGAGCGAGTCCCCATTACCATGCCCCACCCTCGGGTGCTGTGTGGGATGGGTGACCGGAGGATAGTGTTGGATGTCCCGCCCGGTAACTATTCCCTGTGGGCTCCTCACTCCTCCCTTCCACTGCAACCACTGGAGCCTCCTGTGTTGTCTGCTGGTCCATCTGTAATGGGTGGGCCAGCGGTTTCACTCGGGGCTCCCCTGGAGGACAGGACGCCGATTGCAGCATCGGAGGGTGAGCTGACTTCTAGAGATGATGACTCGGCTGCATTGTCTCCCTCCGGGAGTTCAATGTTGCCCGAGCCGGATCCAGAATTATCAGCTATGCTGAAACGGGCCGCCGAGGCTGCCGGGCTCGAGTGGAACCTCCACCGTGTGGCAGCTGACATGCCCCACCCTCGGGTGCTGTGTGGGATGGGTGACCGGAGGATAGTGTTGGATGTCCCGCCCGGTAACCATTCCCTGTGGGCTCCTCACTCCTCCCTTCCACTGCAACCACTGGAGCCTCCTGTGTTGTCTGCTGGTCCATCTGTAATGGGTGGGCCAGCGGTTTCACTCGGGGCTCCCCTGGAGGACAGGACGCCGATTGCAGCATCGGAGGGTGAGCTGACTTCTAGAGATGATGACTCGGCTGCATTGTCTCCCTCCGGGAGTTCAATGTTGCCCGAGCCGGATCCAGAATTATCAGCTATGCTGAAACGGGCCGCCGAGGCTGCCGGGCTCGAGTGGAACCTCCACCGTGTCCCGTTCAGTCTCGGTTGGAATCTGGAGTTTGGTATCTTGGGGCGGGCCGCGCTGGTTCTCAGCTCGCCGCCCCAGTGCCTTTCTTTCCCGAAATGCATGGAGAGCTTATCAGGTGGTGAACAGCATCTTTCTCTGCCAGAAACTGCCTGAATAGCTTTTCCCCCTCATTACCCTTGATGGAGGAACGGTGAAGGGTTGCGAGGTGTCCCTCCATTGGAGCGGTCTGTCGACACAGGTGCACCTGTGTCCGGCGGCCGCTGCCTTTTGGGGGGATCCTCGTCTCCCCCCTAAGGCCTGTGAGTTTCGTCTGTTCCGACGGGCAGAGCTTACAAAGCCTGTGGGCAAGCCCCTTCCTCTTGCGTGCCATGGCGTTGCTGCAGGCTAGGGCACCCATGGCATGCACGAGGGTAATCCAGACCGTGCGCTCATAGGTGAGCACCGCACTGCATCCGACCTCACCCTCCGGGGTACGGGTGTCGTAGCGTGCGTGATCGGTCTGGCGATGTCCACCTTGGTGGTCCAGTAGCGCCTTCGTTGGCTCAGCCTGGTTGGTATGGCGGATGCGGACAAGGTTCGGTTCCTGGTCTCCCCAATTTCCCAGGTTGGGCTGGTCGGCGACGCGGTAGAGAACTGCATCAAACAGTTCTCTGCCGCTCAAGCGCAGACGGAGGTCATCCGGCACATCCTGCCCCGGTGGCCAGCTGCTGCCTCCACCCGCCGCCGGTGGCAGCTCCTCCGCCTGCTCGTCGCCGTGGGCGTTCTCCGGCCACCGCTCCTGCTGGCCCTCCGCAGCAGCCTCCACCCAGGCCTCAGCATGGAGCCGGCCGCAGTAGAGACGCCCAGCCCGCTCCAGGCGCTGCCAAGTCAGGTGGCAAGCGACAGCGAAAGCATTCCGGAGCGGCCCGCCCAGGAATGGATGAGATGCTCTTTGAGTGGCACGATCACTCCCTCCCCCCGGGTGAGGGCCGGGTGGAGCCTTTGTTTGTGTGTGTGTCTGTTCCGCCGCTGGCTCCCTAAAAAAAAAAAAAAAAAGCGGAGCAAGCGGTACCCACACTTCAAAGAGAGAGCAATTTCATCTGTTCCTGGGTCCCAAGAGGGCCAGTCTGGCGGGTGTGACCCTGTATAGCCTTACACCCCTCAGCTCCCCCTTGGTCGCCAGCAGGCAGCTTGGTGCGTTCGAGGACCCGGTCATCCGCCTTCTCACGCGCCCCCTGCCGCTTGTGGAGACAGGTAAGTGTTGCACAGCACACTAACACCACTCTCTCTACTTTGCTGCCCCACCTCAGGCTCGGCTACCCCGCTCAAGTCAGTGATAGTCATCACATTAGGTGTTGAGCAGACGTGCTCCTGAAAATTCAGTGATATTCATCACACCAAGTGTTGAGCAGTGCTCCTGACTTGTGCGTGCTTATCTTATCCTGCTGGCGAAGGATTTGATATAACCGCTCCTCCAGCCGGTACGAAGGCCAGTTGTAAACTCGTTCTTCGTGCTACTAGGGGGTGGGTCGTGACCATCTTGGCCCAAGATTGGTCTGCAGCTTTGACCTGAAAGACATGTGCTTCAGATCTCTACCTCCCGCACCGCAGGCCATCCTGTGTGTTGCGTCTAAGGGTGGAGTATCAGTACAGTGTCCTTCCCCTCGAGTGCTCCAGAGCCCGTTGGGTCGTCAGGTCAACTGGAAGAGAGTAGTCTCGCCCACGGGCTGAGTATCTCTTTCTTAGTTTTGGAGAGGTACTCGGTCCAACATGTCTCTCCAATGAGAATGTGTTCAGCTGGTGTTGAAGTGAGAAAGGGTCCCACTGAAAGAACTTTCAGAGGCTCCTGGGGTATATGGTAGTCGCAGCCTTTGGCTTCCTCCATATGTGACCGCTTCAGCGCTAGCTTCACGATCGAGTCCCGAGGTGACCGTGGCAGAGCAGCTCACCCTGTGTGACTATAGTTCATCCCGGTCTGCTGCCAAACCCTCTTCAACAGAGGGGCCATGTACAAAGGGCGTGTTTTAACGGGGGCCTGGGCGACCCCCGACTACACGGGCATTCGTTCCTCGAGTTGTTAGACATTGCGGGTGTCACAAACTCTCCCGTCACCTCCTCCTTGGAGTCAGACGCTTCTGAGGGCGCCTTGTTCCACTCCTCCCGCTTACTCAATCGTGCCGCCATCGAGCCTCACGACAGTTATAGCCAGGGCAAGTGGAGACTCCATCCCCTGGGTCCGCTGGGTCTTGACCATTCCGGGGCCGCTCAATTGCCCCCCCGGTTTTATTTTTCCGCCAGTGTTTGGGTAAACCGAGCGGACTACCCTTGGACAAACACTGGGTCTCAGCTGCCCCGGGGGCCCGCAGAATACGTTTAACCCCAGTGAGCCTTCTAAGAAGTGACTGCGACTCAGGGTCGCCTTGCGCCTGCTCAAGTCAGTGAGATCATCACACTTCATGTTGAGCAGAGTTGCTCCTGAAACTCAGTGAAGTTCATCGCACTCAGGTGTTGAGCAGCAATGCTCCTGTAGCTCAGTGAGTCCATCACAGGTAGCTCAGTGAATTCATCACACGCAGTGCTGAGCAGAAATGCTCCTGGTGCTCAGTGAAGTTCCTCGCACTCAAGTGTTGAGCAGAAATGCTCCTGAAGCTCAGTGAGTTTATCACACTCAGGTGTTGAGCAGTAATGCTCCTGAAGCTCAGTGAACTTGTCACACTCAAGTGCTGAGCAGAAATGCTCCTGTCGTTCAGTGAAATTCTTCGCACTCAAGTGTTGAGCAGAAATGCTCCTGAAGCTCAGTGAGTTTATCACACTCAGGTGTTGAGCAGGAATGCTCCTGAAGTTCAGTGAACTTGTCACACTCAAGTGCTGAGCAGAAATGCTCCTGTCGCTCAGTGAGGTTCTTCGTACTCAAGTGTTGAGCAGAAATGCTCCTGAAGCTCGGTGAGTTTATCACACTCAGGTGTTGAGCAGGAATGCTCCTGAAGCTCAGTGAACTTGTCACACCCAAGTGCTGAGCAGAAAACGCTCCTGAAGCCCAGTGATCTTCACATGTTGTGTTGAGCAATGCTCCTGTCTTTTGCGCCCGTCACTTGCACCTACGTGCCAAGTCAGGAGAGGAACAGGTCTTCATAGTTGCCCCTTATTGGCCCTACTAGACCTGGCTCCCATCAACAGCCTTCCTGACTTCCCCGGAAAACTCTTCGGGGGCGGGGCACGATGGCACACGCGTTCTTCCCCCGGGGATTCCGGGCGGTCTTACATCTGAACGCGGAGGTTCAGGTGGCTATCACAAGAATGTGTGATAGTTACCATCACTTCTGCGAGCACCCCCTAGAATGGGGTAGCGTGCTTACGCCTTTAGAAGTGGAACCTAGTCGTTGAGTGCGTCTTCTCTCCAGAGGAGATCCTGAAAGCTTTCGATCACTTCAGTGCTCTCTTTCCTGCAAAATGGGTTGCAGTAGGCTGTTTTCCTAAATCACCCTCGAAATGATGTTGCCTCGGTGTTTAAACGACGCTCATCGTGTTGCAGAGGTATGCAGAAGCACGTTCTGATCGTCAGGTTCCTGAGGAGCAAGGTCTTGTAAATCCTTGTGTCTCTCTTTATCCTCTTGGGCCTTGTCCCTGGTGCGACTGCACTGCAGAGACCGCCCCTGAGCCACTGCAGGCAGTGAGTTAAAAATTCTGTTATATCAGTTCTCCTGCTCGCGTGGTCTCTACGAGAGGGTAGGGACTTGCTCGCTTTCGGTCAACGTATTGTGCCTGGAGTCCGGGCCGGCTAACTCTCACAAGCTGAGACCCCGGCTCGGATTGTGCCCAAGGTTCCTACCTCTCCCGTAATAGGAGCAGGTGGTGAGCCTGCAAGCGCTGCCCTGGAGGAGGCAGATCCAGCCCTGGCTTCTCTGCCCGTTCGCTTGGACGTGTACAGAATGCAAGTCATAGACCTCAGACCAGCTCTTCAAATATCTGTTGGAATTCAGCAGAGAGGGAAGGCTGTTTCCATGCAAAGTTGCACTTAGTGCTTGCCTTCATTTCGGCAAAGATCCGAGATGCAACATGTCCACTTAGGTGTTGAGCTCCTCTATGATGAGTGTAAAGTGCTCCGCCTGGGCGTTGACGATATACTTTGCTAAACAGATTCTAGAGTTGGGGGCTGGACGACACCTAGTTGAACCGCTGCTTCCCGTGGGCTCCCTTCTCATGAAGCCAGTTTCACCGTGAGCCCGGTTCAAGTGTCGGCTTGCTGCGCCATTCCCCTCCTAGGGACTGGATACGTGCGCCTTTCTACTCCAGTTGAGTTCCCTTAAAATTGAACCCTGTTGAGTTCCTCCACACCCCTCCGACGTCGGACGTGCGGAACGTCTGGTGTTAGGCCTACCACTCGTAAGCAGTGTGGAACCTGTGTTAGGCTGGGTCCATATGTTGCGGTCCCTTCGGTGACCCCATATGTGTATTCTTCCACGATACGGCTCCCTGCGGTGAGCCCGTGTCTTCCCTCGGCAGAGTCTCTCTGCCGTCACTGTCCGGTGTGTCTCCCCCCGTCTTAGGCTGGAGCCACCCCAGTGACATTCCATATGTTAGACTGCCCGGTTTTCGCCCAGTTCATATGTGTATTCTCCACATTACCTCCCTCTGGGTTGGATGTGGCTTCCGCAGCGTCCCTTCCTTCCAACGTACGGGGAACGCTTTCCCAATGGTCCTGTAGGAACAGCAGTGACTTCCCTGGCCTAAGCCCTGTCCTTCCCCGCCTTAAGTTTGCGGGGGCATCAGGAGGCTTTGGTTTAGGCACTGGAAGGTGGCAGCGTTAGTGGCGTGTTCAATGGTTGATCCCATTTCAGTCGGCGTCGACTACAGTGAACTTGTCACACCCAAGTGCTGAGCAGAAAACGCTCCTGAAGCCCAGTGATCTTCACATGTTGTGTTGAGCAATGCTCCTGTCTTTTGCGCCCGTCACTTGCACCTACGTGCCAAGTCAGGAGAGGAACAGGTCTTCATAGTTGCCCCTTATTGGCCCAACTAGACCTGGCTCCCATCAACAGCCTTCCTGACTTCCCCGGAAAACTCTTCGGGGGCGGGGCACGATGGCACACGCGTTCTTCCCCCGGGGATTCCGGGCGGTCTTACATCTGAACGCGGAGGTTCAGGTGGCTATCACAAGAATGTGTGATAGTTACCATCACTTCTGCGAGCACCCCCTAGAATGGGGTAGCGTGCTTACGCCTTTAGAAGTGGAACCTAGTCGTTGAGTGCGTCTTCTCTCCAGAGGAGATCCTGAAAGCTTTCGATCACTTCAGTGCTCTCTTTCCTGCAAAATGGGTTGCAGTAGGCTGTTTTCCTAAATCACCCTCGAAATGATGTTGCCTCGGTGTTTAAACGACGCTCATCGTGTTGCAGAGGTATGCAGAAGCACGTTCTGATCGTCAGGTTCCTGAGGAGCAAGGTCTTGTAAATCCTTGTGTCTCTCTTTATCCTCTTGGGCCTTGTCCCTGGTGCGACTGCACTGCAGAGACCGCCCCTGAGCCACTGCAGGCAGTGAGTTAAAAATTCTGTTATATCAGTTCTCCTGCTCGCGTGGTCTCTACGAGAGGGTAGGGACTTGCTCGCTTTCGGTCAACGTATTGTGCCTGGAGTCCGGGCCGGCTAACTCTCACAAGCTGAGACCCCGGCTCGGATTGTGCCCAAGGTTCCTACCTCTCCCGTAATAGGAGCAGGTGGTGAGCCTGCAAGCGCTGCCCTGGAGGAGGCAGATCCAGCCCTGGCTTCTCTGCCCGTTCGCTTGGACGTGTACAGAATGCAAGTCATAGACCTCAGACCAGCTCTTCAAATATCTGTTGGAATTCAGCAGAGAGGGAAGGCTGTTTCCATGCAAAGTTGCACTTAGTGCTTGCCTTCATTTCGGCAAAGATCCGAGATGCAACATGTCCACTTAGGTGTTGAGCTCCTCTATGATGAGTGTAAAGTGCTCCGCCTGGGCGTTGACGATATACTTTGCTAAACAGATTCTAGAGTTGGGGGCTGGACGACACCTAGTTGAACCGCTGCTTCCCGTGGGCTCCCTTCTCATGAAGCCAGTTTCACCGTGAGCCCGGTTCAAGTGTCGGCTTGCTGCGCCATTCCCCTCCTAGGGACTGGATACGTGCGCCTTTCTACTCCAGTTGAGTTCCCTTAAAATTGAACCCTGTTGAGTTCCTCCACACCCCTCCGACGTCGGACGTGCGGAACGTCTGGTGTTAGGCCTACCACTCGTAAGCAGTGTGGAACCTGTGTTAGGCTGGGTCCATATGTTGCGGTCCCTTCGGTGACCCCATATGTGTATTCTTCCACGATACGGCTCCCTGCGGTGAGCCCGTGTCTTCCCTCGGCAGAGTCTCTCTGCCGTCACTGTCCGGTGTGTCTCCCCCCGTCTTAGGCTGGAGCCACCCCAGTGACATTCCATATGTTAGACTGCCCGGTTTTCGCCCAGTTCATATGTGTATTCTCCACATTACCTCCCTCTGGGTTGGATGTGGCTTCCGCAGCGTCCCTTCCTTCCAACGTACGGGGAACGCTTTCCCAGTGGTCCTGTAGGAACAGCAGTGACTTCCCTGGCCTAAGCCCTGTCCTTCCCCGCCTTAAGTTTGCGGGGGCATCAGGAGGCTTTGGTTTAGGCACTGGAAGGTGGCAGCGTTAGTGGCGTGTTCAATGGTTGATCCCATTTCAGTCGGCGTCGACTACGTCCGACGTTATCGACTGAAAGGGAACGTCCTGGTTGCGTATGCAACCCACCGTTCCCTGAAGGAGGGAACGGAGGACGTAGTCCCCTTGCCACTACCGCTGGACCACCGCTGACCCCGGGTTACTCTCGGCTCCTCAGCGAAAAGCAACTAGTGCGTGCATCCACTTCCGTATTTATACCCGCGCCGCGGGGGCGGAGTGTGTGATGCGAATCACGCACGCCAATTACATTGGCTCGTTCAATAGTACTCGAAGAAGACAGGCTCTCTAGCGAGATCCCATTTCAGTCGGCGTCGACTACGTCCTCCGTTCCCTCCTTCAGGGAACGGTGGGTTGCATACGCAACCAGGACGTTCCGTGGCACCTTGAAAAAAGCTAGAAAATGTGTTTGAGAAAAAGGGGTCTGTTAAAAGCCCTGTAATAGCACCTTTCTGACAGAGAGCCTCATTGATGTGTGGTTCACTGACAAGACTCAAGCCTTTACCAGGCAGCAGAAAATTCCATTTATCATTATAGAGCAGATACAGCCTCAATATTGCTGACAAACAAGAGAGAAGCAAAAACTAGAGGTGCGAAAAGGCAAAGAGAATGAAAGCAAGACTAAGGAGGCAGAGGATAAGAGAGAAGGGCAAAAAAAGAAAGACTGTAATTTTGGAACACTTATCCAGTTATGCCACTGCTGGGGCGACTGTAATGCCAAAAGTCGCCATCCTTCAACTTTCTGATAGAAAGTGGTTCTGCAACTATTACTTTTCGAAAGTTTACCCCTCCACTTTCTTAGAAATGATCAGTAGGTCTATATTTTTGTGTCCATTTTTGCATTGTAGTATGGACTGTGAAAGAAACAAAGGTATTTGATGACAATACCTGACAATACCAATACCTAAATTACAATGCAT
This sequence comes from Siphateles boraxobius, assembly GCF_051911475.1. Lineage (NCBI taxonomy): Eukaryota > Metazoa > Chordata > Actinopteri > Cypriniformes > Leuciscidae > Siphateles > Siphateles boraxobius. Next base: position 9,806,795 of record NW_027508920.1, on the reverse strand, counting down.
GTTTAGTCATGTAAAACATTGTAATCATTTCAAACACAAGTTGTAATTGCTGCCTAACACATTTGTTGTCTCTGCTTAACTGAATACATGATGTAACTCAAGGGCGTAGGTTTAGGGGGGGGCGCTAGGTACTAGTCCCAATCAATATTTTGAGATGACAAATTTGTCCCCACCAATATTTAGCAAGCTCCTTTGAACTGCTATTTTGATATTTGCGCTGCATTTGGATCTTTGCGCTGCTATTTGGATCGATTCCAACGGCCAGGACGACGACAGTACAAGATAAGCCGTAATTTGATTGGCGGCGGGGTATCTGACAGGAAGGCTACACGCGCGGGCCGGGACTACTTTTTGTGCTTGCACTCACTGGCAGCGAGTGGGTGGTGTGTGCACGTGTGTGTGTGCGCGTGATGACGCAGACGGTAAGTTACCAGGGCTGTCTCTCTGCCTGCCATATACAAAGGCCAGAGTAAAACATTTTAATATTCCGTTTTTTGCCCCTTTTTGTACTTTGTAGATCAGCTATGTCACCCAAGAAGAAGAAAGGGGACATACAAAGCTTTTTCATAAAGCAGAGTGTAAGTAGGCAAAAATAACTAGCCACACAAATAACTAGCAGTAGTAGTGGCTGACCAGGCTTTCAAAGGCAGATTTTACTGTGGAAAATAGTATTAACTGGTGATCCTGGTTACCCAGGATATTGTTACAGTTAAACCTAGCTTCTGCAATCTTTCAACGTTAGGAGCATTAATTAGGGGTGTGCAGCACGGATAGACTCGTAGAAGTCGCGCTATCATGATAGAATGCTACGTTAGCAAGTCACTGAATGTTAATTAGCCTACCTTAACTTAGAATCTTGCAGTCATAAACAGTGGATCATCTGAGACATTTTTCGTTCCTACATTCTGTTTATGTAATGTATTTGTGAGTGTAGCCTACTTGCTAGACACATGTGCTGGAAAAACATGTTGGCAATGTTAAAAAGGCGAAAGTTAACACTGTTGGTTATTCAAATATAATGAATCATTATTTGATTGATAATATCCAAATAACAATATCTGGTAGGAGGGTTAAACTTGCTAGCCATAGGATAGACTACAAAATTAATTAACCATTTTGTATGCAGGAAAGACCGCATCAAACCACAACAGATTTACATTTATTAATTTAGCAGACACTTTTTATCCAAAGCGACTTACAATTGAGAACAATAGAAGCAGTAAACCTAGGATAACAATATGCAAGTTTTATGACCCTTCCCAGTTTAATCTAATGCACTTTTTTTTAAGAATAGAATGGGGGGGGGAAGGGGGGATGTCCCCACCAAAGCTGAGACCAAACCTACGCCCATGTGTTAACTAACCACATAACTTGTGTTATATTATAGCTGTATATATCTGCCAAATGAACATTTAAACACACTTAACAGAATGCTTCCTAATTGTAACACTGAAACAAGCATTTGTAAAGGTTCTTTGAAACAATACAGGTGCTGATCATATAATTATTATATCATCAAAAAGTTGATTTATTTCAGTAATTCCATTCAGAAAGTGAAACTTGGATATTATATTAATTCATTACATACAGAGTTATATATTTCAAATGTTTATTTCATTTAATTGTGATGATTAAAACTGACAACTAATGAAAATCCCAAATTCAGTATCTCCGAAAATTAGAATATTACTTAAGACCAGTACAAAAAAAGGATTTTTAGAAATGTTGGCCAACTGAAAAGTATGAACATGAAAAGTATGAGCATGTACAGCACTCGATACTTAGTTGGGGATCCTTCTGCCTGAATTACTGCAGCAATGTGGCGTGGCATGGAGTCGATCAGTCTGCAGCACTGCTCAGGTGTTATGAGAGCCCAGGTTGCTCTGATAGTGGCCTTCAGCTCTTCTGCATTGTTGGGTCTGGCGTATCGCATCTTCCTCTTCACAATACCCCATAGATTTTCTATAGGGTTAAGGTCAGGCGAGTTTGCAGGCCAATTAAAAACAGGGATACCATGGTCCTTAAACCAGGTACTGGTAGCTTTGCCACTGTGTGCAGGTGCCAAGTCCTGTTGGAAAATTAAATCTGAATCTCCATAAAGTTGGTCAGCAGCAGAAAGCATGAAGTGCTCTAAAACTTTCTGGTAGACGGCTGCGTTGACCTTGGACCTCAGAAAACACAGTGGACCAACACCAGCAGATGACATGGCACCCCAAACCATCACTGACTGTGGAAACTTTACACTGGACTTCAAGCAACGTGGATTCTGTGCCTCTCCTCTCTTCCTCCAGATTCTGGGACTTTGATTTCCAAAGGAAATGCAGGATTTACTTTCATCAGAGAACATAACTTTGGACCACTCAGCAGCAGTCCAGTCCTTTTAGTCTTTTGCCCAGGCGAGACTCTTCTGACGCTGTGTCTTGTTTAAGAGTGGCTTGACACAAGGAATGTGACAGCTGAAACCCATGTCTTGCATACGTCTGTGCGTGGGGGTTCTTGAAGCACTGACTCCAGCTGCAGTCCACCTTTTGTGAATCTCCCCCACATTTTTGAATGGGTTTTGTGTCACAATCCTCTCCAGGGTGCGGTTATCCCTATTACTTGTACACTTTTTTCTACCACATCTTTTCCTTCCCTTCGCCTCTCTATTAATGTGCTTGGACACAGAGCACTGTGAACAGCCAGTCTCTTTAGCAATGACCTTTTGTGTATTACCCTCCTTGTGCAAGATGTCAATGATCATCTTTTGGACAGCTGTCAAGTCAGCAGTCTTCCCCATGATTGTGTAGCCTACAGAACTAGACTGAGAGACCATTTAACCCCCTGGGTCGGGACATGTGCAATAGTCTCGCTTTTTTTTCTTATCAGTGCAAAAGAGACTCAAAATACTCTGTTGATTTTGATCTTACATATAAGTTTTATACATCATTCGATTAAGTGTCTATTATTTTTGCGTATACTCACAATAAAAACAAAAGTATTGTGATTTTTGTCAAATAAAGAAAAATACTTGATGCGAGTTTTGCCTTCTCTCTGTCAGTGAAGTCCATTCTGAAAATTAACAGTAACTCCGCGAATACTTGTCATACAGGCACGATATAATTTTCTTTATGAAGCTTGAACTCTCTTCTTTTAACCCTTTCACACGCAAGTTTAAAATATTCTAAATGACCCCCCAGCGTGAGTTTTTCAAGGCGACCGTTATTTAGAACTTGTCACTTTAATGTTTCCATGGTGACGCGTCATTGCTTGTCACGTGGCACAGCACAACTACAACACAGCGCTGAATGAATGAGGATCTGCTTTTATGTAATTTTTCCTTTTTTATTAAAAATATACACAAATGTATTAGCTATAGCATGAAACACTGATATTCCGATTGTCAAATATGTGCAAGTGGATGTGTTTTGTTGTTTAAACACCTTTATAACGATCGCGTTAGTTGAGCTGTATGCGCGATTGGCGGTGCCATGTTAGTTTGTTTCACAGTTCAGAGAATCGGATCTGTTGGATTTACAACACGTCAACTTCTCACGAAATACATGAAAGTGAGTGGCCGGTGAACTGGGAGAAGAATAGGATAAAATGTAAAGCTACTTACACAATGTGTATCTGATATGAATAAAAGTGTTGTCTAATTATAATGGAAAGGAAGAAGAATTATTGCCGCTTCCATAGACATCAGTGTGTTTTTTACAAACTCAAAATCATTGTTTTGCTAGTAATTATGTGTATTTAAGTGTCTGAAATCTAAAATAAACATTATGTGGTTGAAAACACTCAATAGTTGTGATATATGACAACACTGAGTGGGTCCTTCTCTGGCTCAGCGCCAGCAAACGCGCTAAAGCACGTTTGAATTTAGCAGTTGATCACGTGATGCACTGACCGTTCTAATCACACCGGTGTGATCGTACGCTCCAGGGACCAGCCAAGACTGATCACACCGGTGTGATCGTACGTGCGAAAGGGTTAAATGAAATAATTTATATAAAAAACAAATATTCTCAGTTTATGTAATCTGTATGAAAAGAGAGAGATTTCAGTAGATATTTCAGAGATTTTCTTTTTCTTTTCAGCTCATTATACCTGATTACGTGTTAATTTGACATGCCCACGGAGAGCGTGCGCTATTCAAACGCAAATGATCTGAGGCAAGGCATGCAAACATGCCAACGCCACATCAGATGGATTATAAAACACATCAAGTTTAATACAAATCTTGTACTTTACCTCGTCTTGCTGCGCTGTGAGGAATAATACTATCTAATAATCCTGGAAAATGTACCAGAAATGCTGGTAGTTTCATTTCGAGGAGCAACGGATCCAGCTGATGTAGTAAGTTATTTATTCTTAGGTGCTTTGTTCTAATCACGATATTGAATAGTGTCTGCAAACCGCAAAAAGACTGTTTAAATATGAATTGCATGTCTGTGTGTAGGCTAAATGATGAATGAACTCCTCTCCAGGGTGCGGTTATCCCTATTGCTTGTACACTTTTTTCTACCACATCTTTTCCTTCCCTTCGCCTCTCTATTGATGTGCTTGGACACAGAGCACTGTGAACAGCCAGTCTCTTTTAGCTATGAACTTTTGTGTCAAACATGCCAACGCCACATCAGCTGGATTATAAAACACATCAAGTTTAATACAAATCTTGTACTTTACCTCGTCTTGCTGCGCTGTGAGGAATAATACTATCTAATAATCCAGGAAAATGTACAAGAAATGCTGGTAGTTTCATTTCGAGGAGCAACGGATCCAGCTGATGTAGTAAGTTATTTATTCTTAAGTGCTTTGTTCTAATCGCGATATTGAATAGTGTCTGCAAACCGCAAAAAGACTGTTTAAATATGAATTACGTGTCTGTGTGTAAATGATGAAAGAATGACACAGGCATGCACGCGTTGTTGTTTACTACAGTTATACAGCGCGTGTCTGTGCTGTTCATTCACTCTCGCACCTATAGTAAACATCTTATTTGTACATGATCCAAACTATATTGCTATAGCCTACTGAGATGAGTAAAAATAGACTGAAATATGTTGAAATAAAATTTCTGTATAAGCAACAAACTGCAAATAAACAAGATATGTTACAGACTAAATAATATGAATGTTTAGACAAGATTTCGGTGATTAGTTTTGGATGGGTTATAAAGTTTTTAGGCTACTGAAAAAAAGAGTACTGCCACATTAAATAAGCTTTTGTTTGCCAATTTCTGCTCATATGTTAAATATATAGTATGGGATGTTTTGTCAAAAATAAAGTAGGTATATTGAATTATCAACTAAGACGTTATTATAGTGTTTGTTCCTATATTCAAACTAATGAATCCTTACCTTTGAAATACGTATGATAAAATGTATACTTTTTACAAAGAAAGAATACACTTGAAATATTGTTAAAATTGTAATTGTTTTTGTAATTGTAACCTATTTGTAATTGGTTACAATTTCTAATTGTAATATATATATATATATATATATATATATATATATATATATATATATATATATATATATATATATATATATATATAATTTCCTTTGTCCTCCCTCACATTCTTTGGTACCCCGTGAAACACTTGTGTGAAAGGCTCATTAAGGGGCTCATTATGCAGGTCTTCGTTTTCTCAGGTGTGAACGCCTCCACGTATATTGCCTTTCCAAACACAAAGTGTCTTATACAATTGAAATCATTGTATTGTTTTGTGTAAATGATTAGGCAGGATGATTTTCAGATCATTTTGAAGCAAAAATTCTAGGCGACAACATCCATTAGCCAAAAGTCTTGTGGACACATATTTAGTACGTGTTTTGTGGCCTTATTTCAGAAACTTTAAGTTTTAGTTTTTCCAATAACCATGCATAGACAATATTCTCTCAAAAATACAAACATGTACATACATGTTGCACACATATTATGGTAGCCCTGTTTGTGCTAAATAGAGTGGAATGACACCTTTGCCATTAAAATGTTTATAAGCAACTGAAAAAAGCACAAATGTCAGGGCATGTCAAAACATCTCAAGCACCCCAAAAAGACCTTAGACCCCAGAGGGTTTTTAGTTAATTAGCTGATTAGAGTGTGGCACCAGGAATCATGTATCAATCTTGCGTACGCACAAAAACTTTGCTTACGCCAGCTTTCACGCTCACGGTCGGATGTACTAACAGTGAAATTAACGTGAGAATGTGCGTTCCTCCACGCCAATTTCATGTCTGGCGTACGTACATTTCTCATAGTTTTTGTCCGCTGGCGACTCTTACAGGCAATGAAGTTAAGTTGCAAACATTACACAACGAATTGTTCTACAAGTCTATCGCACTACCACCTGTGGGAAGCATTGCTATTAATTTGCAATTTATAAAATAATTTACATATATTGTCACACAAGCCTTATGGGAATATTCTATCAATTATGCAATTAAGTAAGAACATATAAAAGCATATGCAAATTGATACAACCCTTAGTCTTTGGCAATGGCAGCTTTGGCCTTATTAGAGGACATTGCTAATGGCAGAATCCGAAGAGAATGAGTTTTTAGGGACCACAATTACTTTCTGGCCCAGGATGATGATTGGCTTATCAGCCGTTTCAGATTTCCAAGGGCTATCCTCTTGGAGCTCTGTGCTGAGTTGGGTCCGAATCTAGAGAGAGAGACAACGAGGAGCCACGCAATACCCGTTCCCTTGCAGGTGCTGACAACACTTGGTTTCCTGGCAACTGCTTCTTTCCAAAGGGAACTGGCAGACCGCTCAGGAATAAGCCAGTCGTCTTTGAGCCGCGCAATGCCAGCGGTATGGGTCGGGATCATCCGCATGTCTACCAGGTATATAAGGTTCCCATATGATGCAGTTGACCAGCCAAACATTAAAACGCAATTTGCAGCGATAGCCGGTTTTCCTAATGTAATCGGAGCGATCGACTGCACAACACATTGCTATAAAGGTGCCATCTGAAGAAGAATTTGCATATGTGCATCGGAAACATTTCCATTCAATAAATGTGCAGATAATATCGGTTACCTTTGTGGCAGTCCTGTAGTAAATCCGAGTCTCCCACAGCAGCAGATACTACTCCAGAGAGTAAAGTGTCACCCATAATTGTGGCAACTCTCTGCTCAAAGGGTGTACGTTCATCGACCCCTTTACCATTGCCTGTTCTGCCCACACTTTGTCGGTGTGCAGCAGTTCTCCATTTAAAGTCCACCTTTATATCAGACCATTTCTTTTTAAGGTAATTTACAGTGCGACTTTAAGATCCCACGCATTGACGGCATCAGCCAAACTCTCCCACTCATATTTTTTCCTTTTCTTATTAATTCCGGAGGACAAAGTTCCAAATATTTTTTTCTCGTTTCTACCTCCGATAATAGCACCTCCGATTCACTTTCTGTAAAGTTTCGCTTCTTGCCGCTTGCTTTAGCCATTTTCTTACTCCTTTCTTTTGCCAAAGTTGACTCATTACCATATTTAAATGTATTTAATTAAGGAAGGAGACTGGGTGGGGCGTTGTGCTCGTGCATGTGCGCTCATTGTTACGTTAATTGGGATGAATAAGAGAGAATATGCGTGGGATCCTTCGTACGCAGAGATTCATACATCTGGTTTTTTTGTGCGTACGCACATTTACAGCTTTGTCCGTACGCAATGTTTTAGTATGAATTCAACGCAAGTCTTTGTACATGAGGCCCCAGGTGTCTTCAATATTGAACCTTTTCACAGTATTCAAATTTTCTGAGATACTGATTTTGGGGTTTTCATTAGTTGTCAGTTATAATCATTAAAATTAAATGGAATGAACACTTGAAATATATCAGTCTGTGTGTAATGAATGAATATAATATCCAAATTTCACTTTTTGAACGGAATTACTGAAATAAATCAACTTTTTGATGATATTCTAATTATATAACCAGCACCTGTATGTGTTAAGTGCTATACAAGTAAGCTTGAATTGAAATGACACAGTCATGTGATTGATTTAAAGCAGAAATAATCAAGATGATGACCCATGTTGTACCGCCACTTAAATAGTGTTGTTAAAGTCGGCATCAAGTGGGAGTTGTGATAGTCTTTTTTTCCCTATTGTGATGTATATCTGAGTGAAATGGCTTCTCGAACTAGAACGTCCTGGTTGCGTATGCAACCCACCGTTCCCTGAAGGAGGGAACGGAGGACGTAGTCGACGCCGACTGAAATGGGATCTCGCTAGAGAGCCTGTCTTCTTCGAGTACTATTGAACGAGCTAATGTAATTGGCGTGCGTGATTCGCATCACACACTCCGCCCCCGCGGCGCGGGTATAAATACGGAAGTGGATGCACGCACTAGTTGCTTTTCGCTGAGGAGCCGAGAGTAACCCGGGGTCAGCGGTGGTCCAGCGGTAGTGGCAAGGGGACTACGTCCTCCGTTCCCTCCTTCAGGGAACGGTGGGTTGCATACGCAACCAGGACGTTCCCTTTCAGTCAATAACGTCGGACGTAGTCGACGCCGACTGAAATGGGATCAACCATTGAACACGCCACTAACGCTGCCACCTTCCAGTGCCTAAACCAAAGCCTCCTGATGCCCCCGCAAACTTAAGGTGGGGAAGGACAGGGCTTAGGCCAGGGAAGTCACTGCTGTTCCTACAGGACCACTGGGAAAGCGTTCCCCGTACGTTGGAAGGAAGGGACGCTGCGGAAGCCACATCCAACCCAGAGGGAGGTAATGTGGAGAATACACATATGAACTGGGCGGAAACCGGGCAGTCTAACATATGGAATGTCACTGGGGTGGCTCCAGCCTAAGACGGGGGGAGACACACCGGACAGTGACGGCAGAAAGACTCTGCCGAGGGAAGACACGGGCTCACCGCAGGGAGCCGTATCGTGGAAGAATACACATATGGGGTCACCGAAGGGACCGCAACATATGGACCCAGCCTAACACAGGTTCCACACTGCTTACGAGTGGTAGGCCTAACACCAGACGTTCCGCACGTCCGACGTCGGAGGGGTGTGGAGGAACTCAACAGGGTTCAATTTTAAGGGAACTCAACTGGAGTAGAAAGGCGCACGTATCCAGTCCATAGGAGGGGAATGGCGCAGCAAGCCGACACTTGAACCGGGCTCCCGGTGAAACTGGCTTCATGAGAAGGGAGCCCACGGGAAGCAGCGGTTCAACTAGGTGTCGTCCAGCCCCCAACTCTAGAATCTGTTCAGCAAAGTATATCGTCAACGCCCAGGCGGAGCACTTTACACTCATCACAGAGGAGCTCAACACCTAAGTGGACATGTTGCATCTCGGATCTTTGCCGAAATGAAGGCAAGCACTAAGTGCAACCTTGCATGGAAACAGCCTTCCCTCTCTGCTGAATTCCTACAGATATTTGAAGAGCTGGTCTGAGGTCTATGACTTGCATTCTGTACACGTCCAAGCGAACGGACAGAGAAGCCAGGGCTGGATCTGCCTCCTCCAGGGCAGCGCTTGCAGGCTCACCACCTGCTCCTATTACGGGAGAGGTAGGAACCTTGGGCACAATCCGAGCCGGGGTCTCAGCTTGTGAGAGTTAGCCGGCCCAGACTCCAGGCACAATACGTTGACCGAAAGCGAGCAAGTCCCTACCCTCTAGTAGAGACCACGCGAGCAGGAGAACTGATATAACAGAATTTTTAACTCACTGCCTGCAGTGGCTCAGGGGCGGTCTCTGCAGTGCAGTCGCACCAGGGACAAGGCCCAAGAGGATAGAGAGGGACACAAGGATTTACAAGACCTTGCATCTCAGGAACCTGACGATCAGAACGTGCTTCTGCATACTTCTGCAACACGATGAGCGTCGTTTAAACACCGAGGCAACATCATTTTGAGGGTGATTTAGGAAAACAGCCTACTGCAACCCATTTTGCAGGAAAGAGAGCACTGAAGTGATCGAAAGCTTTCAGGATCTCCTCTGGAGAGAAGACGCACTCAACGACTAGGTTCCACTTCTAAAGGCGTAAGCACGCTACCCCATTCTAGGGGGTGCTCGCAGAAGTGATGGTAACTATCACACATTCTTGTGATAGCCACCTGAACCTCCGCGTTCAGATGTAAGACCGCCCGGAATCCCCGGGGGAAGAACGCGTGTGCCATCGTGCCCCGCCCCCGAAGAGTTTTCCGGGGAAGTCAGGAAGGCTGTTGATGGGAGCCAGGTCTAGTTGGGCCAATAAGGGGCAACTATGAAGACCTGTTCCTCTCCTGACTTGGCACGTAGGTGCAAGTGACGGGCGCAAAAGACAGGAGCATTGCTCAACACAACATGTGAAGATCACTGGGCTTCAGGAGCGTTTTCTGCTCAGCACTTGGGTGTGACAAGTTCACTGAGCTTCAGGAGCATTCCTGCTCAACACCTGAGTGTGATAAACTCACCGAGCTTCAGGAGCATTTCTGCTCAACACTTGAGTACGAAGAACCTCACTGAGCGACAGGAGCATTTCTGCTCAGCACTTGAGTGTGACAAGTTCACTGAACTTCAGGAGCATTCCTGCTCAACACCTGAGTGTGATAAACTCACTGAGCTTCAGGAGCATTTCTGCTCAACACTTGAGTGCGAAGAATTTCACTGAACGACAGGAGCATTTCTGCTCAGCACTTGAGTGTGACAAGTTCACTGAGCTTCAGGAGCATTACTGCTCAACACCTGAGTGTGATAAACTCACTGAGCTTCAGGAGCATTTCTGCTCAACACTTGAGTGCGAGGAACTTCACTGAGCACCAGGAGCATTTCTGCTCAGCACTGCGTGTGATGAATTCACTGAGCTACCTGTGATGGACTCACTGAGCTACAGGAGCATTGCTGCTCAACACCTGAGTGCGATGAACTTCACTGAGTTTCAGGAGCAACTCTGCTCAACATGAAGTGTGATGATTTCACTGACTTGCAGGCGCAAGGCGACCCTGAGTCGCAGTCACTTTTAGAAGGCTCACTGGGGTTAAACGCATTTCTGCGGGCCCCTGGGGCAGCTGAGATCCAGTGTTTGTCCAAGGGTAGTCCGCTCGGTTTACCCAAACACTGGCGGAAAAATAAAACCGGGGGGGCAACTGAGCGGCCCCGGAATGGTCATGACCCAGCCGGACCCAGGGGATGGAGTCTCCACTTGCCCTGGCTATAACTGTCGTGAGGCTCGATGGCGGCACGATTGAGTAAGCGGGAGGAGTGGAACAAGGCGCCCTCAGAAGCGTCTGACTCCAAGGAGGAGGTGACGGGTGAGTTTGTGACATGCAGGGGAAGCTTGCGCAACGGTCGCAATGTCTAACAACTCGAGGCACGAATGCCCGTGTAGTCGGGGGTCGCCCAGGCCCCCGTTAAAACACGCCCTTTGTACATGGCCCCTCTGTTGAAGAGGGTTTGGCAGCAGACCGGGATGAACTATAGTCACACAGGGTGAGCTGCTCTGCCACGGTCACCTCGGGACTCGATCGTGAAGCTAGCGCTGAAGCGGTCACATATGGAGGGAGCCAAAGGCTGCGACTACCATATACCCCAGGAGCCTCTGAAAGTTCTTTCAGTGGGACCCTTTCTCACTTCAACACCAGCTGAACACATTCTCATTGGAGAGACATGTTGGACCGAGTACCTCTCCAAAACTAGAAAAGAGATACTCAGCCCGTGGGCGAGATTACTCTCTTCCAGTTGACCTGAAGACCCAACGGGCTGTGGAGCACTCGAGGGGAAGGACACTGTACTGATACTCCACCCTTAGACGCAACACACAGGATGGCCTGCGGTGCGGGAGGTAGAGATCTGAAGCACATGTCTTTCAGGTCAAAGCTGCAGACCAATCTTGGGCCAAGATGGTCACGACCCACCACCTAGTAGCACGAAGAACGAGTTCACAACTGGCCTTCGTACCGGCTGGAGGAGCGGCTATATCAACTCCTTCGCCAGCAGGATAAGATAAGCACGCACAAGTCAGGAGCACTGCTCAACACTCGGTGTGATGAATATCACTGAATTTTCAGGAGCACGTCTGCTCAACACCTAATGTGATGACTATCACTGACTTGAGCGGGGTAGCCGAGCCTGAGGTGGGGCAGCAAAGTAGAGAGAGTGGTGCTAGTGTGCTGTGCAACACTTACCTGTCTCCACAAGCGGCAGGGGGCGCGTGAGAAGGCGGATGACCGGGTCCTCGAACGCACCAAGCTGCCTGCTGGCGACCAAGGGGGAGCTGAGGGGTGTAAGGCTATACAGGGTCACACCCGCCAGACTGGCCCTCTTGGGACCCAGGAACAGATGAAATTGCTCTCTCTTTGAAGTGTGGGTACCGCTTGCTCCGCTTTTTTTTTTTTTTTTTTTTTTTAGGGAGCCAGCGGCGGAACAGACACACACACAAACAAAGGCTCCACCCGGCCCTCACCCGGGGGGAGGGAGTGATCGTGCCACTCCAAGAGCATCTCCTCCATTCCTGGGCGGCCCGCTCCGGAATGCTTTCGCTGTCGCTTGCAACCTGGCTTGGCAGCGCCTGGAGCGGGCTGGGCGTCTCTACTGCGGCCGGCTCCATGCTGAGGCCTGGGTGGAGGCTGCTGCGGAGGGCCAGCAGGAGCGGCGGCCGGAGAACGCCCACGGCGACGAGCAGACGGAGACGAGGATCCCCCCAAAAGGCAGCGGCCGCCGGACACAGGTGCACCTGTGTCGACAGACCGCTCCAATGGAGGGACACCTCGCAACCCTTCACCGTTCCTCCATCAAGGGTAATGAGGGGGAAAAGCTATTCAGGCAGTTTCTGGCAGAGAAAGATGCTGTTCACCACCTGATAAGCTCTCCATGCATTTCGGGAAAGAAAGGCACTGGGGCGGCGAGCTGAGAACCAGCGCGGCCCGCCCCAAGATACCAAACTCCAGATTCCAACCGAGACTGAACGGGACACGGTGGAGGTTCCACTCGAGCCCGGCAGCCTCGGCGGCCCGTTTCAGCATAGCTGATAATTCTGGATCCGGCTCGGGCAACATTGAACTCCCGGAGGGAGACAATGCAGCCGAGTCATCATCTCTAGAAGTCAGCTCACCCTCCGATGCTGCAATCGGCGTCCTGTCCTCCAGGGGAGCCCCGAGTGAAACCGCTGGCCCACCCATTACAGATGGACTAGCAGACAACACAGGAGGCCCCAGTGGTTGCAGTGGAAGGGAGGAGTGAGGAGCCCACAGGGAATGGTTACCGGGCGGGACATCCAACACTATCCTCCGGTCACCCATCCCACACAGCACCCGAGGGTGGGGCATGGTAATGGGGACTCGCTCTCCGCGACTGAAGGCGAGTCTCGCCCTCAACACTGCGACAGTCATGTTCCCACAGAGAAAACATGAGCTGTCCACAAAAGCTGTCTCAGCGTGCTGTAAGCCAAACACGTGACACAACAGTTGTGACCATCAGAGAGAGACAGGGAACGACCGCACCCAGAAACGCACGGGCGGAATGACATCTTGAAAAAGACGCAAACGCACCCGTGTTGCTCTTTCAGAAAATAGGACCGTCACCAGTGCCGGAGCACACAGGGGAATGACCGCGGCAACACTGAACAGAGAACTGAAACAGTGAAGCACTCACTTTTCCGCCCTCTAACCAGCCATCAACACACACAAACATTTAGAAATTTGTTGCTGTTAAAACAGCAGTTGAGAGCTCAAAGCTCGCGATCACCGCTGCACTCGCGCTGTAGAACACCAGCACTGGGGGAGTCTTCTTGAAGAACACCGACACACTCGCTCGTTGTAGACAACAGCACTCTCAGAGACATCAAACGATCGGCTCCGAAGCGAAAGGCAACTAGTGCGTGCATCCACTTCCATATTTATACCCGCGCCGCGGGGGCGGAGTGTGTGATGCGAATCACGCACGCCAATTACATTGGCTCGTTCAATAGTACTCGAAGAAGACAGGCTCTCTAGCGAGATCCCATTTCAGTCGGCGTCGACTACGTCCGACGTTATCGACTGAAAGGGAACTGAACATGTAGGGCGGTACCTGGCCAGTATACTTGAAAATTTAGGAAGGCACTTGATTTGGATTGAATCACTGGATTGATGTTGTTTGCTATTGCTGCGATCTCATGTGACTGACAGGTTGTCTCGCCTTCGCACCAGTAAACACATCATCAGAGAAGAGATGTTGTTGCAAGAGGGAAGGTAAGTTATTTTGATTAAAGATTACAAAGGCATTTGAAAAAATATATATAAATAAGGGCATCATATATAAATACTGCAGTATTTCATAGAAAACAACTGTTTATTTTGATTTCTTTGTGACTTTAAAGATTAATGTTACTTTGTATAATATTCATATTGAATTCTAGCAAAGATGACAAAATATTTATTTGCAATTGCTGTCCTGCAGCAAAACATGAGGACAGTTGCATTGTAGAACATAAATGCAATGGTGATTTTGTGTGCAACCAGGACACACTAGTGCAAAATTACTATGCTAGAATAGTGACATAACAACATTTTGAAAAAAATAAATAAAAATAAAATAAAAAAAGCTAGTGTAGATAAAGAGACTTTTTGTTACGGTATACAAAGTCATTGTTTCCTTCTCGTCTTGTGTTTATGTTGTTGTATAAATGCATGTGTGTTGTGGGCGTGATTGTGTGTCATTGCCTAATCCGCTCCAGCTGATCATCATTTCATTCACTAGCTGCAGCTCATCTCATCACCTGTTATCTATCCAGAGATCATGACAGACTTGGTAACACTTTAGTTTAGGGTCCAATTCTCACGATTAACTAGTTGCTTATTAGCATGCATATTACTAGGATATTGGCTGTTTATTAGTACTTATGAAGCTCATATTATAATGCCTAATTCTGCACGACCATATTCTAAATCCCTTAATCCTATCCAATACCTAAATTTACCAACTACCTTTCTAACTATTAATAAGCAGTAGCTACAAGCTAATATGGAGTTAACTGAAGCAAAAGTCGTAGTTAATATGTAGTTTTGAGGATTAAATGCTAAACTTAAGTCTGACCATAAGAAAAGAAAGAAAAAAAAACTTGTCAAATTGGACAGATAATGAAACTAAAGCATTTCTCGTCATCCAGGATGGAGATGCCCAATGATTCACATTAAAGAGTTTACCGGTATTTTGGTAGTGATGTATCTTAACGATAAAAAGACGGAACGCCATTGGATTGTGACTACATTAGTCCTTTCATATCAAAACAATCATTTATCACAGATCAGGCTTTAGAATTAACATTAGGTATACTTATGTGTTGCAGAAGTGTTTTTGCTTTTGTGTTTAATTGTGACATAAATAATTAGGCCCAAATGACATGATCAGGCACTTTGTTGAAAATAAACAACCCTAAATACTAAATAATAATAAATCCTAAATCTTAAATATGTTATCCTATTACAGTGCATAGTCAACTTTAAGTAATTTAAGCTAACTGTAATAATTAAATCTGTCATCATTCCTCATGTTGTGCATTTCTTTCTTCTGCAGTACACAAAAGAAGATATTTTGAAAAATGTTGAAAGCAGTTTTAAAAAATAAAAACACATAAAAAAAATCACAGAACAAAATAAGAAAGTAAATACAGGTTTGGAACAACATGAGAGTGGGTAACTTATGTTAATTTTTGGATGAACTATCCTTTTAAAAATCCTGACCAGACAGCAACATTGCCTCAACCAATGGTGTGTGCTTGCTTGGGATGGGACTGTTTGTCTGACTAATGATAGATGGGGGAGTGTTCAGAAACCCTAAATTGAAACAGCATTTTTGGTGACATGAAGAAACGACACACGTCTCCTTTCTGTTGCTAATCACAACACATTATGCAAAAAGTCAACATGCACAACACATTATGCAAAAAGTCAACATGCAATGTAATTTGCGATAGTCTTTTCTTCCCTATTGTGACTTATATCCAACTTTAATGGCTTCAATTAGAAAAAATGTAGGGTGGGACTTGATTTTGATTTTAAATTGGGAATTGATTGGATCTTTTGATCGTTGTCATTTGCTATTGCTGTAATCGTATATAAGTGGCAGGTTTTCCCACGCTCACTCCAGTAAACACCTCATCAGAGAAGAGAAGTGATATCGCTGCAAGAGGGAGAATTTATTTTGATTAAAGATTGTGAGGACACAAAAATAAAAATAATAATAATGATGATGTGCACTTATACATAATTTATAATAAATATGATCATATTTAAAAAACAACAACAAGAATTGTCAATTTTGATTTAATGGTTACTAAAATAAAGAAGAACCGTCAGAATTTACAATGTTAAAGTTTTATTGTTCAAATGCATAAAGTTTACAAAAGGCAAAATCAGGGTTGAAATTAACAAGAAGAGAGGAAAAACATCAATACAGCGCTGCCTTGAGAGTCCATGCTCTGATATAGAAAAGCATTCAGTGCGCATGATGAGTGTTCCAAAAACAAAAAAACGTCCTGCATTTATAATTAAGGACTACAAATAAATTCGTCGAGGAGAATCACTGGGAAAAAAAATGTGACGATATTTAAAATATAGAACCTAGAGGCTCTGTCTGCTCTGAGCATGTGGTCTTTGTTTGAAGTTTGTGTGGCTGAATCCATTCAGCTGTCACTGAGAGACAGCAGCAGCAATAGAGTCAGTAGGCTACACTCAGAGTGTGTCACTCGGTACAGGCGGGCGATTTTTCATCTCTCTTTCTCTCTTCAGTCCAGGATGGCAAAATAACACGGTGAAGGCGGGTAGATCAGCAACTGCGTATATGAGAGACTGTTATTACAGTAATTTTAGTTTCCACTAGTTAAACACTCTGGACACCCGCTTGTAAATGCGTATTGGTAAAATTAAAGTGAATCGATCGGAGATGTGGAGAGCCGGTGTCCTGCTGCTGCTCACCGGCTATGTGTGTGCGAGTGTGCCCGAGGAGCCAGCGGACAGAGCGACTCCATCTGACGGCTACTGCAGCTGGATAACGCGGGCTCAGCCGCACGGAACTGGAGGCAGGAGAGAGGGCTTCAATGAGTTCAGACTGCGAGTGGAAGGAGAACCGGAGCATTATCATCCCGGGAGCACTTATCGAGGTACATATCACTATTTCAGCTGTTAGTGCGAGACGCTTCACAGTGCGCGCGCTAGAGATTTGTTTTGCGTCTCAAAAACTAGCTTATATATATTTTTTTATACCTAAAGTAGCTGTTGGATAAAAAGTAATTACAACACCACATTAACATTCAGCAAGCATGTTATTAGATTTTAATTGTTTTCAGGAGAGTGGTAGCCTAGCCTATATTTGTGTCAGGTCAAGGCAAGTTGTCATATACCAGGGCATGTTGTCACATAGTTAATTTTAATTTAATTTATGAACTATTGTCTGTTTTCCTGTAATTAACAATTCTGTTGTCGCAGTTTTATAAATTGTTCATTTTAAGTGCTGCTGAAAGCTCTTATATAACTTTTAAATACAGATGTCATAAAATAGGCTATGGCTTGATTTAAAGGTGCGGTAAGTGATCTCCCAGAATTGTTGTTGAACACTGTTGATATTTGAAATCAACCTAAAAAAACACACCCCCTCTCTTCATTTCTCTGCCTCCAAAATTCACAAACACTTTACAGCCCGCACAACCCTTGCTCCGAGCTGCTATGTTGCCAAGTCCGCTATTTTCCCACGGAATTGGGCTACATTTAAGCTGTTGCCGTGGTTAATCTTTTTTTTCTGCTGGTTTATTTCCACCCCCGTAAGTATGATTTCGACACTCCAACACCCCAAGTAAACACACAAATTTAGTGGAGAATTTGGCCCTCTGATGGAGAAAATAGCATTGGGCTGTTTTGGGCTACTTTTGATGCACAGACCTGGCAACCCTGCCGAGCTGGTCTCGAATGCGCCAACAATGCTAAACACAGCATTCTCTAGTCTAGTGTTACTAGCTGGCCTCCGTTACACACACAATGCAAGAGTGGTTGTATTTTTCATTGCAGAAGCAAAGAAAAATAGTGCTTCTTGAAAAATAAAGCAAAGATGATGAACGAACAACAAGGAAGCACAAACAAATGAATATACAGTAGCCTACACATGAGTAAATACAAGAAACCGTTGATTGTTAGTCGCCAGCAGCACAGCAGCTCCAGACAAACAATGATACTCAAAACTGTCCTGTAACTATGGCTAACATTACAACAACTGCCATTTCTTGTTTCTCTGAAACCGCAAAACCAATGTTACTTATGTACGGAGCAGAAACAACACAACCTCTGCATACATTTTCATGACTTTCCGTGTAGGTCTCTCCAGTCACTAGAAAGCTTTTCTAATATTAAAGCGGGTCCTAAAGCTGTTGCCTGATCATAACCCTTCTTTTTCCAGTGATATTCCTCTGAGATTTTCTCTTTTGGATTGACTATCATCTCTCTTTCAACCATCTTTCTTTAAATCTCCCTCTTGCTCACTCTCTGTCCTCCACCATCATATGCCCCCTAATGCTGATTGGCTACACATTTGTTGTGGTACTCGGTCTGACCAACTTTTCAACAACATTTTTGAAAAAACGCACCTTACTGCACCTTAAATAGGCAGTGTTGTCATATTTATTTTTAAAAAGGCCTTGTTTGCTAGCCCTGCTTTCCCCTATGAGACTGTAAATTGTGGTTTGCACCTAGTGTCAAAATTCTGTCTAATTAGGTAGTCTAGTGTACAAGGGTTTGAGACAAGATAGGAATATTGCATATAATGTCAGGTTTAAAAGACACTAATCTTATGTATCTTTTTACCTACACCAAAAAAAATATTTTATGATACATTACACAATCTTTTACTAACAGGTTATTATCAAACATTATTTAGTCATAGATCAGTAGTCCATATACATAGTTTCATGTATAATTTATGAAAATCAAAGTTTTATAATTTTTCTAACCATTTGTACTGTTGCATTGACCAAGGATCTGTTTATATGTATTACACAGTATGTTTGAAAGATTTTGTAGATAAGAAGCATTTGAGCATGAAATATAGAAAGAAGAAAAAGATTTGGAAATACAAGCTGTTCCCTTACGAAGGGAACTCAACGATGCGTCCATCGACGCCATGGGAACGCCCCCAGCGTGACTGCGTCTGAAGCATCTATGTCAACTAGTCCAATGGAAAGAATGAGCGTCACGGGCGGGTGACGTCATGACCAGGATATGATAAAAGCACATCCGGTGCAAACCGGCATTAGCTTCTGTTGCCTCAGCAAGCGATCTGTGTCAAACTGTCTGTTATATTTACTGTTGTCTGTCTGATATATATATTTATGGAAACTAAACAATTGCACAAACTCTGTGTTCTCCCTGCTCGCGCTATTTAACGAGTAGGGACACACACGAGCTTTGTGTGATGGGTTTGGGAGTAGAGCATGCGGTATCAGCCTCCGAGGGGGCTGATTGCCAACATTGTGAGAAGCTTTCGCTTCGCATGCTCCGCTCCCGCCTGTCACTTTTCGAGGAAAGTGGCCGGGCTCGCAATTCTCAGGGTGACAGGTCCCGCGTCTGCCGAGGCAGCGCGGAGAATGCATTCCTGTGGATCGCGGATAGGATCTCTTTACGGGGTTGGAGACGGGTCCGCGGATCTTATCTCCTCCCTTTCCACGAGGGATCCAGTGCTCTCTCGCCGGTCTCGGAAGCCCGCGCTGCGGTCTCTTCCGCCCGGGGAGAGAGAGAAATCAATGCTTCAGTGCTCTACCTCCGAGGAGGTAGTTGTGCTGGGCATTGAAAGTGACACAATCATGGGGGAAGTGAATTTGCCATCTCTTTCCCCAGCGTATGAGAAATATATATAGCCTATACAGGTCCTTCTCAAAAAATTAGCATATTGTGATAAAGTTCATTATTTTCCATAATGTAATGATAAAAATTAAACTTTCATATATTTTAGATTCATTGCACACCAACTGAAATATTTCAGGTCTTTTATTGTTTTAATACTGATGATTTTGGCATACAGCTCATGAAAACCCAAAATTCCTGTCTCAAAAAATTAGCATATCATGAAAAGGGTCTCTAAACGAGCTATTAACCTAATCATCTGAATCAACTAATTAACTCTAAACAGCTGCAAAAGATTCCTGAGGCTTTTAAAAACTCCCAGCCTGTTTCATTACTCAAAACCGCAATCATGGGTAAGACTGCCGACCTGACTGCTGTCCAGAAGGCCATCATTGACACCCTCAAGCAAGAGGGTAAGACACAAAGAAATTTCTGAACAAATAGGCTGTTCCCAGAGTGCTGTATCAAGGCACCTCAGTGGGAAGTCTGTGGGAAGGAAAAAGTGTGGCAAAAAACGCTGCACAACGAGAAGAGATGACCGGACCCTGAGGAAGATTGTTGAGAAGGGCCGATTCCAGACCTTGGGGGACCTGCGGAAGCAGTGGACTGAGTCTGGAGTAGAAACATCCAGAGCCACCGTGCACAGGCGTGTGCAGGAAATGGGCTACAGGTGCCGCATTCCCCAGGTCAAGCCACTTTTGAACCAGAAACAGCGGCAGAAGCGCCTGACCTGGGCTACAGAGAATCAGCACTGGACTGTTGCTCAGTTTTGCATGTCATTCGGAAATCAAGGTGCCAGAGTCTGGAGGAAGACTGGGGAGAATTAAATGCCAAAATGCCTGAAGTCCAGTGTCAAGTACCCACAGTCAGTGATGGTCTGGGGTGCCATGTCAGCTGCTGGTGTTGGTCCACTGTGTTTTATCAAGGGCAGGTTCAATGCAGCTAGCTATCAGGAGATTTTGGAGCACTTCATGCTTCCATCTGCTGAAAAGCTTTATAGAGATGAAGATTACATTTTTCAGCACGACCTGGCTCCTGCCCACAGTGCCAAAACCACTGGTAAATGGTTTACTGACCATGGTATTACTGTGCTCAATTGGCCTGCCAACTCTCCTGACCTGAACCCCATAGAGAATCTGTGGGATATTGAGAAGAGAAAGTTGAGAGATGCAAGACCCAACACTCTGGATGAGCTTAAAGTCGCTATCGAAGCATCCTGGGCCTCCATAACACCTCAGCAGTGCCACAGGCTGATTGCCTCCATGCCACGCCGCATTGAAGCAGTCATTTCTGCAAAAGGATTCCCGACCAAGTATTGACTATTGAGTGCATAACTGAACATAATTATTTGAAGTTTGACTTATTTTTTTGTATTAAAAACACTTCTTTTATTGGTCGGATGAAATATGCAAATTTTTTGAGACAGGAATTTTGGGTTTTCATGAGCTGTATGCCAAAATCATCAGTATTAAAACAATAAAAGACCTGAAATATTTCAGTTGGTGTGCAATGAATCTAAAATATATGAAAGTTTAATTTTTATCATTACATTATGGAAAATAATGAACTTTATCACAATATGCTAATTTTTTGAGAAGGACCTGTATATATATATATATGATAGTTTATATATTATATATAAAATAAAGTGAATATATATAAAAAATATATATAAAAAATAATAAGCTGGTGGAAGTGTTTACTAAGGCTGTAGATAAATTAAATATTTATGGCCAGCAGAAATAAGGGGGCACTCGTCCTAAAACAGAGTTTCCTTCCCTCTATTTTTCCACCTCCATCACGGGGCCTTCCATTTTTCCCGATCTGCACAGCGAGCTGTCTAGATCATGGAAAAAGCCTTACTCCTCTTGTCTTTTAGCCCCCACATTCATGTATATTCAGATATTTGGGGGTTAAGAGGGTATGGCTATGGGGCAATACCCCGGGTAGAACAGACGCTTGCGAGCTATCTGTCTCCCGGTTCAGTATCGTACCTGAAGGCGTCGGCTTCTCTCACTAAACCATTAAAGAAAACTATTTTTTAATCTAGTGGGAAAAGCATATATGGCAGTGGGTCTAGCATGGGCCTGCTTGCACACCATAGCAGTGCTACAAGCATATCAGGCTGACCTGCTGCGGTATTTGGACAGAAGTGAGGGAGTTTGGCCCGATGGGGTTTGAGAACTCCGTCGGGCCACAGATTTATCTCTCAGGGATGGCAGCCCTTGTGGTCACTGAGAGACACCTCTGGCTCAATTTGATGGGAATCATAGAGAAAGATACAAGATAATCTCTCCCTCGCTATGTCCAACCCCCTGGGGCTGCTGGGCGTGAGCAGCTCCAGCCGTCTAGTTTCTCATACACAACACAGCAGCCAAAGCCTTCAAAGCAGAAGCCGGATCTGAGGACCGTTCTTCACGCTGAGAAGGCTGCGGCTCAAAAGAAAAGGTCTGGCGCCACCGGCGTCAGACCGGTGAGGGCAGCCCCAACCGGGGTGGAATGGTGTACACCTCATTATACGGTGCCCTTTCCATCTCGGTGCCCTCAGGGGACCGTTCTGCCAACCCCGCCACCCTTGGTGCTTCGGGGCGCAGCGGTCTCCAGCGAGCTTCTGGCGCAGCGTCAACTCGACATTGCGTCGGAATGCGCCCTCTGAGGGGGGTTCGAAAACAGTCAGTTCGGGTGGTTCCTGCCAGTATGCTTCAGGTCCCCGAACTGGCTGTCTTTATTACACCAGAGGCCAGCCTCGAGGGGCTGGTTCCCTTGGTAGATTTTCTGGCAGCGCGGAAGCTACTGCCAAATATATCTCTATGGGTCCTGCAGTTAGTATTAAGAGGCAGATTTGGTTCTCGTCCTCCAGGCTACAACGGGGTGTTGCTCACGTTAGTGCATTCCGAGCAGGCTCTGGTAATGGAGCAAGAGGTAAAGGCCCTGTTAGCAAAGAAAGCTATAGAGCAGGTGTACTCACCCGACATTGCGTCGGGTCTTTACAGTCGTTATCTCATTGTTCCAAAAAAGGATGGAGAGCTGCGTCACATACTAGATCTTCGTCTGTTGGAGTGTTTGGTGCTGGAACTCAAGTCCAAAATGCTGACACTCAAACAGATCGTGACTCAAATCAGATCCGAGGACTGGTTTGTCACGATAGATCTAAAAGACGCATACTTCCATATCTCCATCCTCCCTCAGCACAGGAGGTTCCTGAGGTTTTCTTTGGGGCAAAGAACACCAGTATCAGGCACTTCCTTTCGGTCTAGCTCTATCACCCCGCACATTCACGAAGCGTGTAGTCGCAGCTCTGGCCCCGCCAGGCTGCAGTGCATATGCATTCTGAATTGCATAGATGACTGGCTGATTCTAGCGGAATCAGAACAGTTAGCGGTTCGGCACCGAGGTGTCGTTCTCGCTCCTATGCAGATGTTGGGGTTGAGGCTCAATGCCAAGAAGAGTGTGCTTTCTCCAGTACAGAGAACCACTTTCCTTGGTGTGGTATGGGATTCAGTGACGATGCGGGCCACTCTGTCGCCCGTTCGTGTAGCTGCTATCCTAACAGCCACAAAAGAGCTGAGGCTAGGCCAGTCACGCACTGTAAAACAGTCAGAGAGACTGTTGGGTCTTGTGACAGCAGCGTTCAACGGGATAACTTTTGGCCTGCTGTACATGAGACCTTTACAGTGGTGGCTCAGGACCAGAGGGTTCTCCCCGAGGGGAAACCCACTTCGTATGATCAAGATCACGCGGCGGTGTCTCCGCACCTTGGTTATATGGAGGAAACACTGGTTCTTAACCCAGGGTCCGGTGTTGGGAGCTCTTTGCAATCGAGTTGTGATCTCGACAGATGCTTCCCTCACCGGCTGGGGAGCGGTATTGGAAGGCCGCTCAGCTCAGGGCTTGTGGAGGAGTCATCATCTCTCTTGGCACATGAATTGCCTAGAGATGATGGTCGTCTTCAATGCGTTGAGACATCTCCTCCCAGACCTGAGGGGCCATCATGTGTTGTTCTGGAACAGTGACTGTTAGGCCTCAGGGCAGCAGCGTCCAATGTGATACCCTTTGACCTGCTGTACGTGAGACCTTTACAGAGGTGGCTCAGGACCAGAGGGTTCTCCCTGAGGGGAAACCCACTCCTTACGATCAAGATCACGCGGCAGTATCCCCGCGCCTTGGTTATATGGAGGAAACTCTGGTTCTTGTCCCACAGACAACACGTTGGTGGCCTCTTATTTTGGTCCCTCAAGAAATTACGCTGTCTGAGGGCAGTGTATATTCCGGGGGGGGCCAGAATATTGGAGCAGACACCCTGTCGAGGCAGGGGCTGAGGCCAGGGGACTCCACCCCGAGGCGGTGGAGCAAATATGGGAGTTTTACGGCCAGGCAGAAGTGGATTTGTTCTCGTCTCAGCATACGACGCACTGTCCACTCTGGTTATCCCTCACTCAACCAGTCCCCTCGGGGCTGGATGCTATGGTGCAGACGTGGCCGAGGCTACGTCTGTACGCATTTCCCTCCGTTGCTCTGCTCCCAGGAGTTCTGGAGTGAATCCGCCAGGATGGAATAAGCCTATTTAGTAGCACCACCCTGGCCGAGCTGAATTTGGTTTGCGGACCTAATTTTTCTCCTCGACGGACCTCCCTTGGAGGTCCCGATCAGGAGAGACCTTCTGTCTCAGGCAGGGGATGCAATATTGCACCCCCGGCAGGGGATTTGGGAACTGTGGGTTTGGCCTCTGAGGGGTCCCAACTCATAGAGAGTGGTCTCTCAACCGAGGTTGTTTAGACCATTCTAAGCTCCAGAGCTCCCGCTACGAGGAAACTATATTCACTATTTCGAGAGTTTTTCACTTCTTGGTGTTACCAGCGTCAGTGGGATCCGGTTAACTGTTCAGTAAACACAGTATTCGAGTTTCTGCAAGAACGCTTTGTATCAGGTCTATGTCCTTCCACGCTTAAGGTATAATATGTGTGGCGGCCATTGCGGCTTTCCACGCCCTGGTGGGTAGTACATTTTTGGGTCGAGACCCCCTGATCACTCGTTTCCTTCGTGGCACTTTGAGGCTGAGGCATGCAACTTGCACTAAGGTGCTGGCTTGGGACCTTGCAATAGTTCTAGAAGGCCTATCTGGGGCTCCCTTCGAGCCCTTAGATTTGGTCTCAGAGAAGTTCCTTTCTTTTAAGACTATTTTCTGCGAGCTATTTCGTCCCTATAAGAGTCAGACCTTCAGGCCCTTTCGGTCCCCACCTGCCTTGAGTGCACCGGGATGGCCAAGGCAATCTTACCCGAAACATGGATATGGTCCAAAGGTGCCTACCATTATTCCGAGGCCTATTGTGCTGCAGGTTTCTGTCCTCCCCCATTTTTCGGACCAGGAAAAGCTGAACCTCTTGTGCCAGTGCGAGCACTGGACACTTATGTTCATCGGACTTCTCTGTCGAGAAAATCCAACCTATTGAGCATATAGATAGTCGAGACTATTCTTCTTGCTTGTGAGTCTTCTGGCCAACCATTTGGTGGTCAGGGCTCATTCCACTAGGAGTATGGCTTCTAAGCGTATTATCTGGAGTTCTCTCCAAGACGTTTGTGATGCGGCGGGCTGGTCCTCACCGCTCACATTCATGAGGTTTTACAGCTTGGACCTGGATGCTGCCCCAGGATCCCAGGTGCTTGGTGCAGTGTGACAACAGGCTGACACTCAGGCATTTGAAAGTCTGGCGCTTTGGGTATTCTCGTTCCCATGGCGTCGATGGACGCATCGTTGAGTTCCCTTCGTAAGGGAACGTCTCAGGTTACTATTGTAACCATAGTTCCCTGAGAACAGGGAACGAGACGATGCGTCACCCTGCCATACTTCCTGCATCCCTGTGATCGGCTTGCTTCGGCAATTTTCGAAGCTAATGCCGGTTTGCACCGGATGTGCTTTTATCATATCCTGGTCATGACGTCACCCGCCTGTGACGCTCATTCTTTCCATTGGACTAGTTGACATAGATGCTTCAGACGCAGTCACGCTGGGGGCGTTCCCATGGCGTCGATGGACGCATCGTTGAGTTCCCTGTTCTCAGGGAACTATGGTTACAATAGTAACCTGAGACGTTATTTTTACTACAAAAGAAGTGAAGTTCGGGAGGAGAGAACCCATCTAATCTTTCAATGAACTGCCAGAGCATATACGCAGCACAAACCTTGCTCTGGCATCAGCTGTTTTAGCATCCCTTCACACTAGAGCTCAAGTTGAAAGAGCTTTCTTGAACATATCAGCTGCGAACAAGTCAACAAATTTTAACCTCAATAGCTAAAGATTGTATGGGCAAACACACTTGTTGTGAAATGCTAACAATTCTGTATCAGATACCTGATATAATTGTAAGTGTTTTATTGATTTTGATCATCTGTGAAATCAGCCAGAAAGGTCATGTTGAATAATAATTATGATTAATTTACAGTAACCCTGTATGCAACCAACCCTGCATACTTCAGAGGCTTTACTCTTATCACTCTGAAGGAAGGGCACAATGGTGACCATGAGGAGGATTATGCTGGAAATTTCCAGGTGAGATGCATCACATGTTTCACATATATAGCATTTAATACAATATATGGCCCATTTGGTAATTCAATTTTGTTTAATTTAAAGGGATATTTTATCCAAAAAGAAAAATGCTATCATTAATTACTCACCCTCATGTCTTTCCTAATCCTAACCCATAAGACTTTTCTTCATCTTCAAAAATACTTTTAAAAAGAAACCTGACAAATTTATGTCCCTCCATTGAAACCCTCCATGCAACCAAAAGTTTGTAAAGACATTGTAAATATAATCCATATGAATCAATTGTCAAGCAAATATGATTTAGCTTCATTTACCTTATTTAATTAGCTCAATATATGTGCATTGACTAATGTATGTGAATAAAAGCTTAAAATAATTATTTTCATAATATAAAGTGATCGTATCTCTTCAGAAGACTTTAATTAAACTGTTCAATTTATATGGATTACATTTACAATGTGTTTGTAAACTTTTTGAAGAGTCAAATTTGCATGGACTTCAATGAAGGGACAGAAATATCTTAGGTTTAATTAAAAATATCTTCTTTTTTCAAGATAAACAAAAGTCATGGGTTTGTAATGACATGAGGTTGAGTAAATGAAGACAGAATTTTTATGTTTTGGTGAACTAACCCTCTAAAGGAAAATTGTATTTAATTGTATTATGTTGGGCCTCTACTTGATGTCCAAAGAGCACTAATTAAGTAGAAATCCTTATAGATTTCACAGTTGCATTAGACAGGATCTCATGAATATTCTTATGTTCTTATATGCACCTTATAGTCCTTCTGGGACAATGAATTAGAGAAGATTCCACAAATATAAAGCCGATGGTTTAGTTTGTATTAAGGCAGACCTGATTGCCTGGCTGTGGGATCAACTGTACTCCCTTTTGTGTGCTGGAGCCAAGCTCAGATTCAGCCACACCTGGCAAAGCTCTTACATCAACACCATATGCTGCCTCTCCGCACGAGCTCTCATGCTATGGCAGAGAGTGGAAACGGAACAAAAAAGGCCCATTAAATGTCACATAAACCATAAATCTCAGCTCCCTGCTGAAATGGTCTGCTCAAACCTGCTCTTGCACAGAAGAGATTTCTTGTCTTTCTAGTGGGATGTACGTAGAACTGTGGTTCTTAAATGGTTTTGTTTCAGGTACCAGATTAGAGATTTACATTTACAGTTACAATTGTGATGAACTCAATACAACACCATGCCAAAATTGTTCAGCATTAAAAAGTAATCAAAAATGTCTGTTAAATCAATTGGAATTTATTAAGAACTATGTTGGACCAGCAATATGAAAGATTTTGATCATTTTATGCTTTTGAAAGAGTGTGCCTGACCTAAATCATTTTTATCCTTGTTGAAAATAAACTCATTTTAATCTGGGCAGTATTTTTTATAACCCTGCATACTTCTGTTATTTTGAGGATGAGGACATGTCACACAACCTATCCATGTTGACATTTGTCTGAATTTGTTAGATTCTAGATTGACATCTAATGTCAAATGTATTTGGGCCAAAATACCATAGAGTTACATTGAATATGTGGCAGTTGACATGAACAGTATATTTCTCTCTTTACAAGCTTTTCATGATATGTGTCACAAGAACGAGGATGAAGACAGACGAAGTATATTCAAAAAATAAACAAGGTTTAATCCTCAAACAGGTGATAGAACATAACTAGAGCCCGACTGATATGGATTTTTGGGGCAGATGCAGATACCGATTTTAGGGAGAAAAAAGCCTGATACCGATATATCGGCCAATATTATTTATGTTTATATTAGTACAGTACCAGTCAAAAGTTGACACACTTTCCCAT
The DNA here is from genome assembly GCF_051911475.1 of Siphateles boraxobius. Taxonomy (NCBI): domain Eukaryota; kingdom Metazoa; phylum Chordata; class Actinopteri; order Cypriniformes; family Leuciscidae; genus Siphateles; species Siphateles boraxobius. Next base: position 9,778,633 of record NW_027508920.1, on the reverse strand, counting down.
TCGTGTGTCCAAAATTTTGACTGTTACTGTACATAAAATACAGTATACATAAACAGAATATATATGCATAAACACATTTTTTGCAATGATCACTCAAATGTGGAGATCAAACACTTATAATTATGTGACAAAGATGTAATGGAGGCAGGGTGAACTATAGAATGAGAATGATACATTTGAGCTGGAACCAAACTATTTTGCATTGCATGTTCTATTCTACAGGTCCTTCTCAAAAAATTAGCATATTGTGATAAAGTTCATTATTTTCCATAATGTAATGATAAAAATTAAACTTTCATATATTTTAGATTCATTGCACACCAACTGAAATATTTCAGGTCTTTTATTGTTTAAATACTGATGATTTTGGCATACAGCTCATGAAAACCCAAAATTCCTGTCTCAAAAAATTAGCATATTTCATCCGACCAATAAAAGAAGTGTTTTTAATACAAAAAAAAATGTCAACCTTCAAATAATTATGTTCAGTTATGCACTCAATAGTCAATACTTGGTCGGGAATCCTTTTGCAGAAATGACTGCTTCAATGCGGCGTGGCATGGAGGCAATCAGCCTGTGGCACTGCTGAGGTGTTATGGAGGCCCAGGATGCTTCGATAGCAGCCTTAAGCTCATCCAGAGTGTTGGGTCTTGCGTCTCTCAACTTTCTCTTCACAATATCCCACAGATTCTCTATGGGGTTCAGGTCAGGAGAGTTGGCAGGCCAATTGAGCACAGTAATACCATGGTCAGTAAACCATTTACCAGTGGTTTGGGCACTGTGAGCAGGTGCCAGGTCGTGCTGAAAAATGAAATCTTCATCTCCATAAAGCTTTTCAGCAGATGGAAGCATGAAGTGCTCCAAAATCTCCTGATAGCTAGCTGCATTGACCATGCCCTTGATAAAACACAGTGGACCAACACCAGCAGTTGACATGGCACCCCAGACCATCACTGACTGTAGGTACTTGACACTGGACTTCAGGCATTTTGGCATTTCCTTCTCCCGAGTCTTCCTCCAGACTCTGGCACCTTGATTTCCGAATGACATGCAAAACTGAGCAACAGTCCAGTGCTGCTTCTCTGTAGCCCAGGTCAGGCGCTTCTGCCGCTGTTTCTGGTTCAAAAGTGGCTTGACCTGGGGAATGCGGCACCTGTAGCCCATTTCCTGCACACGCCTGTGCACGGTGGCTCTGGATGTTTATACTCCAGACTCAGTCCACTGCTTCCGCAGGTCCCCCAAGGTCTGGAATCGGTCCTTCTCCACAATCTTCCTCAGGGTCTGGTCACCTCTTCTCGTTGTGCAGCGTTTTTTGCCACACTTTTTCCTTCCCACAGACTTCCCACTGAGGTGCCTTGATACAGCACTCTGGGAACAGCCTATTTGTTCAGAAATTTCTTTCTGTCTTACCCTCTTGCTTGAGGGTGTCAATGATGGCCTTCTGGACAGCAGTCAGGTCGGCAGTCTTACCCATGATTGCGGTTTTGAGTAATGAAACAGGCTGGGAGTTTTTAAAAGCCTCAAGAATCTTTTGCAGGTGTTTAGAGTTAATTAGTTGATTCAGATGATTAGGTTAATAGCTTGTTTAGAGACCCTTTTCATGATATGCTAATTTTTTGAGACAGGAATTTTGGGTTTTCATGAGCTGTATGCCTAAATCATCAGTATTAAAACAATAAAAGACCTGAAATATTTCAGTTGGTGTGCAATGAATCTAAAATATATGAAAGTTTAATTTTTATCATTACATTATGGAAAATAATGAACTTTATCACAATATGCTAATTTTTAGGACCTGTATATTGTTATCTAAATACGGTAGCATAATCTTCACTAATGACTTTTTACTTTCCTTTTTCTTTCTTTACCAGCAAGTAAAAAAGTAATAAATGTGAAAGTACTCATTATGCAAAATGGCCCTATATGAAGTGTTATAATTATATAAATTATTGGAATATTGCTTGATGTTGTAACATAGCGTTATTGGCAGAATGGGCTAACACTGTGTCTACACCTAACGCAGCCGTTTTTGCTTAAAAGATGTTTATGCTGGACGCGGCAAAGAGCCCGTTACAAAGCAGAACGAGACATCAGTTTACTGTCTGAGATTTGTCGCTCGCGTCGCGCCACATCCACATATACGAATTAACCATATGGGCAGTTGGGGGCAGACACCACGTCCAGGGGGGCACCACACAAATATTTTTTTCTCTTTTAAAACAAGCGATTCATTCATAGGCCTAGGCCTATAAATACCCTTTCATCAGAATGTTCTAAATACACTGAATGTTTTGTTGAAATCTTATTATTTTCATTATTATCATTACGTTTTTTTTTTTTTTTTGTGGACGTTCGATCTACTGCCAGATTCACACTACTGCGTGAGCACGCACGTTTAATTTCACCGCCCATATTTCCGTAGCGTAGCGTGTCCACTGGCACGGAGCAGAGCGAGTGTTTTCAATTAATTGAGCTTTATTTAGTTGATTTTAATTAGTTGAGCTTTAAGCTTGCACGTGTGCGTGAAGCTAAACTTCTATATGAACTGAAAATGCTCGCTCTGCTCCACGCTAGGCTAGTGAAAACGCACCATACAGATTCTGGGAGTGTGCTTTGCGGTTTCATATTTTTTTGCGTCCTTTCAATCGAAATGAAAGTGCCTCTCGACCCTCATGTATGTGTGAATCCACTACATAGCATCAGCCTTGCACTTTCGCATTGTAATATGCAAACAAGATGTTATTGCAAGACCAATCTAAAACCTTGGGATGTTTGCATTTAATTTTTCAATTGTCTAGATTTAGTTCAGGCTTTTTTTAAGTAATATTTTGCAGCATGCTTCGTTCAAATTTCGGTTCAAACCGAAACTCTAGGTGTCGGTGCCGAAAGCTGGGTTGACGTCAGAACCCAATGTCATACTGACTACTGACGTCAACATCCGATGTCGGACAGACGTTAGATTTTGGTTGGAAATGAAAGTTGGGTTGACATCAGAACCCAACGTTAGATTGACGTCAATATCCGATGTCTATAAAGTAAATAAACCATGTCCCCGTCTTTTACTCTCACAACAAGCTTATCATACTCGTTTGCTACATCAGATAGCTAGCCATGTTTCATACCTTGTCAGTGGAGTGAAAGCTGGGAGGATGGAAGCTGGTAGAGTCAAAAGGCAGAGGGTGTCTGGTGGAGTCGAATAGTTTCTGAACGAGATAGAGCCCAAATGCAGAGATGAGTGTAGAAAATATATTGACAGGACAGTAGACAAGGCACAAGAAGATAATGGAGTAGTGACAGGCCAAACAGTAGGGCAGGGTACACAATAGGATAATTGGCTGGTCGGGGTAGAGACGGCAAAGATGTGACAGCCTATGATGGAAACAAGGCAGCAGCTCAGGGAACCAGAGGCTTGACAGTTGGTGATGAGACTTGATGTAGCACCAGGCAAGTTGCAGGCCAGGAGAGTCTGCAACCAGGGTGGAACAGGATACAGGACAGGGTATGAACCATCACACAAGACAAGACTTGAGACAAGACAACAAGAGATAACAACCAGAAACAAAAGCAAAATAAATACTGGCAAAACTATGACTAGGGAAAATACCAACTAACTATATAAAATGGAATTTAAAAAGGAAAAAAAAGAAACGTCTTTGGTTACGTATGTAACCCTCGTTCCCTGAGTAGGGAACGGAGACGTTACGTCGGATGACGACGAATGGGGTTTCGCTTAGAACACCTATCGACTTCGAGTATTACAAAACGAGCCAATGGCAAAGAAATGCCATGGGTCTGCGGAATTTGCATAGCGTATCTCCGCCTTACCTCGTGGGTATAAAAGGATTTTTTCACGCCGGCAACATGCAGATATGTTTCTTCGCTGAGGAGCCAAGACTGAGCTCAGGCGATCCCCGCGGTACAGCTGAAAGTGGCAGGAAGACGTAACGTCTCCGTTCCCTACTCAGGGAACGAGGGTTACATACGTAACCAAAGACGTTCCCTTTCGTTGTCACTCCGAGTTACGTCGGATGACGACGAATGGGGTTACCAGTCTAATCACGCCACCTTCTCAGCTGTCTTCCAGTGCCCAGCGTAAATCGAGATCCCTGTCGTAGACTGGAGGAAGGACTCCATTTATCACAGGAATACCAAGGTACACTGGGAAGCATATCCCAAGCTAGGGGAAGTATGCAATTAATGCCAACCCAGAGGGGGGGGGGGGGGGGGGGGGGGGGCTTAGAGAATACACATATGACCCGAAGGAAACATATGGAGAACACTGGGGTATCCAGCCGCAGGTGGAATATTTCAACCCCAGGGGTGGCAAGGTGGCTTGCCAAGGGAAAGACACATGCTCAGAGAGGCTTACAGTGGAAATACACATGTGGGGGTCGCTCAGAGGAGGGACCATGCACACGGGAGGCACCTAGCCGACGCGCAGGCAATAGACACTGGCGCCGACGTCAGGAGTGCCGGAGGAACTCAGGGCTTTCGGAGAAGCTCACCTGAGGAGAAATCGCACGTATCCAGTCCGTGGAGTGGAATGGCGAGCAAGCGCAGACACCTGAGCGGGTCCAGTACTAGCTGGTTGAAGCGAGTACATGAGAGGACACTGGCTCCACTCGGAGATTGTAGAATCTGGCGAATGTGTTAGGTGTCGCCCAGCCTGCAGCTCTGCAGATGTCTGCTAGCGAGGCCCCATGCGCTAGAGCCCAAGAGGACGCCACACTCCGGGTGGAGTGGGCAGTCACACCAAGAGGGCACGGTCAACCTTGCTGCTGGTAAGCCAAAGCAATGGCGTCCACTATCCAGTGAGACAACCTTTGCTTGGAGAGAGCCTTTCCCTTCAGCTTCCCACCATAACAGACAAAGAGCTGGTCTGAGGTCCTGAAACACTACGTTCTGTCTACATAGGCGCGGAGAGCGCGTACTGGACAGAGCAGTGCCAAGGCTGGGTCTGCCTCCTCCAGGGGCAGCGCTTGCAGGTTCACCACCTGGTCCCGGAAGGGAGTGGTAGGAACCTTGGGCACATATCCAGGCCGGGGTCTCAGGATCACGTGAGAGTAAGCCGGCCTGAATTCCAGGCACGCTTAGTCAACAGAGAATGCATGCAGGTCCCCTACCCTCTTGATGGAGGCCAGTGCAACCAGGAGCGCTGTCTTCATAGACAGGAATTTAAGCTCGACTGATTGCAGGGGCTCAAATGGAGCACTCTTCAGGGCAGTTAGAACCACTGAGAGGTCCCAAGAGGGAACGAGAGGAGGGCGAGGCGGATTTAGTCTCCTCGCTCCTCTCAGGAACCTGATGACCAGGTCGTGCTTCCCCACCGACTTATCTTCGATAAGGTCATGGTGTGCGGCAAGAGCGGCAACATAGACCTTCAGGGTGGAGGTGAACGCCTTCGCTCCAGCCCCTGTTGAAGGAAGGAAAGCACAACGCTGATCGAGCATCTCCGGGGGTCTTCTCGGTGAGAAGAGAACCAGCTGACGAAGAGGTTCCACTTCAACGCATAGACGTGTCTCGTGGACGACGCCCTATGCTTGAACAGCGCTCGTGGATGACTCATGTTCTCTCTGGTGAATAATCGCGTCGTATATAGGTCGAGACTCGGTGAACTCGCAAGAGTGAGAGTCCCCTCATCCACCCCCCGATCTTCGGCTGGTGGCCAGGGTGACCTGAGGGTGTTGGTCTGGAACAAGGCGCCGACTCTGTGTCCGCGACCCCAGCCCCCCTCTTTAATGACGGTGCCCGCTAGCGAACTGATGATTCCACGAGTCTACCCTCGGGTGGCCCGTGTGTTTTCATTTGAAGCTACAGAGGATGATGCTGTGTATGTAGCAGCATCATTAGGTGGGCTTGATTCTTCTGGAAATGACGACTCGTCACAGCCTCCCTCTGGTGTGCATACGGCTGTGCCTGAGTCTGATCCGGAGATGACGGCCATGCTTTCCCGGGACGATTGGTTTTTGGGTGAGGCCGCCGACCCGCGTCCACGGCAAACCCCGATATCTTTCCTCCCGGACGTGCATGATGAGATCACGGGTCCGCTCGTTGGTCTCATCCGCCTTTCCTCCCCTCAGGGGCCGCTGCCCATGGGTACACTGGGGTCCCCCCGGTTGAACGCTCTGTTGCCATGCTACTATGTCCTCAGAGTGCTTCCCGGCGCAATCCTAAGCATCCGTCCAAAGCCTGTAGTTATTTTTGTCTACACTAATCTGTGGCGAAATCCTATAGTGCCACAGGACGGCCTAAGATACTCAGTCTTAATTAGTTTACAGTCTGTTTAACAGTCCTGTCTAATACATTATTAGACAGAACTGTAATACATAAAGTAGACGGTTTATGAAATAGTATTAGCGTTTGCTGTGTGTTTGATGCCTTATGTCGCTAGCTGAACAGAAATACATAATCATGTTTCGTTTGATCTTGACCCTGTTACTTGAAAACAAAGAAGATGCTGCTGGCGAACAGAGGTCTTTCGAATCGGCTTTGGCCACTACTCTGGATGACTTGGAGTTAAGAGAACGTCACTTAAGTCATTCTTGAAAAAGGAAGATGTGATCGGAGTTTTAACGACTAACTAGAAAAAAAAGTTTTCATAATATACAAAATACTTTTTTGTACTACGTACTGCAATATGTCAAATATATAATACAGCTCAGATAGTCGTGTGTCATGTCATTTGAAAAGGTCTCAGTGAGTAGAATACAACTCGCATAATTGTTTACTAAACCTGAGTGAATTTTTGTACATGAAGCCCCTCAAGACCCAAATGTAAATCATATATGGATGCTGAATATGACAAATTTTCGCTCGTGACTTCATGAAACATGCTCCGATTGTAGAAAAAGGCACACCATTATTTACAACAGATGCTCACTAATAAAATGAGTCTAAACTCAACATTATCCATTACTCCAAACTAAAGATATTCCTCATGGAGTTCTAACACAAAAATCCAACAGATGCATGTAGCCAGGCAAGGTAGCTTTGTCGTGGCCTTTTCGCTCGTATCCTAATGAAACATACATAGATTGTGAAAAATGGAACATCGTTATTTATCAAAACATAATCCATAGCATTGACCACAAGATATTCCTCACAAATTGATGCATACTTGGCCAAAAACATGTATCTCATCTTTCCGGGATGCAATGTGTTCTCCAATGTTCCCGGAACCGTCCAAGCTTGCCAAATGCTGTAACTTTTGATAACTTTATGCAGTCACCACAAAATTTGATCCAGATTCAGCACACATGTAGAGGGACTCCCTACAGTATTTCCTTCCCGAGTTATTTCATGTCATACTAAAAAGATATGAAAAATCATAGGCGTGCACCTGAGACCCGCAGTGACGGATTAATTGACAGCTCCTGTCAGACTCTAAGGGGGCTTTCACACTGGCAGTTTAGTTCAGAACGGGGCACAGTTCGCATGAAAAATCGCTAATGGGAACGCTGTCATGTGGACCCGGGTGCGCACTGGGGTACCAAACCCGAGACTACCTGAAGGAGGTGGTCTAAGTTCGGTTTCTCCCGAACCCTGCTGTGGTTTGTTTGTACGCTTTTTGTACAGTATGCTATGGGTGGTCTGTGAGTGTGCTGTGCCTGAGACTGGAGGTTTGTCCGAATACCTAGCCTTAGGAATGAGCAATACTGATGCTGGTCCTTATGACTACCTTGTCCTGTTGTCATAAAAATAATTTATCTAGCCTCAATCTTCTATGTAATTAACTAAAATAGGGTCAGCAATGACAGCTTTTTGGTGTAATCACTCTGGCTAAAACATGCCTTCCTAGGCAACACTCACAAATGGATGTGAGCCTTGGAGGGCTGAAGGAAATGTCTGCATCTTGAGGAGACCCCCTCACTGCTCCTCCCTCTAGGGGTGTGCTATATATATATATATATATATATATATATATATATATATTGTATACAATTAAATTGTGATTGTTGTTTTAACAATGTGCAATCTGGCATTGAGTATGTCCCTCAGTTTACAAAAACACATCTAGAGAGTGCACGCATACACTATGTGATTTAGTCTATTAAAATGCATTTAAAATGCCCCCAATATTCACAAGGGGCAAAAATACCACTGTGTCTTTTAATTTATATAATTTAATATAGTTAATCAATATCACATGAAGAGTGCCGTTTTTTCCTCTAAATATCAGCATGATTATAAAAGTGATTTTGATTTTATACAACAGGTCAATACACAAGAAGTTAATATTAAGTGACTTACAATTTAGACTCAATATTGCCATTTCGCCTACAAAAGTTGTTCCAAACAAAGCCACAGGACTGTTTTGCGCCTCTGAGCAGCATACGTGGTGAACGAACAAATCTTTGAATGAATGATTCAAATTACTCACTCATTAAGACTGCATTTCCTGCCTGAAGATGAAGGCAGGGGCGCAGCAGACCCCCCCGGGAGTTATGGACAGGACCATCCTGGTTGTGGTGGGGAGGATGGAATTCTGATTACCCCTGAATCAGAGTAAAATTCTAAAAAAACTCTAAAAATTCTAAAAACATAAAAATGAATGAATGATATCTGCAATACATTCATTTTGGTTCTGTTCTGTTTACCCTAAGGGGGTTAATGCTGCTCTCCCTGCTCTTATCCATGCTAGGCTGCATAAATGCGCAGGGAATTCTTGCCCAGAACAGAACTGTATGCTAATTGTTAATCGTATTTGACGATAGTGGTCCTGACAGAACGGATTTCATTTGATTGGTAAGAGCCCTATTGTGTCGTATTATTCTAATTGAATTCATTGATTAAGTGTAATTATTTGAAAAATGATGCATGTAGATTTGAAAATCATGCTTTTCCCCATTATTGTTGAATCACGGAAGCTACACCAGATATTTGCCAAGAGATTGTTTATTATTTTATCTTATTATTTTAAGAAATTATTTTATTTATTATTTAATATACATGTATCAGACAGAGAGAAACAGCCATAGAAGAAGAAGGCTACAGGTGAGGAGGTCTTCATTCCAGATTTATCTGTTCCCCATATCTGTAACGAATAAGATTCGGAAGCAAGTGCAAGTTAACTCAGTTTATTTATAATTGAAGTATTGTAAGGACAGTCAAGGTTAGACAGGCTAACGGCGCAGGGACTCCGATGGTCAGATGAAACGGGTGTGGGAAGTGACGAGGAGTGCTGAACAAACACGACGAATCCAGAAACATCCACAGGAACACGACAGGAACAAAGAAGGTATGAGACTGGAACGTATAGGGATTAACGACACCGGACACCAACTAACAACGATCTGACAAAGGAAATGAGAAAGTGGTGAGTATTTGAAGGGAGATGGAATGAGTTGCAGCTGGTGGAGAGAAGTGATTATTGCAGCTTATTGCTATATCATGGTAACGAGTCGGCACGCCCACACACACATCCGCACTCACACATATACACAACAACGCACGTGTCAAGGAGGAGACCTAGGATTTACAAACCTTGACAATATCTCTATTCTCTCACCCCATCATGCCTCAGTTTCTCCTTCCTCTCACCCCATCATGCCTTTTTATGTTTCTCCTTCCTCTCACCTCGTCATGCCTTTATTTTTCTCTGAGGTGGTACAGTAAGATTGAGCTTATAAACATTACTGAGCGATTTACAACTTCCTTGTAAGGTAGCAAAATATGTTACTTATGTTTAAAAATCATGCTTACACATGGTACAATCCATTATCCCTCTGTGTATACATCCCTCTGACAGTTGTAGTATCATCATTACTGGAACATCTCTGCTAAGTGAACGTTACATTGCACACATACGTGTATGCAAAAAATTGCTCATCCCATATCTCTGATCAGCACACATGTACAACATACTCTGACTTCACAAAATACATTATGAAATTATTATGAAAATGAATAAAGAGAAATAATACAAAAAAATTACATTAAACAGTAAAAAAAAGTTTTAGTTTTCAATGCATACATTTAATTTGGTTAAAACATTGCTTTATATTAAGTTAAAAAAGACCTTTCTCCCCTCTGATGCGTTTATCATAGTATCTTGGAGAGACTGGTATTAATGCTGGGGGTCATACGTGCTGTTGAAAAGTTTCATGAAGTGGGATCTTTTTTGAGACAAGAGGCTTAAATGTTAACTGAATTTGGCTTTTGGCTACTGTTGGGTTACTTTACACAGAAAATTAAAAACAAACATGTACTAAAAAGGGTTATGTTATGTGGAACACTGGTACCATGGCAATACGATACTGTTTTTTTTTTTTTTTGGTAATATCTTGATAAAATTTGCATTGCATGGTACATTAATCATGGTACATTAATTCGGTAATTTTTCAATAGAATGGTATATTTCAGTGTACCATGGTAAAAGCAACTAATAACACAGTCAATGCTTTTGTAAGGGTATACTGAAGAGAGTTCCTTCAGAAACCCTGAAGATTCATGACCACAAGTAACGACCTCCCCATTAACCTCCAGAACCAACCCAGAGGCCAGTCGCATTTATTATTTCGTTTCTTATTATTCCCAGGAGCTGGCAGACACCCTTTCTCTTTTTTGGGGCTTTTATTTGCTCTTGAAATTGATTTTGTGCCATAGTTAATTAGTGCCAGCCTTGGATTTCTTTGAATGGATGATGTATGGTATGGCTCTGTGAGGGGAGACTGTCGAGGAAACACAGGAAGCATTCAGTCAGTGATATGCTTCTTGGCCGTATTCAAATTCAAATATGATGAAGGCATTGTGAACATATTACTTCTGAATACCTGAATCCCATTGCAGTGACTGAATGACAAAAGTGAGAAAAATTAATTGCTTTGTAGATTTTTGCTCTTTGTGGTACTTTGGAGAAATGACATGACAGCAGATTTGGAGAGTTTAAACAGAAACATGCTTCATGGCTCTGTAAGGGGTGTACAGTTAAAGACCCAGAACCAGATATGAAGAATGAAGACCCAGAGTCAGAATTATAAAAAATTAAAGAAAATATTTACTGAAGATAGTTTGCAGTTTCATCAGCAGAAGTCAGCTTCAATACTCGCACAGGAGTTCGTAGGCCGCCCCCGTTTCATGGTGGGGACTAAGATCAGACAAAGAAGTTACTGGTCCTAAAATAACCTAATCAAAGATGTCACTACAAATAGCTTATCACTTATGACACCGACTCAGGTAACAGCTTTTAGCTGACATTGAATGAGAGAGAGACATTGAATGAGAGAGGGACTGGTACACTGCACTCTCATGAACGTCTAACTTTATCTACCATCTTTTAACTCTATCCCAGCTTAAGGCATCTTTGCCAGATATTACATATGGTTTCAAATAAACATATTATTTATATTTGTCTTTTGCCCACACATCAGGAAATTTAGGCATTACAAATTTACTTAAACGTTTAAGTACAATTGTCTACAATTTGTGAAATAACTAAATAATTTTTTTTTTTTCTCAGTGAAATTATTTTAAACATTCTTTCATTGTGTGAGACATCACATAAATAAAATCTGTAAGACATGCATTTGTTATTCCATAAATATATATGATATGGAATGTTGGTGATGTCTGCTAAACTGGCAAATTACCTGCCTGTCACATTTAATCCCAGGAAAGAAGAAGGTGGGAAAAGTAGACTCAAATATTAATTTATTTATTAACATAAAGAAAACACAGGCAATTAAATTGAAACTAACTAAATGTGACATTGCCATTGTAATGAAATAGGAGTTACAATCTTAGCAATCAACCATTTACTTTTTCCAGGAAACTCTATCTACTTTAACACTGAGTTATTTAGATACAGATTTCAGTCACAATAGCATTTAGCTAGACAAAACGTCCTCGGGTTACGACTGTAACCCTTGTTCCCTGAGAAAGGGAACGAGGACTGCATCGAATGACACTTTGGGGGGAACGCCCTTCAGCGTACCGTCTCTGAAGCATGAATGAAACTAAGCCAATCTCTGATTGGTGTTGCGTCATGACGTAATGAGTGACGGCATACAAGCAGAAGCTATAAAGGACGCCGGCACACATGAGATGTCAGCTTCTGTGATGAAGCAAGTCGCTCCCAGGCAGGCGAAGGTGTGGCGAAAGGACGCAGTCCTCGTTCCCTTTCTCAGGGAACAAGGGTTACAGTCGTAACCCGAGGACGTTCCCTTTCGAGGGAACTCGGACTGCGTCGAATGACACTTTGGGGGAACGAGTACCTACTATGCCACAACGCGCCCTGCCTGTCCTAGTGTGAAGCTGCTCACAGGCACACTTAGGACGAGAGCACAAGAGTGCCAGGCGTAGACGGGATGTCCAGACTGTCAAAACCTAATAAAGGTGTGGGGGGTGGCCCATCCTGCTGCATCGAAGACCTCTTGGATTGGGGCCCCCTAGAGGAGGGCTCTAGAGGACGCCATGCCTCTGGTTGAATGAGCCCTCACGGCCAAAGGTGAAGGCAGATTGCGCCCCTGGTAGGCCAAGGAAATAGCATGGACTATCCAGTTGCTGATGGTCTGTTTGGAGGGGGGAAGACCCTTCTTGGGCGACCCAAAACACACCAGCAACTGGTCTGACTTCCGCCATGAAGAGGACCTCTGAATGTAAATTTTTAGAGCTCTGACAGGGCAGAGCAGATGAAGTCTCTCCTCATCCGCCGTCACGTGAGGTGGATGATGAAAAGCCTGCAGAACCGTAGGCCGTGCCGCATTAGATGGCACCTTAGGCAAATAGCCCGGCCTAGGATGTAGGATGGCTTTAATGTCACCTGGAGCAAACTCCAGGCACCCGTTAGATATAGAGAGCGCCTGGAGATCTCCTACCCTCCTCAGAGAAGTAATGGCCAACAATCGGCCAGCCCTTCGAGAACCACTGCCAGGTCCCATGTGGGAAACCTGGAACGAGCCGCAGGTCTCATCCTCCAAGCCCCACGGAGGAAACGTACGACCAACTGCTGTTTCCCCAGAGGCCCATCACCCAGAGGAGCGTGGAAAGCCCCAATGGCAGCCACGTACACCTTGAGTGTGGACGGGGTAAGACCAGCTGAAAAGCGATCTTGGAGGAACTCCAGAACTGAAGCCACTGGGCAGTTAACTGGATGCACCTCACGCCCTCTACACCAATTGGTAAAGACATTCCACTTTAAGCCGTACAATTTCCTCATGGAGGGAGCTCTAGAGCTGAGTATGGTCTCCACTACTCCAGCTGATAGGCCGGCCTCTAGGTGCTGTGCCCCCTCAGGGGCCAGACCCACAGCTTCCATAGCTCGGGCCGAGGGTGAAATATTGAGCCCTCTGCCTGTGTCAGCAGGTCCCTCCTGAGGGGAATCTCCCACGGAGGGCCGTCTAGGAGCGATACAATGTCTGAGAACCATATTCGGGCCGGCCACAACGGGGCTACCAGCAGTAGACTGATCCCGTCGCGACGGACCCTCTCTAAAACTCCCGGGAGCAGAGCGATCGGGGGAAATGCATACAGACGCAGCCTCGGCCACGTCTGCACCATGGCATCCAACCCCAGCGGGGCTGGATGAGTGAGGGAAAACCATAGTGGACAGTGGGTCGTCTCTCGTGACGCGAATAGGTCCACTTCCACTGGTCCAAACCTCTGAGATATTGACTCCACCACCTCGGGGTGGAGTCTGCATTCCCCGGGCCTCAGCCCCTGTCTCGACAGGATGTCTGCTTCCTGATTTTGACTCCCTGGGATGTATGTTGCTCTTAGAGATAACAGCTTCCCCTGGGACCACAGGAGGATCTGATGCACCAGTCTGTATAGAGGGCGAGACCTCAGACCCCCCTGATGGTTTATATAGGCCACAACCGACATATTGTCTGACCTCACAAGGACATGATGACCTTTGAGGTCCGGCAGGAAGCTCCTCAGAGCTCGGAGCACAGCCAACATCTTCAGGCAGTTTATGTGCCAGTAGGGATGATGGGCCTGCCATAGGCCTGTCGTAAAGCGGCCGTTCATGACCGCGCCCCAGCCCGTGAGGGAGGCGTCTGTCGAAACGGTCTTCCGGCGACATGACGCGCCCAACACTGGACCTTGGGACAGAAACCAAGCTTTTTCAGGCATCTGCACGTAACCCTGATCATGCGGAACGGGTTCCCCCTCGGGGAGAACCCTTGGTTTTCAACCACCACTGGAGGGCCCTCATGTGCAGCAGGCCAAATGGAATAATGTCTGACGCTGCTGCCATGAACCCCAACACTCTTTGAAAATGTTTCACAGTAATGGCTTGGCCTAGCTGTATCCTGGACATTGTGGCCAGAATGGACTCGATTCGTGCAGGAGACAATTGTGCCCGCATCGTGACCGAGTCCCACACCACTCCCAGGAACGTGGTTCTCTGGGCTGGTGTCAACACGCTCTTTTTCGTGTTGAGTCTCAACCACAGGCTTTGAATGTGGGCGAGGACGACATCTCGATGCCGAACCGCCAGCTCTTGTGACTGGGCCAGAATCAGCCAGTCGTCGATATAATTGAGCACCCTGATGCCCTGGAGCCTCATCGGTGCTAGAGCTGCATCCATACATTTGGCCAATGTGCGTGGGGAGAGAGCTAGGCCGAACGGAAGAACCCGATATTGGTACGCTTCGCCCCCGAAAGTGAAACTCAGGAACTTCCTGTGAGATGGAAGGATGGATATGTGGAAGTATGCGTCCTTTAGATCTATCGTGACAAACTAATCCTCGGATTGAATTTGACTCACGATTGTGGGAATAGTGAGCATCTTGAACCTGAATCTCCTCAGAGAAAGATTCAAGTGTCTGAGATCTATTATTGGACGCAACCCCCCATCATTTTTGGGAACTATAAAGTAGCGGCTGTAAAACCCGGACTCCCTGTCCGGTGGAGGAATACGTTCTATAGCCTCCTTTACCAGCAGGGAGTTTACTTCCTGTTCCAATCCCCGACCCTGCACTGGGTCGACTGCAGTCCAGACCACCCCGTTGAACCTTGGTGGGCGTAAACCGAACTGCAGCCTGTACCCCTTTTGAATGGTGCGTAGGGCCCAAGGCGAAATATTCGTGAGATTTTTCCATGCATCGAAATATTTTACCAAAGGAACCAGGCTCTCGAGGCTGGCTTCGGGTACCAATCGGGATTCGTTCTCGACCCCCTGAAGCAGATCTCCGGCAGGGTTTGACCGAAAACGATTGTCGATGGGCGGACGCGATTGCTGCCTGGCCGCAAGCCTGTGGGGCAGACAGATCAACGTGTGTTCGCTGGAAACCGTTGTGTCCCGAAGCGCACTTAACGCCGGGATACAGACATCGACTTCCCGAGGGCTCCCCTGAGGGGAGGCTCTTTCGGTTTCGTTCTCGACACCCTGAAGCGGAGGAACGGCAGAGAATAATCGAAAACAGTTTCCGATGGGTGAACATGAGCACTGCCTGGCCGCAAGCCATTGGGGCGGACACTGCAGTGTGCATTCGCTGAAAACCGATGTGTCCAGATTGGTACTTGATGCTGGATACAAACATCAATTTTCTGAGGGCTCCGCGGAAGAGCAATTCTCGCTCGTCCCTCCACGGGGGGGATAGCCCTGTTATTTTTGTCTCGTTTTCGATACACTGAAGCGGAGGACCGGCAGGGAAGAATCGAAAAACGATTTTTGATGTGCAGAAGGAACACTGCATGACCGCAAGCCTGTGTTCGCTGATTATTATTTTAATTCCTCAGAAATAAATGTAGCCATAAACACTG
This sequence comes from Siphateles boraxobius, assembly GCF_051911475.1. NCBI lineage: Eukaryota > Metazoa > Chordata > Actinopteri > Cypriniformes > Leuciscidae > Siphateles > Siphateles boraxobius. The sequence continues at coordinate 9,762,925 of NW_027508920.1, read as the reverse complement.
TATAAGTGAAACACGGTCTGAATGGTAGGCTGAATTAAAATATCTAACTTCCGATATTCAAAAGTCAGAAATATTTCATCATTTTAATTTCTTAAAATTAAATGCAGCCATGATTACCAGACAATACTGTTTTGTGTTAGGCTATACGGTCTCGTAATCCACACGCTGCCTCGGCAACGCGAGATTCGAGTCGTTCACAATATATTTGGCTTCCAACCCAAGAAGAAAGTCAACAGGTGCGAGGCTGAAACATCCGAACAGCGCACGTATATACGCGTCGAGATATTTCTCAATGAACACAGCCAGCACCCTCAGGAGCTGAGTGTTCATGCCTCACACACACACAGAATCTTTATTGCAAAGTAGACCCATAATCTACGTGTTGCCTCGGCAAACGCGAGATCCGTGCAACTATTCTGTATTGCAATGTAGACATTTAATCTACGCGCTGCCTCGACAAAGGCGAGATCCAAGTCACAGAATCTTATTGCAGAGTAGACCCGTAATCAATGCGCTGCCTCGGCAAACGCGAAAATCCGAGCCACTATAGATTCTATATTGCAACAGACCCATTTGCGAGCCCCATGAAGAGCGTTGCCGCGCCGCCTCAGCAGACGCGGGTCCCACACTACGGGGCTCGCGAGCCTGACCACCCTCCTCCTTTTTTTTTTTTTTTTAATTGACAGGCGGGAGCGCAGCACACGGATTGGAAGTTTTTCCCAATCCTCGCAAGCAGCCCCCTTGAGAGCTACCAGCGCGTGCTGCACTGCCAAACAATGTGTAGGCCTACATAAACGATGTGTGTCCCCACCCGTGATATAACGAGGGCAGGGATGCACACACCGAGTGAAACTTGGGCTCGCCATAATATGTATATATATATATATATATATATAGTTGTAATGCTTTGTGACAGACAACACCAAATAAGACACACAAGTCAAACAGAGAGCGCTTTGCTGAAGAACAAAAAGCTGACATCTCATGTGTGCCGGCGTCCTTTATAGCTTCCGCTTGTATGCCGTCACTCATTACGTCATGACGCAACACCAATCAGAGATTGGCTTAGTTTCATTCATGCTTCAGAGACGCTAAGCTGAGGGGCGTTCCCCCCCAAAGTGTCATTCGACGCAGTCCGAGTTCCCTCGAAAGGGAACTTACATTCTTGTGTAATATAGTAAGCAGTCAGTAGCTGGGTTCCCTTTCGATGCGGTTCACTCGCATTTTATCAGTTTTGCTGACACTTATGGGGAAAACTCCTGTTTTCTCCGAATCCTGAAGCCTGATTGTTTCAAATCTGTGCAATTGCACTGACAAATGACATTACAACCTGTCAAATGAGGCAGGTTTGCTGCATATAATGCCATGTAGAAATGTAGATCTCGTCAAGATCATTTCGCTGCTCCGAAGAAGACTGAGGCCCTCCTCTTCTTGCCTCTTCTCGCTGTGGAAACAAGCCTTGCAGCAGAACAACGACGTTTTAGCAAGCAAGCTGATTCAGCAATTTCCCCTGTGACCATTCAGCAACGACTAAAAGAGCGAATTTATTAACATATTTCCTGCAATGTTTTTGTAAATGTCACGCCTGCTCATGCGGCTCATGCAGGGCACCCATTCACTCCTGCCCGGCCACGCCCACGCTGAGGCTACAGTTACTGAGACCAGCACGAGTACGAGAATGGCGCTGAAGCTCTGCAGCTGAGAATGACGCTTCTCCCCTCCGACTATCAGGGGAGACTAATAGAGCATATTTTCACCGGCGTTTGTTTCAAAATTCCGCACTTCTGAACGCTGCGCTTGCCGGGGCCATGCCAAGCCGTGTTCATTGAAGACGAACCCTCCCACTGCTGGAGCGTGAGTTTCGCTGCACTGCACTCGCGGACCGCTTTCTCTAAAGAAGTGGCCCCTCCCCTCGTTCTTCACAATTTTCCCCCTCTCAAAGCCTGAGACGAATTAAACAGTGGCGTGTTAGGGCTGAGCTGACGGGACTAAGTGAGTTCATGCCTGTCCATATCCCACGTGTCTCACTCTCCCTGAAGCAAGGGGATTCCCCAGTGCTGCTCGCACTGTGAGAGCGAGAACTGTGCTGACAGCACTGCAGCTCAGTATGAGGCTTCTCCCCTGTGTCTATCAGGCGAGACTCATAGAGCGTATTTCACTTTACAAGACATGTACATGTTATTGCCTGCGTTTGTTTTAAAACACAGTGCCTCTGAGCTCATCGCTTGCCGGGCAATGCCCACGCATTCATCAAAGCTGCATACAATGGCGGCGCTTCAAGTTTATCAGGTCATACTTCTCCACAACATGGACAAACCTGGACCTGACCTTGTGATGTTCAAAGAGCTGTGCAGTGCCCCGGATTTGGCCCAGCGTGCTGCCAAAGCCACTGCCCAAGCCATCGGCCGCACTATGGCCAGCCTAGAAGTGCTGGAGCGCCACTTATAGCTAAATCCCGCTAAGGAGGAAAGGTTTAATTCCCGATGAGGCCAGATCACTCTCAACGTGTACCAGTCTTCCAGCCCCCCTTTCTGCTCAGGGCACTGTAGATGATGTGTTTGTTGTCGGCCCGCCCCATCAGTTTGCGCAGCCAAACCCATTCTCACTGTTATAGCGAACCAAGTAAAATTTTTACATTCTCACAAAAAGAGCATTTCTCCTCCACTAAATGCTGTAACAGGTGCCACTCTCCCTCTTCAGTGTGAGATGCAGCCTGTAATACTTCAACCTTTTTTTCACTCAACTCCAGGCTCGGCAGGTCATCCAGGAGTGTCAAGCTGGATTTTGGGGATAATAGAACAAGACTGCTTGCCTCAATTCGCTCGTAGACCAGTGGCGTGATTTAAACATCGGTTTCAGACGTCAGTGTTCATGTCCTCAGAGCCAAACTTAACTATCTGCTGTAAAAAGACACCGTGGAGAAATTTTCCACAGAACACAGCAGGTCAGGCTTCTACAGCCACTACAACAAATCCATGCACAAATTCGCCCGGGGATTGGTTTATATCAGTGGATACAAAATATGTCTTCTTTAGTATCTAGGTAGCCCCCCATCACAGACCGTTCTTGAGATTCGCATTCAATAGGCTGGCATTCCAATATACAGTCCTTCCGTTTGGACTTTCTTTAGCTCCCCGTACTTTTACAAATTGCGTACACACCACTCCCTCCCCCCTCTGAGACAGACGGGAAACCAGATACTCAATTATCTCGACGTTTGGCTGCTTAAAGCCCAATCAGAATGAGAGCTTTGTGCCCACAGGTCCCAGTTCCTCAACCATCTGGGGAACCAGGGCTTCGGGGTCAACTTTGGCAAAAGATCTCACTCTTGTGAGAGTCAAACCTTCATTTGGACTGAGTCGAAGACTGCCCCCAGGAACAAAATGTGTTGGTTGGGGAGAATGTGTTGTTGTGTCCCAAATGAAGGCTTGGCTCTCACAAGAGTGAGCCTTGAAAATCAGGAGCATGGCAGCCTTGTTTAACCCTCTGGGGTCTAAGGTGTTTTTGGGGTCCTTGCGATGTTTTGACATGCCCTGACATTTGTGCATTTTTCAGTTGCTTATAAACATATCAATGGCAAAGTTGTCATTACACTCTATTTAGCACAAACAGGGCTACCATAATGGCAAAGTTGTCATTACACTCTATTTAGCACAAACAGGGCTACCATAATATGTGAGCAACATGTATGCACATTTTTGCATTTTTGAGAGAATATTGTTTATGCATGGTTATTGAACAAAAATAAAATTAAAAATTCTGAAATAAAGCCAAAAAACCCATGTTCACATGTAAATCAGCAACAATTACAATTTTAATAATATTTCAAGTGTAATCTTTCTTTTTTTAAAGTATAAATTTTATCATACATTTTTCAAAATTAAGGATTCAAACACTATAATAACATCTTATTTCATGAGTTTATTTTTGACAAAACATACTATATTTAACATATGAGCAGAAACTGGCTAACAAAAGCTTATTTGATGTCTATTTTGCAATAAAAACTTTACAATTTGTCCAAAACCTCTTCTATATTTAATCTGTAACATAGTAAACAAAAGTGAGCATCTGTACTGTTCATTCATTCACACACAAACACGTGATTCATATCTAAACAGTATTTTTGCAAGCTGTAGTAAACAACAGCACCCATCTGTGGCGTTAATTCATTCACACACAGAAACGTGATTCATTCAAGTCTTCAAACAGTCTTTTTGCAGTTTACAGACACTTATTCCATATCGCGATAAGAACAAAGCATATAAGAATAAAAAAACTTACTAATAATCCTCAGCTGGATCTGTTGCTCCTCAAAGTGAAACCAGCACTTCTGAGGTACATGTCTCAGGATTATTCCTCACAGACTCGCAAAACAACATGCTACATTAATCTGATTAAACTTGGTGTGTTTTATCGAGTTGTTGATACGTTTGCATGTGTTGCCTCAGATCATTTGCGTTTGAATAGCGCACGCTCTCCGTGGGCATGTCACATTAGCAGAATAATGAGCTGCGATAACGATAATGAGAACGGCTGACATCTCTCTCTTTTTATATAGAATACATAAACAGAGAATATTTGTTTAGATAATTTAAAAGAACACACTTAAATGATTATAAAGATGTATTGCTCATGTCTGGGTGAATAGTATTCGCTGAGTTTTGTTTAAGTTTAGAGACGTGCTCCAGAAAAAATTTCACGGAGACGGAGAGCCAGAAAGCACACCCTGTTTATTTTCTTTATTTTACAAAACCACAATGTTTTATTTCGATTGTAAGTGGACACATAAAAAAGTAGACGTTTAACAGTTTATTTTTTGATATTTCTTAAGTCTGTATGACCAGAAATTATGCCGTATTTTAAGTCTATTTTGCTGCTATGTGAAAAAAATCGAACAAAACGCGCCGGCGCGTTTGCCAACCCCAGGTGGTTAAAGTAAGGTCTTTCCACCCCTCAAGAGGTTTCAGAAGCTGTTGGGCCTTATGGCGGCAACTTCCTCAGTCATTCCACGGGGGCTTGCTCCATATGCAACCACTCTAGCTATGGTCAGGTTGATGTGGATCTCTTTGCGATGAAAGAGAACTCCACTGCCGAATATACTTCTCAAATGGATGCACTGGGCCTGAAATGGCCCCATCTGTGCCTTTATGTCTGCAAAACGAGCAGGTACCTTATCCACTCTGTTCCGTGAGGGCCCTTAGGGTGCTTCACACCTGTAGTTCAGTTCATTTGGTCCGGACTAAGGGAGAAAAATTATACTTTGTATCATTTTTAGGTGTTTTGGTTCCTTTTCAAACCACACTGATTGCTCTGGTCCGAATCAGTTGATGAAACGAACCAAAATGCCAGTCACATGACAACATCCACATCACTCGTTGGCCAGATGTGTCTTGAACATATTTCCACAACTGCATTTAGATTTAACGTGCGGGAAAATTCCAACAGAACTCCCAGAAGTAAACAAAGAGGAAAATCCGGCAGCCATGTGAGAATTCGCTCACAATTTATGTTCAGAATCAGCACAAGCTTTATCCTTTCGCAAATCCCCCAATAAACAACAAAGTCTAGAAGCGATATAAATAAGAAATTCACTGTGCAGTACAGACAACTTCAGTGTTTATGATGAGATTTTAGTGAGAGTGCAGAATGCGGTAAATCAGTCATGGCTTAAAGGGAGCGCTATTGACAAATCTAAATAATCATTTTGTTTGACTACGGCAGCTGGTTTAGTCCAAAAATGCGCAGTTCTTTGGCAGTTGGGTCGGTTCGAGGTCGGATCACGTTCTCACCACAAACGAACCGCTCCAGGGTTCGTTTGAAAGCGTACCGAGACCACCTCTTCGAGGAGGTCTCGGTACGCTTATTTAGTCCGCTTTTGGTGCGCACCTGGGTGCGATTGCTGCTTTCTGCAAGCACCCTTGGAGTGCATACTGAGTGCTCTAGACAATTTCGGTAATCAGAGCAGCTGGTTTCAAAGCAAAGACTTTCCAGATGGATTGTGGATGCGATAGCTCTGGTTTACAAGTCTGTGGACTTGATGTGCCCCTTAGGATTAAGGGCCTATTTCATTAGAGGTAGGAGTCTCTACCGCAGGTATCTGTGCAGGAGCCGGCTGGTCCTCGCTGTCCACTTTTATCAGATTTTACAACCTAGACCTCCCTGCTCTTCAAGTACAGGTGTTGTCATTCTGAGCAGCTTATGGACTCTGTAGTAGGCTCTGACCACGGTCTGAGCCTATCCTTATGCTGCTGGTCTAGGAAAACTGATGCAATGCTCATTCCCATTATATCTGGGAACATGGGTTACGTGAGTAACCATAAATGTTTCCATTACAGATTTGCGGAAAACCTTTGTGATATTTTCTAAATGTAGATAAAAAATGATTGCAAAATGACAGAGTTTCCATTAGCCGGTGCTATGCGAAAACATTTTTTTTTCCTCTTGCAATAAGTAATTCCAAAAATTATGGCAATGGGTGTTAGTATGTTTAAGTACAGTATATCGCAGACACTGCATTAGACATTATTTTTTAATCGAAGGAGACGTAAGTGTATAATCCAAGCATTAATGCCAAGGAAAGCCCCTTGAACTTGGGAGTGACCACTTATGAGGTGTTTCTGGGTGTTTCTCCCTCCGAGGTCTTGATAAATTGTGGCATTTCATTGTTGTTTAGAATAAAGTATTCCCATATTATTTTGTCTTTTATATGTTTAATAAAGAACTCAGTCTCGTCTTCTGTCTAAACATACTGTACAATCTTTAAAGAATTATCGAATTTTACGTACGCCAGGTGACCTGAAAATGGTCCTTTTTTGAATTGCCTGAAAAACCACCTCATGGGAGCGTAAAAACTTTTTTGTGATATATGGGAGTTTTTGCAAAATTGACGTGCTTCAATTGGGCATATTTTCAATTCGCAATTTCAATTTGTGCAATTTTGACCAGTACGACTCACATATTAACAAAAAGACATTTCATTTTGGTGGCATTGGCAAGTTTACTGACACAAATTGTTTTTTCTCCAGTTTCACACTGGAGAGCTTCTTTATACTGGAAAATGAAGTTTGTAATTCTAACTAAAAGCGGTACTGACTTTTCATGTTTAATGTTTAGCTGCTTGCTAAACGTGAAGTGACTGGAGTGACAAATTGCAGAGCTTGTGCAAACATATTGAATATCGCTATGATCAGATGCTTTCTTTGCTGTTCTTTTCTCAGCACTGATATTTTTGTTGTGTTTATTTTCCTATTGAAAAGAAAGCACATATTTAAATTAGTGGTGGGCCGTTATCGGCGTTAGTTGGGTTGAGATCATTAAATAGCTTTTTCGAAATATCGTTATATTTTCGCGCAATTCCATGTGTAGCCTAGTATATTTGACATAATTGACGCCGCGCCTACTGTCACAGATCGCGCAGCAGAGTATTTTCCTGTCAGGGACACAAGGTGTATACTTTTACATGTTACGTTGGGCGACGTTCCTCTTGTTACTTTATTTTAATGCAATTACATGTTGTTAAATTAGTTTATTTCAAGCGCACTGTATCTTTGTATGAGCATGAGCGATGCTCAATTTACAAATGAATCACTCTTTTGAGTCAATTCTGTTCAAAGACTTCAAACAAGTTGGCAGATCTGTCTAAATCGGATCGCGAATCAGTCTGAAAGATCTCTTCAGTTCCTCACGCACTGAATCGTCTGAAGCGCGTTCAATTACACTCGACTCGGATTCGTAACAGGAAGATTGAAGAACATCAAGAGCGTTGGATGAAGTGGCCGTGGATCTAGTTTAGTCTAGTGAAAGCAAATCTGCAAATGCATCATATTTTTGCCAGCGATGAAGATATTTATTAGTTGAACATCTTCGTATGCTGTCTGTGAATTAATGATTCCACAGGACGATACATTCGATTTCATTTCATTCAGGTAATACATTTTACAACCAAACAGATTATTACGCCACGATAGCACTACTAAAAAGTATGATATTATCCGTTTTTTGGACATATACATTAATTTATAGGCTACAAAAAACGTTTCAGAGCGTCGGCGCACTGGCAAAGGTTAAAAGGTTAAATAAGCTAACGTTACCATTGTGTACAGTTTATGAAATGAACACCCGCCATCCCGCGGTAATGTGTGTGTATTGCGCAGGGGCATAGTCACCAGGATAGTTTACATTGATTGAAAACTAATTTGTTTAAAAAGGAGGAGGCTATTGCCGGTAAAGGCAGGTTCACATAAAATCATTATGACATATGACATTATTTTTTGATCTAACGAGCATCTGGTTTGGCGATGCAAAAACGGACTGTAGCCTATACGTCGTGCTTATTGTTTTTTCTTCTTCCAATTAGCCTACTATGTAAAAAAAAAAACGCCGAAAACATATTACTTGTTCAATTAATAAACAGTTTGTTTGATGACAAATCGCTAAAGATGAAATTGGCCTCCCTTTCTGTCATTGTGAGTCTGCGTTTTTTTGTTTTTTTTGAACGATATTCGACTTTTGCTCCTCTATTGTCGAATGGCATTTTTGGCAGAAATTCACATCCCTACGCGAGGCGAACTATTCTCAAAGACTTACTTTTAGTCATTATTTGGGTAGCACACATATTCTGAATGCCTTCGGCAGAATTCAAATGAGCCATTTTAATCTAGATTAATCTAGATTAATTCCAAGATTACAGTGAGATTAATCTAGATTAAAAAAATTAATCTATGCCCACCTCTAATTTAAATATTCATCTAAGTGCTGCGCCCAGCAGCGTGGATGGCGTAGGTATATTCGGAAATAGTATCACTGCAAAGATATTTCAGTGGTCTTAAATGCTGTCTTACATGCTGTCTTACATGCTGTCTTACATGCGCTTCATGAGGCACACACGCACACTAACACACACACGCAAGGTCTCTTGCTGTCTCCCTCTCTGCCGTGCGCGCGCTACATTGTTTGGAGCACATTATGTGCGAGCTCTTGCTCACTCGCTCTAGATTCCGGGAAATTTGAACAAATTTGCGGGCATCAGGGAGCAGCTTTCAATATGCAGGAGTTCCGGGAGACTTGGGATTTCTGTATTCACGTAGCCTTTCGAAAAAAAAAGAATTCAGTGTCCCGGGAGAGTGGATAAATTTCCTGGGACAGGTTATTAAAAAAAAGGACAATCCCGGTAAAACCGGGACTGGTAGCAACCCTACATCTACGTCAGCAGAGGAGATTAATGTTACAAAGATTAAGCTAGTTTTATTATATATCATAGCAATTACTTGGTTTTGTTTAACTCTGAAACATGAAATCTGCTTTTGCCAAAAAACGACTTTTGGAGTTATCTGCTTTTGCTAAAAAAAACTAACTTAAAAACGCTGCGTCGAACGCTGTGGGAAAGCCCCTGCATGTGTGCGTCATGAAGCACGTATGGAATCAGGCCAATGGAGAGACGGAACATCATAGGCGGGTGACGTCATCGACCAGGAAACTATAAAAGCACCCCAAAACACAAGCACAACAGCTTCTGATAGGCCGAAGGAAGTGGTAACGGGCATGCTGGGAGAATGGCTGAACGACGCAGCGTCTCGGTCCCTATCAGGGAACTAGGGTTACATACGTAACCGAGACGTTCCCTTTTAAGGGAACTCGAGCTGCGTCAAACGCTGTGGGAACGCTAATACCAACGTCGCCATAGGAGCAAGTGACGGTCATGTGGAATCTGGAGGAGGAGGAGAGAAAGCCTGCAGAACTTTAGGTCTAACAACATTAGTAGGAACCTTAGGAACATAACCTGGTCTAGGGTATAGAAAGGCCTTTACCATACCAGGTGAAAATTCCAGGCTCGTGGGTGCAACCGAGAGAGCTTGCAAATCTCTGATTCTTTTAAGCGAGGAGATAGCAAGAAGAAAGATAGTTTTGAGAGTGAGAAACTTCTCAGGAACTTCTTCTATAGGTTCGAAAGGAGCTAGGGAAAGACCTTCTAATACAATGGCCAGATCCCAGGTCGGCACCCTCGTACGAACTGCTGGCCTCAGCCTCAAAGTGCCACGAAGGAAACGTGTTCTAAGCAGGTGTCTCCCAAGAGAAACTCCACTGAAAGGGACGTGGTAAGCAGCAAGTGCCGCCACATACACCTTTAGTGTGGAGGGGGATAACCCTGTGGAGAAACGCTCCTGCAGGAATTCCAGAACTGCACCCACTGGGCAGTTAACCGGGTCCTGCTGGTGCTCTCCACACCAAGGAGTGAACAATTTCCACTTCAAGGCATATAGCTTCCTCGTGGATGGAGCTCTGGAGTGAAGAATGGTCTCAACAACCTCGGTTGATAGACCAGAGTTTATGAGCTGGGCCCCCTCAGAGGCCAAGCCCACAGTTCTTTGGGCGGGGGTGAAATATCGTGCCGCCCGCCTGAGAGAGTAGATCCCTCCTGATCGGAATCTCCAGAGGAGAGCCATCCATAAGAGATATTAGGTCCGCAAACCATACTCGGGCCGGCCAGAACGGGGCCACCAATAATAGACTGACCCCGTCACGGCGAACCCTCTCCAGAACTCCTGGGAGCAGAGCAATCGGGGGAAAGGCGTACAGACGTGACCTCGGCCACGGCTGTACCATAGCGTCCAACCCCAGAGGGCTGGATGACTGGGGGAGAACCACAGATGACAGTGTGATGTCTACTTGTAAGCGAATAGGTCCACCTCGGCGCGACCGAAACTCAACCAGAGGAGCTCCACCACCTCGGGGTGGAGTCTCCATTCCCTGGGCCTCGGCCCCTGCCTCGACAGGAAGTCTGGTCCTGAGCCACCACTGTAGTGGTCTCATGTACAACAGACCGCAAGGTATAACGTTGGAGGTTGCTGCCATCAGACCCAACAGTCTCTGAAACTGTCTTAAAGTGAGTATCTGGCCTAGCTTTACTTGTTTCATGGCTGAAAGAATCAAAGCGATGCGGGTAGGAGAGAGTCGTGCCCGCTTCGTGACCGAATCCCAAATGACGCCTAGAAAACGGGTTCTTCTGAGGAGATAATACACTTTTCTTTGTGTTCAGCCTCAACCCTAACTTTCTGATATATGCGGGGACGACATCTCGATGCCGAATCGCCATCTGCTCCGATTGAGCTAAAATCAACCAATCGTCGATATAATTGAGAATGCGAATGCCCTGAAGTCTCAGAGGCACTAGTGCTGCATCCATGCATTTCGTGAAAGTGCGGGGAGATAAAGCTAGACCGAACGGAAGAACCCTGTATTGGTATGCCTCGCCCCCGAAGGCAAACCTCAGGAACTTCCTGTGTTATGGATGGATGGAAATGTGGAAGTATGCGTCCTTTAGATCTATCGTGACAAACCAGTCCTCGGACCTGATTTGTGACACGATCTGCTTGATAGTGAGCATCTTGCATTTGAGTTTCCCTACTGAGTGATTTAATAGGCGCAGATCTAAAATTGGACGCAACCCCCCATCCTTCTTTGGAACGATTAAATATCGGCTATAATAACCTAGCACCCAACTGGGAGGAGGAACCCTTTCTATAGCCTCCTTTTGAAGGAGCGTTTTCACCTCTTGTTCCATTACCAGAGCCTGCTAGGGGCCCACCACTGTGGGCAGAACCCCTATGAATTTTGGTGGACGACACCTGAATTGGATTGCATAACCTTTTTCTACTGTCTGCAGGACCCACTGAGATATTTTTGGAAGGCTTTTCCACTCTGCCAGAAATTCTACTAAGGGTACCAGTCTCTCGAGACTGGCCTCTGGTGTAACTTGAGCAGCAAACACAGTGCCCTGTAACGGCGCACCGGCAGGGAACAACTGGTTTGACTGCCCTGAGACCCTCCTCAGAGGGAGCGAGCGTCCCTCAGGAAAGCGCTCGCTGGGACCGTCTACGCCCCAGCATAAAGGCGGGGTTGGCAAAACGGGCCCCTGAGGGCACCAAGGAAGAAGGGGCACCGTAAAAAGAGGTGAACACCTTTCTCCCTCGGTGGGGACCACCCTCAGTGTCCTGACTTTTATGACGTCAGGACTTTTTAGCCAATATAACTGTCCTCAGATCAGTTCTACCGCCCACAGGCTTCGGCTGAGAGTGCCGCGCTTGGTCCCACTGTCTAGCAGAACTCTGCTTCTGCTGCGCCCTATGCGAAGAGCTCGTAGACGGCCTGGGCTGCTCCCGCCCAGCAGCCCCGGGGACGTGAACTTTTAATGGAAGAAACTTTTTAAAAGCTGCTGCCTGTTTCTTTTCTTCCTGAAATTTATCAATGCCAGAATTAACTGAGTCACCGAATAACCCAGCAGGGTAGAGAGGAGCATCTAAAAGAAAAGCTTTTTCTTTCTCTTTCATGGTGGATAAATTAAGCCATAAATGTCTCTCTGCGGCCACCAAGGCTGCCATAGATCGACCCATTAATTTGGCCGATTCCTTGGTGGCACGCAGAGATAAATCAGCAGCCTGACACAGTTCTCGAACCACGTCAGAACTTACCTCCTCACTCTCGCTCACGTCCCTTAGCAGATCAGCCTGGTATGCCTGCAAAATCGCCATAGAATGCAGACATGACGCAGCCTGACCTGCCGCTGAATACGCTTTACCCACCAAAGCCGAGGTATTTCTTAAAGGCTTGGAGGGTAATGTCGATGCTTTAAGGCGAGACACTACAGGTGAATAGGGTAAAAATTTTAAATAATAGATATCACCGTGAAACCTCCTCAGTTGATTACTTGCATAAGTATATAAAAAAAATGTATTACAAGTTTTTAAATTTTTTATGTTTGATTAAATATGCGCGATTTTGCATATATTTTCGGTAGATAGATCTGAACATATGATAAAGCCAGGTGCAAAATTCTTTTTTCATTTTGTTTACACACAAGATGAAAACAAAATTTCAGAGGGATTTCAGGATATATGCTTTCATTACATAGGAAATCAAAATATACTGTTCATAGCCTTAAAAAATCGATTTTCGCCTTATTTTTTTTATTAAAATGTCACATAAATCAGGCCAGGAATGATTTATTAACAAATCCCTCTGAAAATATCTTCAGAATATTGCTAAGTGTATAACTGGAAAGTTTGGTGTACATAGGTGCTACACAGGCTGAGAAGTTTCTACTGGAGAATGACAAAAAACTCATTTTGAGAAAACGGCATTTAAAGATTTAAATAGGGGAATTTAATACATTTCTATTGGAAAACATTTTTCAAAAACAGAATAAATGCTCAGGCACTTAGTAATAATAATATATAATATTTCAAGCTCATGAAAACTGATTATTTAATAACATGGCATGCATATAAGGCCTACAACGGCAGTAACTCAATTAATTAACATTGGTGTATCATGCACAAAGTTGCCGACAAAACCCACGCTGGACAGTTATGGACACAGAACAATACCAACAGTAGCTGTCACAGCTTTCTAAAGTCTAATGATCCATTCCAGCACCATATGTAGGTCCCTCTGACATCTCTTGCTGGTGCCTTTTCACTTTCTGGCTGTGCTCACAAGTTTTCGTTTTCGTTTTACACTTGCGGACTGAATGGCGTTTGCTTTGGACACCCTGAGCAGGTCTGCCTGCTTGATGGTGTTCACTGTAATAAGTGTGCTCTCCAGCCATAAGTTTGCCATCACATTAAGCATAGCTGAGGCACCCTCATTAAAAGTGGAGATGGCCATAATTGCCGCTGCCTCGACCCTGTTCTTGCCTACAAAAACTGTTTTTGGGCAGCGGGCCCATATCACAGAATTGAGGCACTCATTTGCATTTTGTGTGCCACCATGCTGCATTCTTTGCAGCAAGCTATCACTTGGCATGCGGTGATAAATGGGGAGAAGTTTCTGGCCCACCTCATGGGATAGGTAGTTTGCAGCATGTCGTGTGTGGCTTTCGGGGGTCTCATTTTTGTCTTCTGCCCTCCGATACCAACACCAAGATGGATTGCACCTAGTATGTAATGGTGTTTCATTTGTTGACATGCAGTGGAGAAGGCCTGCCCATATCTCTGCTTTCATTGTTTCCAGTGACCCCTGGTTATTCAAAATTGCCCCCCTGTAATAATTTTGCAGTGTTTTGCATTTCTTTGCAGTCAGTTTCCCCAAACCCTTGCCTCCCAATTTGCGTTCGCCACTAAATTTTCTGAGCGCTGTGCCCATTCGCTTGTGAGCATGGTTTATACATTCCAGCTTTACAATCTCATGCCCAGGGTATGGGTTTAGTGACAGTACTTCCTTAAAAGCAGAGCTATCCCCATCTGAGAGCTTCTCAGTGTACCGCAGCTGGTGGCGACTGACTGATCTAGCCCACATCCTCTTTGCTGCCTCTTGCTCCATTGCCTTACTAGACCCTGTGAAATTCTTTGCACAGTCAGTGTGCGTCTCCCTCCAGCTGTCAAATTCCTCCACAGTGATCTTCCCTTCATTCTTGGCTCTTTGCTTTAGGACACAAGCATGACAGTAAGAGGATAAGACCTCAAAGTCAATGACAAGTCCTGTAAGAATGTCGATACAAACACCAATGCCATAATGGGAAGTGAAGCCTCTTTTTTGCCAGGTGCCATCAAAAGAGACACCAATGTTAATTACGGCATCAGCATCCTCCCTCAGCAACTCTGCCAACTCTGGATCAACGTCTGCATAGGCCTGTCTGATATGCTCCCTAGTCTTGTGCAGTGACTCCAGTCCTCTCTCAATTTCCGCCACTAAGATTAAAATGCATGTTGTGTCAAGAACTGTTCCTTTTTTGTTGAGTTTATTGAAACAGTACATTTGAGTGGCAAATTTTTTTTTGAAAGGACCAGGGAGTAGACCATGCAGTCATAGCAGCCAATTGGACAAGCAAACAGTAAATGACTAAAGAATAAGGCCACCCTATGTTATACTATTATAACAGATTCTTAATTGTGCGTGTATGTGATGCAGCCTACTGTTAATGTGTATGTGTATGTATGCGTGTGCGTGCGTGCGTGTGTGTGTGTGTGTGTGTGTGTGTGTGTGTGTGTGTGTGTGTGTGTGTGTGTTCCATCCAATAAAATATGTTCACTGTTACAACAACACTATGATAAATGTAACAGGTCATTAGACCTCCAAAATCAACATCCCTGTCCTATCCCTATTTCGAAAGCCTACCTGTGACTCTCTTGTCATGCCTCTGGTGTGTTTTCAGGTGAAGGGAAGGGATCCCCAACACCTTGCTGACCTTCCTCAGTGCTGCATATCCCATCCCTAATTCATGGGCTAAAAGCACCATGCGGACGTTCACGTCAAAAGCGACATCACCTCTCGTTTCGCTTTGCAGCCGTGTGGATGTGTAGATGCTTCGCCTATACACATTCTCCCCTTTGCAATTACTGCACTCTAGAAGCAAACTGCTACAAAATCCATGGTTCACTGGATCAATGTTAATAAATAGACTTGATGCAGCACAATTAGGGCACAAGAGATCATTTATTAATTCGTTCAGACGTGCGACATGCATAATCAGCCACTGCTGTGTCCCACAGTCAGCGGCACTGTCATTAAACCCACCCCGGTTTCCCAACGTCAGCTTACGGGCAGATGTGCTGCTTCCTGGTGTTTTTTCACCTAACCCATCTGATTGCTTTCCCTTTCCACATCTTGCAAAGCGCAATTGCCGTTTTTTTTTCTTGAGATTTTCGAAAGTCTCGCGGCAAGCTAAACACGGAAGTGTCAGAGTACACCACGTGATGCATCTGAGCGAATCACGTTAGCAGAAACCAGCAGTAGCCAATGAGATTTCGTCATTAGCTTTAAATCCCCCTTTGGACATTCATGATTGGTTACTGATAGAAAGGAATTGCCCATATATGGGTTACACAGCGTTGTGCATGAGACCCAGAGCTTTCCAACGATACCGGTCATGACAGACTTCAGTAAACAGACGGAGCGCTGCATGTCGCGTTAGAATGCTAACTTCTTGGTGAATTCGGGAGAAACTTACTGGCGCAAGTAAACTAAATGTAATAAAATAAACATCTTAATGTATATTTTCAATGTTTTCTTTATAGCAGTTTGAAAGAACACACATTGAAGAAGTAAACTAGCCCAAAATCTCAAAACTGACCACTGCATAAAAAATCGATGTTTTTGCCTGCCGTGTCTCGCCTTAAATGATGAAGGAGTCTCGGAAGAGAGATGGCTCGCAAGTGTCTCTTCTACCCGAGGCATAGCGCCATAACCATAATATTTAGCCCCCGCTATATTAGAATATGTGGATATTTGAGCCCCCCCAAGTCCAATTCGTCCGCCTCACCGTGGCGGGGGGGGGGGGGGGGGGTGAAACAGGAGTCAGTCGTCGATGTACAGCGGGAAGCAATTCCTGGTAGGTTTAACCATGCTGAGAAGATGACAGACACCTGTCTAAGGACGAGGGCACAGACCTAGTGGCCTTGCAAGCCGAGGTCTGACCCTAACTGCAACGATAACGACAAACAAGGGCCTCAGTACCCTGCACGTCCCTGCGCCCGCTCTATGGCGGCGGAGCGATCCGGCCAGGGACGAGAGGCTGCTAAGAATCTCAGGTACCAGGCCGCCATCTGGAAACCGACTAAAGGACCGGACTATTAACACCATGGCCCTCGATATTGCTACCTTCAACGCCAGGACTGTGTCGAGCGAGGCCAACCTGGCTACCATCCTGGAAGGTTTGAACAGCATTCGCTGCGACGTGTTCGGGCTGTGTGAGACTAAGCGCCGGAAGCCGCTGCACGTGCGCCGCGATGACGGCAGGACGGTCATCTTGGGCGCTAGGGAAGAGATGCGGCCTGTAGGCGGTGTTGGCTTCATTGTATCCAAACGATGGTCACCAATGATTGACCTGGTTGACGTGACCAACCCCCGAGTCGGCGTACTCACCCTGCGCCTACACAACAAAGCCACCATCCGGATCGTGCAGATATATGCACCAACAGCAGCAGCTGCGGCCGAGCAAGATGACGATGTGCTTGAGCAGTTCTACGAGGCCGTAGAGGCAGCCACTACCCCCCGTGCCACCTACCTCGTCCTGATGGGCGACTTCAACGCCAAGGTGGGCAAGGGGTTGGATGGCAAGCGCTTTGTCGGCCCGTTCGGCAGCGGCAACAGGAACGGACCGGGTGAGCGACTGGTTGCAATGGCCGAGACCAACCGGCTGTTTATTGGCAACAGTCTGTTCAAGAAACGCACCGGCCGCCGATGGACATGGATGTCCCCCAATGGAGAGACAACCAACGAGATCGACTATGTCCTCTGCAGCCACCGCCGCATCCTGCAGGACGTCGCTGTCATCGGCCGCAAGTTTCTTTGACACGGGCAGCGACCATCGGCCGGTAAGGGCCAAGCTGGTCATTGACGGCAGGACCGAAAAGCGCGCACTGGCAGCTAGCAACCGGGCAAAGCAACCGGTCACCATTGACCTGGCCGCTTTCAACACTCTGATCAACCACACCAACTGCCAACTCGAGTACGGCCTGCTGTGCAAGCAGATCCGGCAGCAGCTCAAGACGGACCTAGATCAATATAGACAGAGGCGCCTGCTGGCGACAGCCGAGGACTGCAAGAGCTTGAAAAAGTGCGATTTAGATCTGGCTTTAGCACCATGGATTATGTGCAGGTACTGAACCATCTGCTCGAGCGGGCCAGGGAGTATAAGATGCCGTTAGTCCTGGCCTTCGTCGACTACGAGAAGGCCTTCGACTCGGTCGAGATCAATGCCGTGCTGCTCGCCCTCCAACAACAAGGCATCGGGGACGAGCATGTGGCCCTGCTGCAGGAGCTGAACAGCAACTGCATCACCACCATCACCCTGTTCGACCGGCCGCTTAACATCGAGGTCGGCCGCGGAGTCAAGCAGGGTGACACCATCTCGCCTAAGCTTTTTACCGCCTGCCTCGAGCAAATTTTCAGGCAGCTCAACTGGAACGAGGTCGGCATCAAAATCAACGGCCGCTGGCTCAATCACCTGCGCTTTGCCGATGACATCGTGCTAATAGGCTGTTCGGCAGTCGATGTACAGCAGCGGCTCGACCAGCTCAACCAGGCTGGCGCTCGGATCGGCCTCAAAATCAATCTGGTCAAAACCAAGTGGATGCGCAACGACCAGGTGGCAAACACCACCCTTCACGTCGGTCAGCACCAGCTCCAGCAAGTCGATAGCTATATCTACTTGGGCCAGGAGCTAACCACCGACCACAGGATTGGTCGAGAACTGGCACGATGACGCCGAGCCGCCTGGGTCAGCTTTGGCTCAATTGCCGAGACGGCCACCAACAGAGCCATTGACCCGGACACCAGGACAACGACGGCGGCCGACCGGCAAAAGCTGGCCGCGACTGAACGCGCCACATGATCAGGGTTAAACAGATCGACCACGTCCGCAACGAGCAGCTGCGGGCCATGACCAGCGTGGCTGACGTGGTGGACTTGGCCAACAAGGCCAAAAAGCGCTGGGCCGGGCACCTGATGCGGCGGACGGACGAAAGATGGACGCGCAAAGTCACTGTCTGGTTGCCGATCGACATCAAGCGGCCACGCGGACGCCCTGCAACACGATGGCGCGACTCGCTACGACAAGATCTGGGACACAATTGGATGGGGCTCGCCCAGGACCGACAGACCTGGGCAGATCGTTGTGGTCTGCGCTGTCCATCTTTGGCTGGCGAAGACAGACCGATTCTGGATTCTGGATTCTGGATGTATGAGGGCTAAAAATTCTATAAGAAACCGGAGTGGTTTTGGCCCGAACGCAGTTTTACGAACTGCGTCGGGCCACAGATTTGTCTCAGGGCCGCCAAGGAGACGGCTAAATCTATTGGCCATTCCATGGCAGCCCTGGTGGCCACTGAGAGACATATCTGGCTCAATTTGAGCAATTTTAAAGGAAAGGAGAATAATTTTTAGATGGATGCTCCTATCTCTTCCACTGGCATCTATGGCGACGCAGTGAACTCGGTCGTCGAGAGGTTTCAGGAGTCACCCAAACTTCTCTCATTTCTCAAACGGACTCATGTCTCAAACTTCTAAAGCCAGCTCCTCACACCATGCCACACAAAAACAGAGTGTGGCTTCCCGTGCTCCCCCAAAAAAGACTGGGGACACGGAAAGCGCGCTCAACAGCAGCCTTCAAGGGGTAAGACGGATCTGAGGACCGTCATTATCTTCAAGAAGGCTTCACAGAAAAGGTCCTGATGTCCAAGGGCACAGGCCATCGATGGCAGTTCACCCCTAAGCAGAGCAGTTAACACCTCATTTTATGGTGCCCCAGGGCGCAGCGGTCTCCAGCGAGCACATATCTCAGGTTCCACCCGGAAACTTAATGGCCCTGGGATGCCCGTCCCCTCTGAGAAGGGTCCTAGAGCAGTCAGTTCAGTCATTCTCAGTCTATTCGCCATTACAGGGTGACGGACTGATTGCTCAACAACAACTAAATCCAGAAACCAGTCTCGATAGGCTGGTACCTCTAGTTGAATTTTTGACAGTGTGGAAGCTACTGCCAAATATTTATTGTTGGGTCCTGCAGACCATAGAAAGGTGCTGTCAAATACAGTTCAGGTCTCGCCCGCCCAGGGTCCTACCCACCATACTGGGCCCCGAGCAGGTTCTGGTAATGGAACAAGAAGTGAAAATCCTTTGGACAAAGGGGCCATAGAATATGCACCTCCCTCTAGCAGGAACACAGGGTTTTACAGCCGGTATTTCATCGTTCCAAAGAAGGATTGGGGGCTGCGTCCCATTTTAGATCTAAGAGTTCTGACTGAATCAGTGATGCAACTAAAATTTAAAATGTTAACTTTGAGACAAATCGTGCCACAAATCAGATCCGAGGACTGGTTTGTCACGATAGATCTCAAGGACCCATACTTCCACATTTCCATCCTTCCATATCACAGTAAGTTCCTGAGGTTTGCTTCTGGGGGCAAAGCATACCAATATCGAGTTCTTCCGTTTGGCCTAGCACTATCACCCCGCACTTTCAGGAAATGTGTAGATGGAGCTCTGGCGCCACTGCATCTACAGGGTATTAGCATCATGAACTACATCGACGATTAGTCACGCAGCGGTGACACAATCGGCTATACTTTCCCCTTTAAACGAGTTTCGGTGCATCTTTCGAAGGCCGCGTCGGCCTTCAAATGATGCAGCCCCTGAATTGGGACACAGCTTATATAAACCTGGTTCATTCAATCATTCTCTGAAAAGTCGTGTCTAGTGTTACACTACAATTCTGAACATTCTGTCTTTGGTTTCCCATATTTATGGTTTGAGTCTTGTGCCTGGTTTCTTGGATTTTCCCTGTTTGCCTTGTGTTTTCTGCCCTTTGATTGTTTGCCTTGCGGTTCTGACCCTTTCCTGTATTTTGGATTATGATTCTGGATTACCCTCAAATAGAACTGCATTTTGATCCTCTACCCATGTGTCAGAGCAGAACGTAACACACACACACACTAACTATTATCTTACCCAGAAAGCTGGAGCAAAATTCTAAATCCACAATGAAGTTGGATGAGGCAGAAAACAAGAAATGTTGACTGTTAAGGTCAAAATAAATGAGAAGCGTTGCAAGAAAAATAATATACTGCTACCAGACACATTTCCTATCTGGATAGTAATAGATTTATAAAGAGGATGCCTGAGCTAGCTGAAAAAAAATATATTTGTCAAATTTTTAGCAAGGTTGTCTGAGGAAAAACACAGACTTTCATTCTGCTGGATTACATAAGTTGTTGATATGGCAGTGATTGTGCTCAGCTTTTTCTTTAATTATTTACATAACCAAAAGGAATGCTTGTATTTGTTACCTTTTTATCAAAACGTAAACATTTGCTTTTTCTCTTGAATGGCTTTGATTCTCTGATGGCTTGGGCCGAATATATTTTTACCACTACACTTTAACTGCTAGTCTGCTACAAGCACATGAAAAAAAAAAAAGAGCCAAACAAATGGTGTAATAAAATCAGGCCCTGCCAACTATTTTTTCTTATTCAGTATTCCGTTTTACTTAGAAATGTTACAATATTGAAGTAATGTCGTTTCACAAAAAGTAATGTTGTTTCACAAAAACTTAATGTTGCTTAAAATTAATGCCTTAATGATCTGTTGCTCTAAAAGCATATGACTGGTTTGTTTGGCCGGAAAGTTTGTTTGACAAAACATTTCATTGCCTCAGCTGTGACAGCTTGCTTACCAGCAGTCACCCAAATAGTGGAGGTCAAGGCATTGGAGGTCAAAGTTCACCCAAAAGCTTTTCACATTTGAAGATATTACAGGTGTTATGTGGGTGGCGGATTTCCATTACACGAGAGTAGATGTTAAAACTTCATGCTGATTTGTACTCGGCTTTCGCCAAGATAAGCACCAACTAAGACGTAGCTTTACAGTAACCTATGCTTCTCCGTACATTTACGCTTCTTTCCATCTGGTGACGTGAATCTCCTTCTGTCTGGTGTTAATAGTGTATTTGCGCGTCAGCACACACAACGGCTGCAACCACAGTGCGGTCCCCCCATAACAACCCTCTGGATTGAGCGGAGTAGGGAACATCTCTAGGGTCTTCAAGTGGGCACCTTCCGTCCTCAGTGTTTCGTTGACTAGCCCACGACACCTCAAGAGGGCTCGACAGTGACTCTGGCGTCCCAGAGTCCCCCCCCCTCCGTCCCCCACTCAACTCAGCCCAGCTTACTGACCTCTACTTCCCTCTTGCTGCTGAGACCTAACCACAATCTCACAATCTCTCCGCAACCCAACCATACGCGCCAACCCGTTTGACTAAGGCTGTCGAGCCCCACTGGTGCGTTAATATGCAGTTTCAGTGGCAACGGTTCCGTATGGCATACCACCTACCGCAAAACACAATATCTGCCCAACCACCCGTCATTCACGCAATATACACAGGAACGTAATGACTGTAAATACTATACAACCTCTACAAATAAACCAACAGTGCTGCTGAGACCTAACCACAATCTCACAATCTCTCCGCAACCCAACCATACGCGCCAACCCGTTTGACTAAGGCTGTCGAGCCCCACTGGTGCGTTAATATGCAGTTTCAGTGGCAACGGTTCCGTATGGCATACCACCTACCGCAAAACACAATATCTGCCCAACCACCCGTCATTCACGCAATATACACAGGAACGTAATGACTGTAAATACTATACAACCTCTACAAATAAACCAACAGTGCTGCTGAGACCTAACCACAATCTCACAATCTCTCCGCAACCCAACCGTACGCGCCAACCCGTTTGACTAAGGCTGTCGAGCCCCACTGGTGCGTTAATATGCAGTTTCAGTGGCAACGGTTCCGTATGGCATACCACCTACCGCAAATCACAATATCTGCCCAACCACCCGTCATTCACGCAATATACAGAGGAACGTAATGACTGTAAATACTATACAACCTCTACAAATAAACCAACAGTGCTGCTGAGACCTAACCACAATCTCACAATCTCTCCGCAACCCAACCATACGCGCCAACCCGTTTGACTAAGGCTGTCGAGCCCCACTGGTGCGTTAATATGCAGTTTCAGTGGCAACGGTTCCGTATGGCATACCACCTACCGCAAAACACAATATCTGCCCAACATCCCGTCATTCACGCAATATACACAGGAACGTAATAACTGTAAATACTATACAACCTATACAAATAAACCAACACCCTTCAAGTTTTCAAGAATTCTACGAAACCGTAGCATGGCGGCCTGTACTCAGCCAGCTAGAATCTTTCCGTCTCAACCACAGCCAGTTGCTGCTCCTTTCTGCTGCTTCAGATAAGTTCTTTACTGTGCGACGCAACTCTTGACCACTGAATCCGACGTCTCTGAGGAACCGGGTTGTAGAGTGTGCCACAAAACCTCGACAACCCACTTCCACTGGATAAACCTGGACTCTCCATCCTCGCTCTTCTGCTTCAGTGGGCAGATGAGCATACCGCAGTTTCTTCCTCTCAAATGCCTCATCTACCGCATCCTCCCATGGCACTGTTAACTCTATCAGTTGAACAATGCGTGCTGATCCAGACCACAAAACAATATCTGGTCGTAGGTTAGTGGTGGCAATCTCAGGTGGAAAAATAAGCCGTTGATCAAGATCAGCCAGCATCTTCCAGTCCCTAGTAGCTTCCAGTTGTCCTGGGCGAGAATTGGTGTTAGCACCTTTTCTTGGTGGTTGCTCGCCTGGGCGGAGGAATATTGTCTTCTGCGTGTAATGTTTTGCTAGAACAGGCGGCAACTTATTGGTCATACTACGCTTGCCTTCCAATGCCAGAGCCAAACATCGCAATACTTGGTCATGGCGCCAAGTAAACCGACCTTGGCTAAGAGCCACCTTACATCCTGTCAAAATGTGCCTTAATGTGGCAGGTGATGAACACAAAGGACAAGAGGGATCCTCTCCTACCCAGAGGTTTAGGTTCTGCGGTGATGGGAGAACATCATATGTTGACCTAATAAGGAAACTGATCCTACTCTCTTCCATTGACCAAAGGTCTTGCCAGCCCATTTTTCGTTGTTCAACACTCTCCCATCTCATCCACTCTCCCTGCTTGGCCTCTCCTCCTGCTTTCGCACCTCGTTGACTACGAGCTTCCTCCTTTGAGCTGGGCCTGCCTTGTGCCATTTAGGAGGAGCTAAACTGAGCCCAAAACCCCCTCTTCCATGCTGTACCTGTCCCACGATATCCCCAATTTGAAGGTCAGCCTTTGCCTCTACTACAGATTTCTTTGCTGACCACTTTCTACCAGTTTTTACCACAGGGGCTGCCTCCCTTACACATGATGAACGCAGGCGCAGACAGGATGCGGTGATACAACATTTAATAATAGACAAAAACAGGGAAAACAAAACCCACGAGGGAGCAAAACGGGACTGGAACAGGAATGACTAAACTAGACTAAGACTTGACAAACTAGACTATAAACTAACAACAGAAACAGGTACAGTAATACACTAAACAAAACTCTCACAAGGTACTCACAGGTAGTGATGTGTCGTATCGAGGCTTCGAAGCGTGTGTCGAGTAATCTGGGATGATTTCTGTGAAGCGCGTATCGAGGCTTGTGTCGGTGACGTATGTGGTGACGTTTGAAGCCATGCGAGCCGCCTGTACCACGTGACTGCTTCAGGAAGTGGTTCGCGGTTTGGCGCTCTATTTGAAATATAAGGGCTGGCAAAATGCAATGGATTCCCCCTCACATTTTGTGGACTTGGGACTTTGCGTGTTTGTTAGCGATCTATTCAAGCTTATTTTTTTTGCGATGGAACCATGCGATGTCATTATAATCACACTGCACGTTTTACATTTATTGTCCACTTGATGGCACAATAGAGCAAATTAAGCACCATGAAGCTTCGGTACATGAGTGAACCAATTGGATGGAACGCTTCAATGCTTTATGAAGCTTCATCTCGCCATCACTACTCACAGGTAAGTAAACTCGCAGATAGGAATCACAGTATCAAACAACATCAAACAATGAACCGACACAGGACAGCAAACACAAGGGGATTATATAGGGAACACTAATGACGAGGACAGGTGAAACTGACTAGACAATAATGACAAGACGAGGGTTACAAGGGGGCGGAGTTACATAACAAGACAACACAAGCACATGGCCCAAATAACAGACCATGCGCTTGTACACAAACATGATTCTGTCATGATCCTGCCTCACGACCAGGGAAAATCAAGAACACTAAGGCAGAATCATGACAACAGGATGCTTGTGAGGAGTGATAGAGACGGAAGCACATACTTACACAAACATGTGTTTATTTCCCAGGGCTGATTTTGGTTGACAACCCTTTGATTCTTTTCACAATGTGAGTGAATATTTTCAGAGAATACATGGCATGAACAACTTATACGATCAGCAAATTCCTACGGGCCAAGTTGCACTGGGATTAAAGTGTTTGATGTCAAAGCAGAAAAAAAAAACACCTACCAATAACATAAAAAACTATTGGAGCTGACAACTGTTGATAGAGTTGGTCTCTAAACTGTCATAATTATTACAAAAAAGGAGCAACAACTGATAGATAAAACAATTGTTGACAATGTTCACCTTATATTTACTGTATATTGTACTCAACTAGCACAGATTTTATTTTGTTAAGTTGTATTTCAGTCAAGGTCAGTGAAAGGGGTCCGTTTATCCGTGTTCATTCGTTTTTTGATTTAACCCTCAGGGGTCCAAGGTGTTTTGGGGTCCTGGAGGTGTTCTGACATGCTCTGACATTTGTGCTTTTTTTCAGTTATTTATAAACATGTTAATGGCAAAGGTGTAAATTCACTCTATATAGCACAAACAGGGCTACCATAATATGTGAGCAAGATTTAATTACATGTTTGTATTTTTGAGAGAATATTGTTTATGCATGGTTATTGAAAAAACTAAAACTTAAAGTCTCTGAAATAAGGCCACAAAACACATACTAAATATGTGTCCACAAGACTTTTGACTAATGGATGTTCTCACCTAGGATTTTTGCTTCAAAATGATCTGAAAATCATCCTGCCAAATCATTCACATAAAAATATACATTGATTTCAATTTAGTAAAACACTTTTTGTTTGGAAAGGCAATATGCGAAATTGGCGTGACTCATGTATAATGGTCTGATTCACACCTGTGAAGACAAAATACCTGCTTAATGAGCCTGCATAATGAGCTTTTCACAGGTGTGTCACTGAGCCACAAGAAAGAATACAAGGACACAAGAAAATAAATATATATATATACTACAAAATTGGTTCACAGTTGGAAACATCTAGAAAAAAATAGTATTTTTCCACTTGTATTTTTGCTTGCAAATGGTATAATATCCAAGGTGAATATTTCTAGTAATTGTGTAGTTAATTCTCATACTGTATTTTCAGAAAGTTTTGGATATGTATCCTCTCCCCAAATTTGTCACTAATAAAACACAATACAAATGATTTGAAGAGAAGACTTATATTGACATTTTAAGATTTTGTTTACATCTAACTTGTAAATATATTATTTGCTATTTTATTAAAAAGGTTACAATTACAGCAACAATTAAAATAACAATATTTCAAGTGTAATATTTATTTGTAAAAACTAAAGTATACATTTTATCATACATATTTCAAAGTTAAGGATTCATTAGTTTGAATAAAGCCTACATTGGAACAAACACTATAATAGCATCCTTGTTGATGACTTTATTTTTGACAAAACAAACATAGCCTAATATATTTAACATTTGAGCAGAAATTGGTGAACAAAAGCTTATTCAATGTGGCAGTAGTCTAGTTTACAGTAAACAGTTAATAATCTATCCAAAACTAGTCAACGAAATGTAGTCTTTCATATTTCGTCTGTAACATAGGCATATCGTTTGTTGTTTTTATTAGCCTATATTAGGGCATATAAATATTAATTTGCAGTTTAATACGTTGCTAATACAAAGACATTTTAACGTTATTTCAACATATTTCAGTCGATTTTCACTCATCTCAGTATAGCAATAGGGTTTGGTAAAAATTGTTCAGTTCATTCATTCACACACAGACGCGATTCATATTTAAACAGTCTTTTTGCGGTTTACATACACTATGATATCGCGATTAGAACAATAATAAAAAATAAAAAACTTACTTCTCGGCTAGATCCGTTGCTTCTCGAAATGAAAATAAACCAGCACATGTTCTGAGGTAAATGTCCCAGGATTATTCCTCACACAGTCTCGCAAGAAGAAATAGTACATTATCCCTCTGGGGTCCTTCGGACCAAATAAAGCATTTAAATAAAAAAATAGGGTAAAATCATAGCTTTATTGGAATGGTCCGAAATTCGGTGGCTTTGTTGGTACTTGGTATATGAAAACCCAAACAAATTGGGGACAGGATTTGAATAGTCTAAGTGGTTGTAAAAAAAATAGTCACAGTCAGGGCCTTCGGGTCCAAATGGACCCGCATAGGAAATGAATGGGAAATTGGCAAAAATGTGACAATACAGAGTTTTTTTGTGCGTACAATGTACAAATCAGCCACGATCCAGAAAAAAAAAGCACACAACACTGAAGGGGTGAATCTATAAAACATCAAGAGTGCAAAACAGACACATCCACACACACACACAAAGACAGATTTATACATATACACACTAATAAATTCAGCTTACATATATCTGTTTTGAAATTTTAAAATGCTCAGTGTGTCCACCAGATAGCATCCATCTCATTTCAAAAATTGCTTTCATGAGGCCTAATATTGACTCTAAAATGAATTACAGCTTTAATAAAAAAAGAATATATATATATATATATATATATATATATATATATATATATATATATATATATACATATACATATATATATATATATATATATATATATATACCGTATTTTCCGCACTATAAGGTGCACTTAAAAGCCTTTAATTTTCTCAAGAAACGACAGTGCGCCTTATAATCCGGGGCGTCTTATATATGGATCAATTGGTTAATTGGATCAATTGGTTAATAACACTCCGCATTATCAAATTAGCCCGCCAACTCGCGCACGTGTCCATCTTATGCCCACTCTGTCACATGGCCAGTTCAACCTCGTATAATTCAGGTTATGCCCGCTCACGAGCACTCACTCTTACTAACAGACATACGAACAGACACACTGTCCCCGGCGCTGCTCGCGCGTCACAGAATGTTCATAAAGCGTTCCCCGTTCACAGTAACCGGGTCGTCTCATTCAAAACAGCCAGCTGTTGCTGTCAGCGAGCTGCCGCACATGAATACTCATGAGTCAGGCTGCGAATGTAAGTTACGTGCCCGCCCCAGCGCGCTCACGCTTACTAATAAACGCCTCGCCTCCGGCGCCGCGCACTCGCTACAAAACTCTCAGAAAACGTTCCCCGTTCAAGCCAAGGTAACCGGGTGTCATATATGAAAAAGCGTGCCATCGCTGTCAGCGAGCAGCCGCACATGAATACTCATATGAGTCAGGCTGTGAATGTAAGTTACGTGCCCGCCCCAGCGTGCTCACGCTTACTAATAAACGCATCTTTATTAATACTACTTACTAATAGCACTAATAGCACATTAAATAGCACATCTAGTGGATGCATAACGCAAACCCAGTCAAACGTTTGACTGCAGTATCTTATGCGCCTTATAATCGCTCTATATACAGTTAATGTTCTAAAATAGGTCATTCATTGAAGGTGCGCCTTATAATCCGGTGCGCCTTATAGTGCGGAAAATGCGGTATGTATTTTTTAAAATTCTATTATATTAAATAGGAGAAAAAAGAGGTCATAATCATTGCATAAATATTAATTATAAATCATAAAATTATTTCAAAACACCAAAAAATAAAATAATGTTTTTTATAAAAAACAAGTAAAAAAATAATAATTATTTTTTAAAAATATATTAATCCCGCCCATCTCGGACCATTTGGTCCCGAAGGTCCTGAGTGTGACTGTTAAATGAAGGACCCCGGAGGGTTAATCTGATGAATAAATTTGTAGTGTTATCGCGTTTATGAGGGGCGTTGACACGTTTGCATGTGTTGCTTCAGATCATTTGCGTTTGAATACCGTGCGCTCTCCGTGGGCGTGTCACATTAGCAGAATAATGAGCTGAGAGAACGATAATGAGATCGGCTGACACCACTCTCTTTTTTTATAGATTACATAAACAGAGAATATTTATTTTAGTTTTGAATTAGATATTTTAAAAGTACAAACTTAAATGATTATAAAGATATATTGCTCATGCTTGTGTGAACAGTATTCGCTGAGCTTTGTTTAAGTTTAGAGGCGTGCTCCAGAAAACGGAGACAGAGAGGCAGAAAGCACACCCTGTTTATTTTTTTTATTTTACAAAAGCACACGGTTTTGATGCTAATGTGAGTGTACACAAAAAAAGAAGACCCTCTATAGTTTATAATCATGTATTGACCGAAATGGGGGTGGCTTAGCGTATAAAAGACAGGCTGCATCACTGGTTTCATCAGCTGAAGCGAAAATCGCTCGTGGCGCCTGCACGGTCGGATTACGCAATACTCGTTCCCTCTTCTAGAGAGAACCGAGGTTATGTATGTAACCGAGTACGTTCTCTTACGAGAGGTTCTCTCGTATTGCGTAAGTTGCTTACGCTACGGGAACCCATTTTCAAGTGGGAAACAGGTGGCCAGCAAGCAGCCCACCACATGTTTATAAGCACATACAGGGTATACAGAGCGGCGTCGCCGGTCCATATAACTATTCACCATATAGTGCAGCTCAACCAGGAGAGCTAACGTCGCATGAGAGTAGTCTGCGCATGATAGATCTGGGCAGGATATACACACCGCTCACACTGACAGAAGTCTAGCCTGCAAGGCAGGAACTTCCAGGTTATAAAACCTAACAAATGTGGATGGAGAGGCCCAGCCTGCCGCCTCACAAATGTCTTGAATGGAAATTCCACTGGACCAAGCCCATGACGAGGCCATGCCTCTGGTGGAATGTGCCCTTATACCCAAGGGGCATTGCAGACCTTTAGACTTATAAGTGGATGAGATAGCTTCCACTATCCATCTGGACAGGCTCTGTATCGAGGCGGCGAGACCCTTGGTGCGCCCACCAAACGAGACAAAGAGGTGTTCCGAACGCCTGAAAGAGCCGGAGTGCGTAATGGAAAAACCATGGCCAAGGGGCTGTGTGCGACAGCCGCATCAGCTCCGGGAACCAGATTTGATTCTCCCAGCAGAGGGCTATAAGGAGCACCTAGCAGCGCGTTTCCCTGATCCTCTTGATTACCTGTGGTAACAGAGAGACCGGAGGGAAAGCATAAAGTGGGAGGCTGGGCCAGATTTGGGCCAGCGCATTCTCGTTCTTTGAAAAGAACCTCAGGCAATGAGCGTTGTCTTTGAGGCAAACAGGTCGACTTTCGCTTTGCCGAGCGAGCGCAGGAGGTACTGAGACCATACGAGAAGGCGTCATGTCAGATGGTAGAGGCTTCTGGATCTGACACCGCCCTGACAGTTTATGTCGGACACCACCGACATGTTTTCCGAGCGGACTAGCACATGGTAGTCCTGTATGAATGGGAGGAAGCGCTTGATCGCATTCTCGACCGCTATCATTTCCAGACAGTTTATGTGGAAAGGTCTCTCTTGGTCTGACCACAGGCCAAAGACCGGTCTGCCCTCGAAGACGGTGCCCCAACCCATGTTGGAGGCATTTGTCGAGATGACCTTTCGATGTGAGACAGCCCCCATTGTCACTCCCCGCTGGTACCAGTCGGCCGCTAACCAGGGCTGCAGAGCCAAAACGCAGCTCTGAGTCACTCTGATTCGTCTGCAGCCTGAAAACCAAGCCTGACGAGGCACTTGGGCGTTCAGCCAGCGTTGTAGCGGGCACATGCGCAGCCGCAGCTGATGCCATACAGCCAAGCATCCTCTGGAATGTCTTCAGAGAGGTGATGCTGCCCTCCTGGAAAGACGCGGCCAGGAGTCGAACACGGCGCACGCTGTGTCGATAGGCGGGCCGTCATAGCCATAGAGACCAGTTCTATTCCTAGAAAGGAAAGTGACTGACTAGGCAGTAATGAGCTCTTGGTCCAGTTGACCGTGAGGCCAAAGCTTTCCAGATGACTGAGAAGCACTGTTCTGTGAGATAACAGTTCTATCTATGTGCTAAAATCAGCCAATCGTCCAAATAGTTCAGAATTTGCAGCCCTTTCACTCTCAAGGGGGCGAGAGCCGCATCCATGCACTTCGTAAATGTACAGGGTACCAAAGACAGGCCAAACGGGAGGTCGGTGTATTGACATGCCCGACCATCGAAGGCGAATCTCAAGAATGTCCTGTGACGGGGGACTATCGGAATCTGAAAGTATGCATCTTTCAGATCGAGTGAGATAAACCAGTCCCTCGGGCGAACTTGCGCGAGGATTTGTCTGGTCGTGAGCATTTTGAACGACCGTCTCATCAGAGCTTTGTTCAAATATGGTAAATGGACAGCATTTATATAGCGCTTTAACAGACACAATGGCCACCAAAGCGCTTTACATATTGCCTCACATTCACCCATTCACGCACTCATTCACATACCGACGGCGGTGTCAGCCATGCAAGGCTCCATCCAGCTCGTCGGGAGCAGCTGGGGTTAGGTGTCTTGGTCATGGACACCTCGACACTTGGTCAGGTGGAACCGGGGATTGAACCACCAACCTTTCAGTTTGTAGACAACCTACATGAACCACTGAGCCACTGCCGCAAATATCTCAGGTCCAAGATAGGTCTTAGAGCTCCGTCCTTCTTGGGTACGAGAAATTAACGGCTGTAAAAGCCTGACTAGTTCAGAGAAGGAGGTACTGGTTCTATGGCCCCTTTGCACATCAATTTGGCTATTTCTGCACGGAGTAGATGCGCTACATCCGCTTTCACTTTCGTCTTCGTCCGTGCTCGAAAGCGAGGGGGACGGTGAGCGAACTGAAGCAAATAGCCCTGTCTTATTGGGCTCAGCACCCATTCTGACACACCTGGAATAGCCTTCCATGCTTCTACATGCTTCTACAGCTAGGGGCAGAATGGGCTCCGGGTTCTGATCGCCGTACTTCGTGGGCTCGGGAAACTGGACCGGAGGTGTGTGCTAGGCGCGCAAGGCTATGAATATACTATTCATTTGCTCATATACTAAATGAGGCAAAGGTGTAGAGTCACATTCAAGCTATTTTAAGGCATTTTAATATTTTTTTAATTTTTTAATATGTCATATTGGTGATCAAAGATGAGTTTTAAGGGATACAATTAATGACTGCAGGGGGACTTTAAGTACCTCAGTTTGTTTCCTTCTTTGTCCGGTATTGTTTTTGTCTAAGTGCTGTTTAGTTTGCCATTACCTTTTGATCTACCTGTGTTTGCTTTACTATATTAAAGACTTTTATGCTTCTTAATCCTTCTTCGTCCTCATTGGAACTAAACCGTGACAATTACATTACGTCAGGGTTTTCACAACTAGGGTTTGGGATGGAATGTCCTGGTTGCGTATGCAACCCACTGTTCCCTGAAGGAGGGAACGGAGGACATAGTCGACTTTGACTGAATGGGGGATCACGTCAGAGAGCCTATCATCTTCGAGTACTATTGAACGAGCCAATGGAATTGGCGTGCGTGATTCGCATCACACACTCCACCCCTGCGGCGCAGGTATAAATACGGAAGTGGATGTACGCACTAGTTGCTTTTTCACTGAGGAGCCGAGCATAACCTGGTGTCAGCGGTGGTCCAGCGGTAGTGGTACTGGGGTGCCAGGCGGGGTCTCAGCTTGTGAGAGTTAGCCGGCCCGAACTCCAGGCAAAATACGTTGACCGAAAGCGAGCAGGTCCCTACCCTCTAGTAGAGAGCATGTGAGCAGGAGAACTGATATAACAGAATTTTTAACTCACTGCCTGCAGTGGCTCAGGGGCGGTCTCCGCAGTGCAGTTGCACCAGAGATAAGGCCCAAGAGGATAAAGAGGGACGCAAGGATTTACATTACCTTGTTCCTCAGGAACCTGACGATCAGGATGTGCTTCTCCATGCTTCTGCATCACGATGAGCATTGTTTAACACTGAGGCAACATCATTTTGAGGGTGAAGGAAAACAGCCTACTCCAACCCATCTTGCTGGAAAGAGAGCACTGAAATGATCGAAAGCTTTCAGGATCTCCTCTGAAGAGAAGACGCACTCAACGACTAGGTTCCACTTTTAAAGGCGTAAGCACGCTACCCATTTCTAGGGGGTGCTCGCAGAAGTGTTGTTAACTACCACATGTACTTGTGATAGCCATCTGAACCTCCGCGTTCAGTGTAGGACCGTTTTTCAGTCTCAAGGGTAGAACGCGGGTGCCATCGTGCCCGTCCCTGAAAATGTGTTCAGTGGAAGTCAGAAAGGCTGTCAATGGGAACTAGGTAAAGTTGGGCCAATAAGGGGCAACTATGAAGACCTGTTCCCACCTGACTTGGCACCGTAAGTGCAAGCGATTTTTTTTTTTTTTTTTTAGGACGCAAAAAGACAGGAGCATTGCTCAACACTACATGTGAAGATCACTGAGCTTCAGGAGCATTTCTTCAGGAGCACTGCTGCACAACACATTTGTGCGATGAATTCACTGAAATTCAGGAGCATTTCTGCTCAACATGAGTGTCATGAATTCACTGACTTGAGCAGGCGCCAGACAACCATGAGTCGCAGTCACTTTTGGAAGGCTCACTGGGGACTATTTGGGCTTAGGATTATCCGCTTGGACAGAAACACAGCTGGCAGGGAGACAAAACCGGAAGAGGCAACTGAGCGGCCCCGAAATGGTCATGAGCCAGCTGGACCCCAGGGGATGGAGTCTCCACTTGCCCTGGCTATAAGTGTCGTGAGGCTCGTTGGCGGCACGATTGAGTAAAGCGGGAAGAGTGGACCAAAGCGTCCTCAGAAGCTTCTGACTCCAAGGAGGAGGTGACGGGTGAGTTGTGACATGCAAGGGAAGCTTGCCCAACGGTCGCAATGTCTAACAACTCAAAGCATGAATTCCCATGTAGTCGAGGGTTGCCCAGGCCCCCATTAAAACACACCCTTTATACATGGCCCCTCAGTTGAAGAGGGTTTGGCAGCAGACTGGGATGAACTATAGTCACACAGGGTGAGCTGCTCTGCCACGGTCACCTCGGGACCCGATCATGAAGCTAGTGCTGAAGTGGTCATCATATGGAGGAATCCAATGGTTGCATATACCATGTGCCCCAGGAGACTCTGAAAGTTCTTTCAGTGGGACCCTTTCTCACTTCAAACACCAGCTGAACACACTCTCATTGGAGAGACGTGTTGGACTGAGTCCATCTCCAAAACTGAAAAAGAGATACTCAACCCGTGGGCGAGATTACTCTCTCCCAGTTGACCCGAAGTCCCAACGGGCTCTGGAGCACTCGAAGCGAAGGACTCTGTACTGATACTTCAACCCTCACACGCAACACACAGGATGGCCTGTGGCACGGAAGGTAGAGATCTGAAGCACATGTCTTTCAGGTCGTTGCTGCAGACCAATCTTGGGCCAAGATGGTCACGACCCACCACAAGTAGCAAGAAGAACGAGTTTACAATTGGCCTTCATACCGGCTGGAGGAGCGGCTATATCAAATCCTTCGCCAGCAGGATAAGACAAGCACGCACAAGTCAGGAGCACTGCTCAACACTAGTTTATGAATATCGCTGGATTTTCAGGAGCACGTCTGCTCAACACCTAATGTGAGGATTATCACTGACTTGAGTGGGATAGCCTAGCCTGAGGTGGGGCAGCAAAGTAGAGAGAGGTGTTAGTGTGCTGTGCAACACTTACCTGTCTCCACTAGCGGCAGGGTGTGCGCGAGAAGGCAGATGACCGGGTCCTCGAACGCACCAAGCTGCCTCCTGTCGACCAAGGGAGAGCTGAGGGTAGTAAGGCTATACAGGGTCACACCCGCCAGACTGGTCCTCTTGGGACCCAGGAATAGAGAAATTTGCTCTTTTTCTGAAAATGTGGGTACCACTGACCCCGTTTTTATAGGAGTCAGCGGCGGAACAAACACACACATAACAAAAAACTCTAGCCAGCCCTCCAACCGGCCAGAGGGAGTGGATCGGTGATCACTCCAAGAGCAACTTCTCCATTACTGGGGGCCCATCCAGGTTCAGCGTATTTTCTGCTGTCGCTTACCACCTGGCCTGGCAGCGCCTGGAGCAGGCTGGGCGCCCCTTCTGCGGCCGCCTCATGGCCGGGACCTGGGTGTAGGCTGCTGCGATGGTCCAGCGGGAGCTGAGGCGGCTGTGGGTTGGCGCCCTCGGCGACAAGCAGGTTGAGGATCTGACCTCGACAGGGGGGTGAAGGCAGCAGCCTCCCGCCGGGAAGGATGTGTCGGATAGCCTCCGTCTGCTTCTGGGCTGTAGACAACTGTTGGGCAAAATATATATAATATATAAAATATATATACGAATAACCCAACCTGGGAAATGGGAGAGTCCCGGAACCGAACCTTGTCTGCTTCTCTCATGTCAGCCAGGTTGAGCCAGATATGGCACTCCTGGACCACAAGTCTGGACATCGCCGAACCGATTGTGCAAGCTGCAACCTTCGTGGCCCTAAGGGCGAGGTCAGTTGCAGTGCAGAGCTCACTCATGAGCTCACGGTCCGGGCTACCCTCGTGCATGTTCATGAGTGCCTGGGCCTGGTGGACCTGGAGCAACGCCATGGCATGCAGAGAGGAAGCGGCTTGCCCACAAGCTTTGTAAGCCTTGCCCGTAAGAGCGGACGAGAACTTAAAGGCTTTAGAGGGGTGACGAGGATAATCTCTCCGGGAAGCGTCGGCTGCCGGACACAGTTGCATCACAACAGACCGCTCCACTGGAGGGATAGCCTCGGTAGTGAGGGGAGAGGAGCTACTCAGACGGTTTCTGGCAGAGAAAGATGCCATCCATGCCCTCGTAAGCTCCTCATGCACTTCAGGAAGGAAAGGAACCGGGGCAGCGGACTGAGAACCAGCACGGCCCGCCCCGATATACCAATCATCCAACTGAGACAGCTCGGGACACGGTGGAGGGTTCCACACGAGCCCTACCGCCTCAGTGGCCTTTTTCAGCATAGCTGACATCTCTGGATCTGGCTCGGGCAAGACTGGTCTCCCAGGAGGAGGCAGTGCAGCCGAGTCATCATCTCCAGAGTTCAGCTCCCCTTCCGATGCTGCGATCGACATACTATCCCCTGGAGGGGCAACAAAAGACACGGCTGGTCTGTCCATTACAGAGGGACGAGCGGAATCAATGGGGAGCTCCACCGGTTGCAGTGCTAAAGAGGAGTGAGGGATCCACGTGGCATTGCCGGGCGGATTACCCCTGACTGTGATCCTCAGATCACCCACCTTGGACGGCACCCCAGTCTTTCTCTGGGAAGGTAACCCAGAAGAAGAACAAGGGCGGGGCCAAGAGGCGGGGACTGCACCTACGCTTTTGACGTAGGCGAGTCTAGATCTCAACACCGCAATGAGAAGATGACTCATCCACAAAAGCTGCCTCAGCATGCTGTAAGCCCAAACATGCAACACAACTTTCACGACTGTCAGAGGGGGACAGCGCCAAACCGCACCCAGAAACGCACGGATGGAATGGCATCTTGAGAAAGACACACTCACACCCGTTTTGCTCTTTTAGGAAATGGGACCGTCACCAGTGCCGGAGCACACAGGGAATGACTGCGGCAACACTGAATTAGTTTTAGACTAAAACAGTGAAGCACTCACTTCTCGCCCTCTAACCAACCGTCAACACACAACAAACAATAGAAATTTGATGCTGTTAAAACAGCAGTTGAGAGCTGAAAAGCTTGCGATCACCTCTGCACCACACTGTAAACACCAACACTGGGAGGTCTTCCTGCAAGAACACCGACACACTCGCTCGTTGAAACAACAGCACTCTTCAGAGACATCAAAGATGATCGGCTCCGAAGCGAAAGGCAACTAGTGCGTGCATCCACTTCCATATTTATTCCCCGCGCCGCGGGGGCGGAGTGTGTGATGCGAATCACGCGCACCAATTCCATTGGCTTGTTCAATAGTACTCGAAGATGATAGGCTCTCTGACGCTATCCCCCATTCAGTCCAAGTCGACTATGTCCGACGTTATCGACTGAAAGGGAACTGCAGGTTAGTAAATTGATGAAAAGCTAATAATTAAATAAATCTTTTTTTTTTTTTTTAAATAACAGAATTAATTTTTAAAATGCAAATTTCTAAATGAAACACCAACGGAGAAAAATGTATTTAATTTGTTTATGCTGCATGGCATGTGTGCAATTACACAAAACTGGATTTTTAAAAAAAACATAAATAATAAATCTTTGAAAATAAATAATTTGTAAACATTTGTAATGAGTATGGGTTTGTGCACTCTACAGATAATCGATGAGGAAGACACACAGTTTATGACAAACTGCCCTCCAGCAGTGACAGAAAGCTCCCCTCGCAGGAGGACCAGGATACAGGTGTTCTGGACAGCGCCACCGTCAGGCAGTGGCTGTGTACTGCTAAAGTAAGTAACACAACTATCCTCACCTCATAACCATGGGTTAAGTTAGGGGGAACCATGGGATTCTACGGGGATCATGGTAATAGGACAAACTACTTCTCTCAAAACAATTTCCAAATTGTTGGTCACTTGGTACTCTAGATGTAATAAGATATGTATAAAGCACTAGTAACACTGAACGCTGAAATAGGTTATCTCAGTCTGGCATCATTATGAATTATTATGAATTTTGCACTAGTCATTATGGAATTATACAGACACTTAATATCTATTGATCTGTAAGAAAACATATGCCACAGAGGGCAAAATGTGTTAACATTTTAAGAAGAACGCTATCCAAACATATTAGCTTTACATCACTTGAAACTGCTACAGCAGATGTATTGGTATTAATTTGCGTTATTTATGCTTAGTTTTTGCCTACAACTTTAAAACCTAGCAAGCATTTAATACAATGGGCTTAAACAGCTTGCCCTTTTGAAAGCAAATCTAGTTCACAAACAGCTAACACTCGTGACCTAAATATGGTTTGTATTAGTAACTTACATTGAGCGCAATCGGTCACATACACTGAAACTCTAAGGCCCCGATCACACCAAACACATTTTTTGCAGGGAGAGGCACCTTTTTTGATTTGTTTTCGTATGTCGGTGAGCGTTCTGCGCGCTGTTTATGCGCCCCAGGCGCCTCATGTTCTACCGCCTGCTGCACTTCGTGTTTTTGCAGTTGGAAAAAAAAGCGACTCAGAGTGGAAAAAGCAATAGAATCTGTCTGCAGCCTGCAAGACTTCAAGTTACGCCCATTCAAGTTACGCCCACTTCAAGTTACGCCCCTTCAATTTATGCCCCACTTCCAGTTATGCCCCTTCAGGTTACGCCAACTTCAAGTTGTGCCCACTTCAAGTTGCTCACTGTTTTTTTTTTTACTTAAAGCAGCGCTGCACAGACCGGTCGGTGTATCATATCAAAGAACCGCGAGAGCAATTAGAGCGAACAGACAGTTCTGTATGCTTTTGAATCGCTCTCGCACGAGTTTAACATAAACTGAACATACTAGAGTTGATTATACTGACTCTTAGCTGTTCAAGAACCGAAATGCTTGTTTTGGTATACAGTAAAGCAGGGTTCCTCAAACTTGGTCCTGGAGGGCCGCTGTCCTGCAGAGTTTAGCTCCAACCCTGATCAAACACACTTACCTGTGAGTTTCTAGTGATCCTGAAGACCTTGATTAGCTTGCTCGGGTGTGTTTGATCAGGGTTGGAGCTAAACTCTGCAGGACAGCGGCCCCCCAGGACCAAGTTTGAGGAACTCTGCAGTAAAGCAAGCTGCAATCTGCATTAGTAGCAAAAATGAGAAAAATGAACAAGCACACCCGTAGCAAAATATTTTAATTGAATGAGGAATCGTCTCTCAAAAGCACCACAGCTGCAAAAAAATAAAAAAATAACGAGGAAACAGTCGTAAACTGGTATAGAAAACAATAAATTAGGCGACGTCTATGCATTTACATCTATTAGGTGACATCTTACCCATGCATTTACATTTTAATAATGGAAAGTGACCACTCCAGGGCGATCTGTGTTGTGTTGCTGGCATCAGCGAGACAGATTGACAAGCTCAAAGTTCCAAACGCTTTGCTCTGCCCTTGCTGCAATGTAAAAAGCAGCAATATGACTTATACACTTCGATTTACACGGTTATCTCGGGAAAATATTCATACCGTTGTCTCTATATGAGCTGGCATCTTGCTGACAACATCTCGTTTTGAGTTTGACATATCGTGTGGTTCTGTGTGATTTGGACAACTTCAAGTTACGCCCCCTTCAAGTTACGCCCACTTCATGTTACGCCCCTCTCTTGCAGTCCGCAGACAGACCCATCTCGGAAAAAGCGCCCGTTGTCATCGTGTTTTTTTACACTGTCCAATCAAATGAATGGAGAGGCGGGCCTTCTGTTGTAGTAATGAAAGCTACAGTTGCTTTGAAAGCCCGGAGAGTGCGTGAAAAGTGCGAAAATTTTCAATTTTCAAAAATGAAAATTCTGTCAGTATTTACTCACCCTCATGTTGTTCCAACCTCGTAAGACCTTCGTTCATCTTCGGAACATAAATTAAGATATTTTTGATGAAATCTGAGAGCTGGATCACTCCTCCATAGGCTTCTAAGGGATTGAAACTTGCCAGCCCCAAAAAGTTATTAAATACATCGTTAAAATAGTCCAAGTGACTACATTGGCTCAAACTTAAGTTTATCAAGCGACGAGAATACTTTTTGTTCGCAAAAACAATCAAAAATAACGACTTTATTTCAACTATTTATTTCCTTCTCTGTGGGCCTCGAGTCAGTTCACTAGTGTAATAGCGTAACCTTCTGTTGTTGTACGTCACACGCATCACACACATGACCAGCATCGGCCAATAGTGAGCCTACGTGTGACGTAGCACTATGCAATCACACTACGTTAACTGACTAGAAGTTTTTGAAGTAAAGTAAGGTGTTTTTTTTTTTAAGTAAGGTTTACTAATTGGATTTTACATTGTTGCTAAGCTTTTACTTTGAAACAGTCTGCAAGCAAAACTGCATGAAACAGTCTGTAAATGAGACAAAAGCATGCACATCACTGGCTTTTACTTCATTACATTCAAGAATAAATGTGATGAAGGTCCAATTCAAGAATAAATTGTTCAGTGCGATTTGCGAAATTAATGAACAGGTTAATTGAAAAGAATCGGCTCATTCACAAATCGGACTTCACTATCGCATCACGTGGGTGAAGATTTCTTCAGTTCAAAATAACGATGAATGACATGCTTTTATAAAATGTAGTGGAGTACGATATTATGTTTTGAAATGTAATAAAGTAAAAGTTTTCCAAAATAAAAATTCTCAGATAAAGTACAGATACTTGAATAATGTACTTAAGTACAGTAGCAAAGTAAAAAAAAAAAAAAAAAAAAAACATTCCGTCAGTTTAAAATTACTGTCCAGCACTGTTCAGAAGCTGATGTATTGGCTGCAATTTGGCAAAGTATTTTAAACTGACTAATTACTAATAAAAGAAAAAAAATATATATATTATTGACTGTTGTCAAAGTCTAATGAAGAGCTTGCGTGCTTAAAACGTCCATCATTAAATTTGTGCATTTATGGAGCCTTGGTGTGCTGACTTTTTTTTCTTTTGTTTTTTTTTATTATTTCCTTTGTTGAGCACCCAACTCGAGCATTTTTGCCAGTGATGTGCATGCTTTTGTCTCATTTACAGACTGTTTCATGCAGTTTTGCTTGCAGACTGTTTCAAAGTAAAAGCTTAGCGACAATGTAAAATCCAATTAGTAAACCTTACTTAAAAAAACAAACACCTTACTTAAAAAGCAATCCATTTGACTTGTTAAAACATGAAAACCGATTGCCTTAAAAAGAATAAGTGAGTGTTACTCCAATAACTTAAATGCTATCAAGCATCTATTGTAAATCATTAAGAATAGGTTCACAATTTTACAAAGATAACATTTACAACTGGACAAATAAATTTGAGGCAATGATACAGTACAAAGGTACATGTATTGTATTTGTTTTCTTAACAAATGACACAGGGGTGGTCCACACAAGGTCGCATTAGGGTATAAAATTATTGCAAATAGTCACTTTAGGTTTAACTTTTTTTTTAAACAAAAACGAAAAGACGATCTTTCTGGCCGTGAAAGATAGCTTTCCTGTTTCCTTTCGAGGGAACTCGGACTGCGTCGATTGACACTTTGGGGGAACGCCCCTCAGCGTAGCGCCTCTGAAGTATGAATGAAACTAAGCCAATCTCTGATTGGTGTTGCGTCATGACGTAATGTGCGACGGCATACAAGCGGAAGCTATAAAGGACGCCGGCACACATGAGATGTCAGTTTTTTGTTCTTCAGCAAAGCGCTCTCTGTTTGACTTGTCTGTTTTATTTGGTGTTGTCTGTCACAAAGCATTACAACTATATCTATATATATATATATATATATATATTATGGCGAGCCCAAGTTTCACTCGGTGTGTGCAACCCTGCCCTCGTTATATCACGGGTGGGGACACACATCGTTTGTGTAGGCCTACACATTGTTTGGGAGTGCAGCACTAGCTGGCAGCTCTCGAGGGGGGTGCTAGCGAGGATTGTGAAAAAACTTCCAATCCGTGTGCTGCGCTCCCGCCTGGCCATTTAAAAAAAAAAAAAAAAAAAAGGAGGAGGATGGTCAGGCTCGCGAGCCCCGTGGTGCGAGACCAGCGTCTGCTGAGCGGCGCAGCAATGCTCTTCATGGGGCTCGCAACTGGGTCTGTTGCAATATAGAATCTATAGTGGCTCGGATCTCGCGTTTGCCGAGGCAGCGTGTTGATTACGGGTCTACTCTGCAATAATATTCTGTGACTTGGATCTCGCGTTTGTCGAGGCAGCACGTACTAGATCAAAGGTCTACATTGCAATACAGAATCTAGTTGCTCGGATCTCGCGTTTGCCGAGGCAACGCGTAGATTACGTGTCTACTTTGCAATAAAGATTCTGTGTGTGTGCGAGGCATGAACAGTCGCTCCCGCGGGTGCTGGCTGTGTTCATTGAGAAATATCTCGACGCGTATATCCGTGCGCTGTCGGATGTTTCAGCATCGCACCTGTTGACTTTCTTCTTGGGTTGGAAGCCAAATATATTGTGAACGACTCGAATCTCGCGTTGCCGAGGCAGCGTGTGGATTATGAGACCGTATAGCCTAACACAAAACAATATTGTCTGGTAATTCTGGCTGCATTTAATTTTAAGAAATTAAAATGATGAAATATTTCTGACTTTTGAATATCGGAAGTTAGATATTTTAATTCAGCCTACCATTCAGACCGTGTTTCACTTATACAGTGTTTATGGCTACATTTATTTCTGAGGAATTAAAATATGCAGCGAACGCAGGCTTGCGGCCATGCAGTGTTCCTTCTGCACATCAAAAATCTTTTTTCCATTCTTCCCTGCCGGTCCTCCGCTTCAGGGTATCGAAAACGAGACAAAAAATAACAGGGCTATCCCCCCCCCCCCCCCCCCCCCCCCCGTGGAGGGACGAGCGAGAAGTGCTCTTCCGCGGAGCCCTCAGAAAATCGATGTTTGTGTCCAGCGTCAACAGCGCTTCGGGACACATCGGTTTTCAGCGAATGCGCGCTGCAGTGTCCGCCCCAATGGCTTGCGGCCAGGCAGTGCTCATGTTCGCCCATCGGAAATGGTTTTCGATTATTCCCTGCCGGTCCTCCGCTTCAGGGTGCCGAGAACGAAACCGAAAGAGCCTCTCCTCATGGGAGCCCTCAGGAAGTCGATGTCTGTATCCCGCCGTTAAGTGCGCTTCGGGACACATCGGTTTCCAGCGAACGCACGCTGCTCTGTCTGCCCCATAGGCTTGCGGCCAGGCAGCAATCGCGTCCGCCCATCGAGAATCGTTTTCAGTCAAACCCTGCCGGAGATCCACTTCAGGGGGTCGAGAACGAATCCCGATTGGTACCCGAAGCCAGGCTCGAGAGCCTGGTTCCTTTGGTAAAATATTTCGATGCATGGAAAAATCTCACGAATATTTCGCCTTGGGCCCTGCGCACCATTCAAAAGGGGTACAGGCTGCAGTTCGGTTTATGCCCACCAAGGTTCAACGGGGTGGTCTGGACTGCAGTCGACCCAGTGCAGGGTCGGGTATTGGAACAGGAAGTAAACTCCCTGCTGGTAAAGGAGGCTATAGAAGGTATTCCTCCACCGGACAGGGAGTCCGGGTTTTACAGCCGCTACTTTATAGTTCCCAAAAAGGATGGGGGGTTGCGTCCAATAATAGATCTCAGACACTTGAATCTTTCTCTGAGGAGATTCAGGTTCAAGATGCTCACTATTCCCACAATCGTGAGTCAAATTCAATCCGAGGATTGGTTTGTCACGATAGATCTAAAGGACGCATACTTCCACATATCCATCCTTCCATCTCACAGGAAGTTCCTGAGGTTCGCTTTCGGGGGCGAAGCGTACCAATATCTGGTTCTTCCGTTCGGCCTAGCTCTCTCCCCAAGCACATTTACCAAATGTATGGATGCAGCTCTAGCACCGCTGAGGCTCCAGGGCATCAGGGTGCTCAATTTTATCGACGACTGGCTGATTCTGGCCCAGTCACAAGAGCTGGCGGTTCGGCATCGAGATGTCGTCCTCGCCCACATTCAAAGCCTGGGGTTGAGACTCAACACATAAAAGAGCGTGTTGACACCAGCCCAGAGAACCACGTTCCTGGGAGTGGTGTGGGACTCGGTCACGATGCGGGGTGGCGGAGTCAATATCTCAGAGGTTCCGCCCAGTGGAAGTGGACCTATTCGTGTCTCGAGAGACGACCCACTGTCCACTGTGGGTTTCCCTCACTCATCAGAAATGGCTGGTGTTGAATGCCCCGGTGCAGACGTGGCCGAGGCTGCGTCTGTATGTATTTCCCCCGATCGCTCTGCTCCCGCGAGTTCTAGAGAGGGTCCGTCGCGACGAGATCAGTCTACTGCTGGTAGCCCCGTTGTGGCCGGCCCGAGTATGGTTTTCAGACATTGTATCGACTCCTAGACGGCCCTCCGTGGGAGATTCCCCTCAGGAGGGACCTGCTTTCACAGGCAGAGGGCTCAATATTTCACCCTCGGCCCAAGCTATGGAAGCTGTGGGTCTGGCCCCTGAGGGGCCACAGTACCTAGAGGCCGGCCTATCAGCTGGAGTAGTGGAGACCATACTCAGCTCTAGAGCTCCCTCCACAAGGAAATTGTACGGCTTAAAGTGGAATGTCTTTACCAATTGGTGTAGAGGGCGTGAGGTGG
The DNA here is from genome assembly GCF_051911475.1 of Siphateles boraxobius. NCBI lineage: Eukaryota > Metazoa > Chordata > Actinopteri > Cypriniformes > Leuciscidae > Siphateles > Siphateles boraxobius. Next base: position 9,719,058 of record NW_027508920.1, on the reverse strand, counting down.
ATCCAGTTAACTGCCCAGTGGCTTCAGTTCTGGAGTTCCTCCAAGATCGCTTTTCAGCTGGTCTTACCCCGTCCAGACTCAAGGTATATGTGGCTGCCATTGCGGCTTTCCACGCTCCTCTGGGTGATGGGCCTCTGGGGAGACAGCAGTTGGTCGTACGTTTCCTCCGTGGGGCTTGGAGGATGAGACCTGCGGCTCGTTCCAGGGTTCCCACCTAGGACCTGGCAGTGGTTCTCGAAGGGCTGGCCGAGGCCCCCTTCGAACCATTGGAGTCGGCTGAGGCCAAGAACCTTCCCTGAAGGTGGTTTTTCTGTTGGCCATTACTTCTCTGAGGAGGGTAGGAGATCTCCAGGCGCTCTCTATATCTAACGGGTGCCTGGAGTTTGCTCCAGGCAACATTAAAGCCATCCTACATCCTAGGCCGGGCTATTTGCCTAAGGTGCCATCTAATACGGCACGGCCTACGGTTCATCAGGCTTTTCATCCTCCACCTCACGTGACGGCAGATGAGGAGAGACTGCTCTGCCCTGTCAGATTTCTAAAAATATACATTCAGAGGTCCTCTTCATGGCGGAAGTTGGACCAGTTGCTGGTGTGTTTTGGGTCGCCCAAGAAGGGTCTTCCCGCCTCCAAACAGACCCTCAGCAACTTGATTGTCCATGTTATTTCTTTGGCCTACCAGGTGCGCAGTTTGCCTTCACCTTTGGCCGTGAGGGCTCATTCAACCAGAGGCATGGCGTCCTCTAGAGCCCTTCTCGCGGGGGCCCCGATCCAGGAAGTCTGCGATGCAGCTTGATGGACCACCCCTCATACCTTTATTAGGTTCTATAGCCTGAACATTCCGTCAACACCTGGCACTCTCGTGCTCTCGTCCTATGTGTGCCTGTGAGCAGCTTCACACTAGGACAGGCAGGGCGCGTTGTGGAATACTGGGTACTCGTTCCCCCAAAGTGTCAATCGACGCAGTCCGAGTTCCCTCGAAAGGGATTGTCCTCGGGTTACGACTGTAACCCTTGTTCCCTGAGAAAGGGAACGAGGACTGCGTCCCTTCGCCATGCCTTCCCCTGCCTGGGAGCGCTTGCTTCATCACAGAAGCTGACATCTCATGTGTGCCGGCGTCCTGTATAGCTTCCGCTTGTATACCGTCACACATTACGTCATGGCGCAACACCAATCAGAGATTGGCTTAGTTTCATTCATGCTTCAGAGGCGCTACGCTTGGGGCGTTCCCCCAAAGTGTCAATCGACGCAGTCCTCGTTCCCTTTCTCAGGGAACAAGGGTTACAGTCGTAGCCCGAGGACGTTTTGCAACAATACTATTGAAAGTATTCTACAATTTTAACCCTCTGGGGACTAAGCTCTTTTTGGTCCGTTTTCTCTATTTTTAAATTTGGGCTTATAAACTATATGTAATGGAGATGGAACACTCTGTGTTTTTGGTATCAATGGATTCAGAAGACCCTAAGCTAAAATAAGCAGACATGTAATATGTTTATAAAGGAAGTATGAGTGAAAATGAACCATAAACTAGAGAATTTCAAAAACGGAAATTTGATTTTTGGCATTTATTTTTCTGTAAATCACACATCACACAACAATAGTGAACAATTTTTGAACAAAAAATATATTTGTCAAAGCCTTTGCTTGACAGACATGTGTAGTTGTTAAATGAAATGTGTAAAGAACAATGAAAAATTTAACTTTATTTACAAATAGTCGCAGGCGTTTTTCTTAGGAATGCTTAGAATTTTCTAAGCAATGCTTTCTCCTCGTCACTCTCCAGTAATTGTTCCAGAGCTTGTTCCACCGTAAATCGTTTACTGCTTGCCATCATAAAAGTGTTAAAACAATAAATAATGCTATAATTGTATGTGTATATATATATATATCATATATATTCTCATTATTTGGCTCATTGGGAGCATGTACAGGTTGAATAGGAGTGGCGCAAGAATTGAGCCTTGACGGACTCCGCATGTCATGGATGTCCACTCAGACTTATGGTCTCCTATACTCACATAATAACCTCTGCCTCCTAAGTATGACCTGAACCATTTTAGGACTATCCCAGAAAGCCCGACCCAGTTTTCCAGCCTGTCAAGAAGTATTTTGTGATCGACAGTGTCAAATGCAGCACTGAGGTCGAGTAGTACCAGCATTGATAATTTGCCTGTATCAGTATTTAAGCGAATATCATTTATTATCTTTATGAGCGCGGTCTCTGTACTGTGGTGCGGTCGGAAACCAGATTGAAAATGGTCAAAGTATCCATTCGAGCTTAAGAATTTGTTCAGCTGATTGAAGACAACTTTTTCAATTATCTTGCCTATGAAAGGAAGATTTGAGATTGGTCTATAGTTGTTTAATATGGTCTTATCCAGATTGCTCTTTTTCAGGAGGGGCTTGACAACAGCAGTTTTCAGGGAGGTCGGAAAACTCCCAGAGAGAAGTGAGGCATTTACCACTTCTAGGAGATCTGCTTCTAAGCTGTGTAACACATTTTTGAAAAAAATTGTGGGAAGTGCGTCAAGGGCGCAGGTTGATGTTTTTAGGTGCTGAACGGTTTCTTCCAAAATTTTGCCATCAATTTCTTTGAAATCAGACATAGTGGTTACTTTCTCGTGCTGTTGTCTGATCTGCCTGACCCCAGCGCAACTCAAGGATGAGCTGATCACCTTTCTGATATTATTGATTTTCTCAGAGAAGAAAGAAGCAAACTCACTGCACTTTCTCACTGAGAGCATTTCACAGGGAATCTGGCTTGGGGGGTTTGTCAGTCTCTCTACAGTAGCAAAAAGAGTGCGCGTGTTGTTTATATTGCTGTTTATAATATTCGAGAAGAAAGTCTGTCTAGCTTTGCCTAGTTCCTTATTGAAAGCATGGATGCTGTCTTTGTAGATGTTATAATGGACTACAAGTTTTGTCTTCCGCCACATGCGCTCTGCTTTTCATATTTTGCACTGCTGTTGAGTTTCTCCAAGGTGCTTTTTGTCTGCCACTCTTCTTCCTGACTTTCACAGGAGCAATATCATCAATTACACTCTTAACTTTTGAGTTAAAAGAATCAAGGAGAAAATCAACAGAGTCAGCAGATATGCTTGGTGTTAAAGATATAGCCTTTATAAATAGTACACTAGTGTTCTCATTCAAGCACCTCTTCTTGACAGACACAGATCTAGCTTAAATGGCAGGAGAGATCAATATATCAAAGAAAATACAAAAATGATCAGACAGTGCTACATCCTTAATAACAATTGATGAAATGTTTAGACCCTCACTGATAAGTAAATCTAGAGTGTGTCCACGATTATGTGTGGGTCCATGTACATGCTGAGTCAGATCAAAAGTTTTTAAAACAGTTTTGATTTCTTTTGCCATATTGTTTTCTGCATTATCTATGTGAATGTTAAAATCTCCAGCAATGGCAAAGCAGTCAAAGTCTGAGGAAATTGTTGATAACAGTTCTGTTAAGTTCTCAGCAAAAGCTGGAGAGTATTTTGGAGGCCTGTAAACAATGATAAGTAAAATGCGTGGAGCAACTTTTAACACAATACCCAGATATTCGAAAGACGGGTAATTCCCAAATGATATTTGCTTACATTGATAGACATCTTTATAAAGAGCAGCTAAACCTCCGCCTCTTCTGACAGCTCTGCAGACACTCATAAAAGTAAAGTTAGGAGGGGCTGTTTCATTGAGGACTGTTGCACTGCAACTTTCTTCTAGCCAAGTTTCATTTAGCAACATAAAATCCAGGTTGTATGTGCTTATTAAGTCGTTGACTAAAAGTGATTTATTTTTAAGTGAGCGGATGTTTAAAAGTGCTAACTTAACAGTCTTACTTTTTGTCCCCACAGCAATCTTGGTAGGTCGTGTAATAGGCACCAGATTAGATGGGTTTGCTGTACGGCTTTTGAAGGCCTTAGACTTTCTATCATGTAATCGAACAACAATAGAAAAAGATACAGGCACACTGGGTTCCCGCTTGTTCTGTAAACATTTATGAAAGTTATTGTTATCATAGCGGGGACCCGACACATATCACTGAGAGCTGGTATCAGTTGTTTTTGGTTCACCTGGAGCCGCTGGAGGAGGGTGTGGGCCCTGGCGCTGTGGCAGAGGCTGAAGAGCTCTCACATGAGGAGGGGGAGGGCGAGCTGGGCCCGCAGGCTTTGGTGGTTGTGGGGCCTGGCGTTTTTTGGTTGGTATCTGGGGGCTCGCAGCAAAAGAGTGGGATAGTCTAGTTCCAGCATGCACCAGTTGTTCCATTTTCTCTGAGAAGCACAGAAGTGGAGATGCTGGAGAGAGTGATAACGTTTCCGGTGAGAGGGGTTGTTGCTCTGGTGTTATTGGAGGCTGTAATATGCTGTCCTGGTTTCCCTGGCTGTTTTCCAGAAAGTCGTCCTTGGGTGCTGTAACATGGAGCAGTGCTAGTATGTCACAGTCTGTCTGTGGTGAGCTCTGTGGGCAGGGCTCAGCTGAGATTGTGTCCGTGAGCAGAGGTTGTTGTGGCTGAGTGGTGTTATCACTGTCCTTGTGTGATGTGTCAACCGCATGTCCATTCAGGTGCTGAAGTGAAATCCTGTGGTCATTCATACTGTATCCAGGTGTGTGTGTGCCATTCAGGTTGAGTGGATTGGCACACATTGCAGAAGGATGACGGAGGGAGAAGTAGATATTGTCCTTTAGCACTCTTGAACCAAGTTATTTTGGGTGGTGGCCATCCTGTTGAAACAGTTGCCTCTGACTCCAGAAAAGATTGAAGTTGTCAATAAAGTTCACTCATTTTATATTGCAGGTTTTTTGCAGCCATGTATTAAGCCCAAGCAACCGTGAAAACCTGTTTGTTCCTCTTGCTGGGAGTGGTCCACTGATGAATGTCTGCACTTTCAGTCTTTTAAGTGTTTCAAAAAGTTAATTGAAATCCTTTTTAAGAAGTTCCGACTGCTCTTTATGAATATCATTCTTCCCCACATGAATGATGCATTGTGGGGAAGAATTGCAATCCTTTGTAAAAGTCTGTGGCAGTTGGAGCAGCAAGTAGATTCCAGATGAGGCATTTTCTTATCCTTATGAATGTAGGCAGTTGTGTTTTCTCTTCCCCGGAATGTAAGCTTTCAGTGGGAGGCTGGTCGAATAAAATTATTCTGCTTTTTTTTGTAGTAATCCAAGCGTTTGAGCACTGTGCTGATTTGCTGAAGTTAAAATTAGGTGATAAAAGGAGATAAAATATAGAAATATAAAAGCGATAGAGCAAAGCGCGGAGCAGTAAGCGAGAGCGTCCGAACAGTAGCTGAGCAGGAAGTTCACTGTTACAGGTAGTTCACTGTAACAGGTAGTTCCCTTTCGTTGTCACTCCGAGTTACGTCGGATGACGACGAATGGGGTTTCGCTTAGAACGCCTATCGACTTCGAGTATTACAAAACGAGCCAATGGCAAAGAAATGCCATGGGTCTGCGGAATTTGCATAGCGTATCTCCGCCTTACCTCGTGGTTATAAAAGGAGGACGCCGGCAACAGGCAGATATGTTTTCGCTTCGGAGCCAAGAGTATTTCTTCACTCCACAGTCATCTCCGACTTCACTCTACGAGACGAGCTTCTCTCTCCGGTGTTGGTGTGACGGCGATCTGCAGCGAGCTCACAGTGCCTGCTGATCTGTGCAGTGATCTGCCAGTGTGTGTGTGTGTCTCCCTTTGTGCTTCAACATCGCGGAGTTTTTTTCTCCTCTCATAAAAGAGCTCGCACGCGGCACGTCTTTTTAAAGACGGCTTGACCGTGCATTTCTGGTTGCAGCGGACTGGTATCGGACTCTGATGGGCACGAGCGCTGTCTAGTGTGGTTGGGCTTTGATCATGCTTGAACAGCGCTCGTGGGTGACTCATGTTCTCGCTGGGAACGTGATCATCGCGTCATATATAGGTCGAGACTCGGTGAACTCGCAAGAGTGAGAGTCCCCTCATCCACCCCCCGATCTTCGGCTGGTGGCCAGGGTGACCTGAGGGTTACGGTCTGGATCAAGGCGCCGACTATGTGTCCGCGACCCCAGCCCCCCTCTTCAATGACGGTGCCCGCTAGTGAACTGCTGATTCCCGCGAGTCTACCCTCTGGTGGCCCGCGTGTTTCAGTTGAAGCTACAGAGGAAGATGCCATGTCTGTTGCAGCATCACTAGGTGGGTTTGAGTCTTCTGGAAGTGAGGGCTCGTCACAGCTGCCACCTTCCGGTGTGCATACGGCTGTGCCTGAGTCTGATCCTGAGATGACGACCATGCTTTCCTGGGACGATGGGTTTTGGGTAAGGCCGCTGACCCTCGTCCACGGCAAACCCCAATACCTCTCTTCCCGGACGTGCATGATGAGATCTCGAAGTCCAAGAAGACCCCCTTGTCTTCTCGGGACCGCTCGCTGATCTCATCCCCCTTTCCTCCCCTCGATGGGGCCACTGCCCATGGGTACACTGGGGTCCCCCCTGCTGAACGCTCTGTTGCGATGCTATGTGTCCTCAGAGTGCTTCTTCTCGGCGCGATCCTAAACACCCGCCTGTGGCCTGTAGTTTTTCGTCTACGCTTGTGGCGAGATCCTATAGCGCCACGGGACTGGCAGCCGCCTCACTGCAGGCCATGGTCATTCTGCTGGTCCACCTGACCCAGATGCTCATGGACCTGCACGAGGGCGGGACTGACCCAGGGCTCTTCACTGAGCTGCGCGCCGCCACTGACCTTGCTCTCTGAGCGACGAAAGTGGCCGTACGCTCCCTGGGTCAGGTGATGCTCACCATTCTGTGGCTGAACCTGTCTGATGTGCTGGATGTCGCGCGGACCCGTCTGTCCGACATTCCCATATCCCAGGTCGGCCTCTTCGGCGGTGCGGTTGAGGGCTTGCCCAACAGCTCTCAGCCGCCCATGATCAGACTGAGGTTGATTCTGTCCCGGCGGCCCCAACGTCCGCTCAGATCCCTCGGTCTGCCCACCGCCGATGGCGCCCGCCTATTCACGGGCCGGCTCTGGGGGCCGCGGGCGGACGCCACAGCCCTCTCCAGCCCCGCCCCCCGCTACACGCCGGGTTGAGCGGCGCTCGTGAGACGGGCTCCTCGGCGATGGAGCGGACTGAGGTTGATTCTGTCCCGACGGCCCGCCGTCCGCTCAGATCCCTCGGTCTGCCCACCGCCGAGGGCGCCCCCCCGCGGCTCCCACCCCGCCCGTTCAACCGGGTCGGCTCTGGAGGCCGCGGTCGGACGCCACAGTCCTCTCCAGCCCCGCACCCCGCTACACGCGGGGTTAAGCGCCGTTCTTGAGATGGGCTCCTCAGAGATGGGACTCAGTTCTTTCCAGGGGTTGGTAGCAGGACCACTCCTTTCCCCAGGGGAGGGCCGGGGAAGAATCCTTATTCTCCAAAGAGCTGACTCTCCCGTCTCTGAGCACAGAGTTCTCAGACGTCACAGAGCGCCGCCCACAAGCCGTGCTCTCCTCGTCCCCCTCTGTCCCAGAGGTGGTTGACACGACGTGCCGTCCACGGACCGCTTCGCCCCTGTCCCCCTCTGTCGCCAGACCCCAGGCAGAGCAGGCCCCCGCGGGAAGACCAGCCTGGTCCTCCCCTGGCCCCCTCTGCCAGGGCGCGGTTGCTAACTGTGCCCCCACATCGGGCCGCTATTCCGTCCACGTTCGGGCCAGTTACTCCGCTTCGCTGCCCCTCCGGGGGGACGCCTGTGGTTCACGTGATCCCGCTGGTTCAGTTCCTGGGAGCCTGGTTAGAGCTTCCCCGTCTCTCCCGCTGGGTCGCGCGGACCATCAGGCTCGGCTATGCGATTCAGTTCGCACGGTCTCCTCCCCGCTTGGGGAGTCCGCTCCACTTTTGTCGGTGGCTATGCCCCCATCAGGAGAGCAGAGATTGCCACCCTGCTGGCGAAGGGTGCAATCGAGACTGTCCCTCCAGCCGAGATGAGGTCCGGCTGCTACAGCCCCTACTTCATTGTCCCCAAGAAAACTGGTGGGTTACGGCCAATCCTGGACTTGCGCGTGCTGAACCGCTCCCTTCACAGGATGCCGTTCAAGACGCTCAAACGCATTTTCAAATGCATACGGCCCAGGATTGGTTTGCAGCGATCGACCTGAAGTACGCCTACTTCATGTCTCTATTTTTCTTGATACAGACCGTTCCTTCGGTTTTCTTTCGAGGGGCAGGCATCCAGTACGCGGTTTTCCCTTTCGGGCTAGCCCTGTCTCCTCGCATCTTCACAAAGGTCGTCGACGCTGCCCTTGTTCCCCTTCGGGAACACGGGGTTCGCATCCTGAGTTATATCGACGACTGGCTGATCATAGCTCACTCTCGAGTTCAGGTTGCGAACACAGGGACCTGGTGCTTCGGCACCTAGCTCGTCTGGGCCTTCGGGTCAACTGGGAGAAGAGCAAACTTTGCCCCGTGCAGAGGATCTCTTTTCTCGGTATGGATATCGACTCGGTCGCCATGTCCGCGCAGCTTACGAGCTAGCGCGCGCGCAGTCACTGCTGACTTGCCTGAGACAGTTCGAGGGCAAGAGTGCGGTTCCACCGAAACTTTTTCAGAGGCTCCTGGGGCATATGGATTCTGCAGCCGCGGCAGCGCCGCTCGGATTGCTTCATATGAGACCGCTTCAGCTTTGGCTTCGCGACTGAGTCCCGAGGTGGGCATGGCAACACGGCACCCTCCGAGTAACAGTTACTCCGACCTGCCGTCAGACCTTCACCCCGTGGTCGAACCTCAGTTTTCTACGGGCCGGAGTGCCCCAGGAACGAGCTTCGCGGCATGTTGTTGTAACGACAGATGCCTCCTCCACGGGCTGGGGTGCCATGTGCAATGGATATGCTGCCGCGGGCTCCTGGACAGGACCCCGTCGCCTCTGGCATGTCACTTGCCTCGAGTTGCTGGCCGTACGTCTTGCTAGGGCTGCTCGATTATGGAAAAAATCATAATCACGATTATTTTGGTCAGTATTGAAATCACGATTATGTAACACGATTATTTTACATGACTTTTGGAACGTGTTGCATTTATTAAAAGACACCTTTCAACAACTCTTGAAAAAAATCTAAATGTGAACATTTATTGTACTTTTTGAACTATTAAACCGACTTGCAAAGTCACAAGTGGTGAAAAGGGTGACATGTTTACAAATTAATTTGTTGTAGGGGGTCACCAGGGCGTTTTTTGCCTTTATAAAGGACAATTTATTAAACCTTACTAAATATATGTGTTATGTCAAATTCTTACATTTGATCAAATTCAGTTGTAATAAAAAGGGCTGGTATCCATTCAATTAATTTACACTGCAACATACAACTTTAAAAATATTATTAGATTAAAGGGTTAGTTCACCCAAAAATGAAAATTAAGTCATTAATTACTCACCCCCATGCTGTACCAACCCCGTAAGACCTTCGTTCATCTTCGGAACACAAATTAAGATATTTTTGATTAAATCTGAGAGGTGGATCACTGCTACATAGGCTGCCTGAGGGAATGAAACTTGACGGCCCAGAAAGTCATTAAAGAACATGTTTAAATATTCCATGTGCCTACAGTGGCTCAACTATAAGTTTATCAAGCGACGAGAATAATATTTTTCCGAAAAAAAAAAACATAAATAACGTTGTCGTTATCATAAATATATATCTCACTTGTCGCGCATGCGTTAGTTGAGCCACTGTAGGCACATGGAATATTTAAACATGTTCTTTAATGACTTTCTGGGCCGTCAAGTTTCATTCCCTTAGGCAGCCTATGTAGCAGTGATCCACCTCTCAGATTTAATCAAAAATATCTTCATTTGTGTTCCGAAGATGAACGAAGGTCTTACGGGGTTAGTACAGCATGGGGGTGAGTAATTAATGACTTAATTTTCATTTTTGGGTGAACTAACCCTTTAAAACAAATAATAAAATAAAAAATAAAATCAATGATACCTTTAAACAATAGGTGGCGACAAGTGACCGTCTTAATAAATGAATCATTGACTCATTCATTAAAACGATTCGTTCAAAATAATGAATCATTCAGTAACAAAACACAGCGCTTAGAGATGCTTTTCTTTTGCAACAATTTTCGTCGGTGAAATAGAACAAAACCAGTCAATATTGCATCTAAAATGTAAGTTACTAAATATAAACTAGGCTAGCTGCTACTTGTTTACGAAACTATAAATTCAATGTAACATTTGCAATCGTGATATAGAACAGCCCTTAGTCGTGTTATGTTACTTACCTACATATGTTAAAAAAAAACTCAACATTTCTACCTCATTATGTTTCTTCTGTGAGTTTTTGTGTGAGCTGTTAGGCTCATTTGTTTTTGATTTCTCCACTAATGTCTCCCTCACAAATAGACAGGCAGCGCAGCTTCCAGAAACTATCCATTACCGATCTCTGTTTACACTCTGACTGTATAAGATCAAAACCATCTCGCGTTTCGATCGGTCGGGCAAGTAAAACTCTTTAACTTCAAACTTAAAAATCCCCTTTTCCCGGACAAGCAGACAAGTGTTGATGTCGCTCCCTGTGTTCATTATCGATTTGTTTCGTGCTGTAAAGCGGAACAGATGATCAGTTCATGTGCGCTCGCACTGCCGTTCGCTTTAACTGAGGCGCTACAGTGATCGAGCAGAGATCTGCGACAGCTCGAGATACGTCTATGGTCTCACTCCAGTCTATATTAAATTAGCCAATTGTTATTGTGAAGTTTATTGTGCTTGCAGTTTATGACTGTATAGGCTGAGAGAGTTTATGGCTTCGGGAGAGGCGGATGTGCGCGTGCGCGAGTCATTCAGAACACAGGACAAAATAATCGTTTTTAGTCGATTGTACTATTTTGGAGATCGTTGGGAGCCAAAATCGAAATTGAAATCGAAATTCGATTAATTGCACAGCCCTACGTCTTGCTTTGCGCCGCTTCCGGGCCGTGCTCAAGAAACCAACACGTACTAGTCCGCTCAGACAATACCGCCACTGTAGCGTACATCAACCATCAAGATGGTCTACGCTCCCGCCGTATGTCGCAACTCGCTCGCCACCTCCCCATATGGAGTCAGAAGCATCTGAGGTCGCTTCATAGCCATTTATATCCCCGGAGCCCTGAACTGTGCAGCCTACGAGCTCTCGCGGCTTCAGCCACTCCCTGGAGAATGGCGACTCCATCCCCAGTCGGTCCAGCTGATTTGGGACCAGTTCGGGGACGCACAGATAGATCTGTTTGCCTCCCACGACTTGACCCATTGCGCCCAGTTTTATTCCCTGACCGAGGGCACGCTCGGCACGGATGCTCTGGCGCACAGCTGGCCGCAGGGCCTTAAGTATGCGTTTCCCCCAGTGAGCCTTCTTGCGCAGACCTTGCGCAAGGTCAGGGAGGACGCGGAGCAGGTCATTCTGGTCGCGCCATACTGGCCCGCCCGGACCTGGTTCTTCGAACTAGTACTCCTCGCGACAGCACCTCCCTGGCCGATCCCTCTGAGGAAGAACCTTCTTCCTCAGGGACGGGGCCACCTATGGCACCCTCGTCCCGATCTCTGGAACCTCCACGTGTGGCTCCTCGATGGGACGAGGCAGGTTTGAGTACCCTACCACCAGCGGTGGTGGCTACCATCACTTCCGCTAGGGCGTCGTCCACGTGACACGTCTATGCGTTGAAGTGGAACCTCTTCGTCAGCTGGTGCTCTTCTCACCGAGAAGACCCCCAGAGATGCTCGATCAGCGTTGTGCTTTCCTTCCTTCAACAGGGGCTGGAGCGAAGGCTGTCTCCCTCCACCCTGAAGGTCTACGTTGCCGCTATTGCCGCACACCATGACCTCATCGAAGGTAAGTCGGTGGGGAAGCACGACCTGGTTATCAGGTTCCTGAGAGGAGCGAGGAGACTAAATCCGCCTCGCCCTCCTCTCGTTCCCTCTTCGGACCTCTCAGTGGTTCTAACTGCCCTGAATAGTGCTCCATTTGAGCCCCTGCAATCAGTCGAGCTTAAATTCCTGTCTATGAAGACAGCGCTCCTGGTTGCACTGGCCTCCATCAAGAGGGTAGGGGACCTGCACGCATTCTCCGTTGACGAAGCGTGCCTGGAGTTCGGGCCGGCTTACTCTCACTTGATCCTGAGACCCCAGCCTGGATACGTGCCCAAGGTTCCTACCACTCCCTTCTGGGACCAGGTGGTGAACCTGCAAGCGGTGCCCCTGGAGGAGGCAGACCCAGCCTTGCACTGCTCTGTCCAGTACGCGCTTTCCGCGCCTATGTAGACAGGACGCAGTATTTCAGGACCTCAGACCAGCTCTTTGTCTGTTATGGTGGGAAGCTGAAGGGAAAGGCTCTCTTAAAGCAAGGTTGTCTCACTGGATAGTGGACGCCATTGCTTTGGCATACCAGCAGCAAGGTCGAGCGTGCCCCCTTGGTGTGACTGCCCACTCCACCCGGAGTGTGGCATCCTCTTGGGCTCTAGCGCATGGCGCCTCGCTAACAGACATCTGCAGAGCTGCAGGCTAGGCAACACCTAACACATTCGCCAGATTCTATAATCTCCGAGTGGAGCCAGTGTCCTCTCGTGTACTCGCTTCTACCAGCTAGTACCGGACCCGCTCAGGTGTCTTCGCTTGCTCGCCATTCCACTCCACGGACTGGATACGTGCGATATTCTCCTCAGGTGAGCTTCCCCGAAAGCCCTGTGCTCCTCCAGCACTCCTGACGTCGGCGCCAGTGTCTATTGCCTGCGTGTCGGCTAGGTGCCTCCCGTGTGCATGGTCCCTCCTCTGAGCGACCCCAACATGTGTATTTCCACTGTAAGCCTCTTTGAGCATGTGTCTTTCCCTTGGCAAGCCACATTGCCATTGAAATATTCCACCTGCGGCTGGACACCCTAGTGTTCTCCATATGTCTCCTTCGGGTCATATGTGTATTCTCTAAGTCCCCCCCCTCTGGGTTGGCAGTAATTGCATATTTTTCCCTAAACTTTGGGATATGCTCCCCAGTGTACCTTGGTATTCCTGTGCTAAATAGGAGTCCTTCATCCATGCCAGTCTCACGACAGGGATCTCAGATTTACGCAGGGCACTGGAAGACAGCTGAGAAGGTGCCATGATTAGACTGGTAACCCAATTCGTCGTCATCCGACGTAACTCGGAGTGACAACGAAAGGGAACGTCTCGGTTACGTATGTAACCCTCGTTCCCTGAGTAGGGAACGGAGACGTTACGTCTTCCTGCCACTTTCCGCTGTACCGCGGGGATCGCGGTAATCAAAATTTCTTTGCCATTGGCTCGTTTTGTAATACTCGAAGTCGATAGGCGTTCTAAGCGAAACCCCATTCGTCGTCATCCGACGTAATGTCTCCGTTCCCTACTCAGGGAACGAGGGTTACATACGTAACCGAGACGTTCACTGTACCTGTTACAGGTAGTTCACTGCGAGAGCGTCCGAACAGTAGCTGAGCAGGAAGTTCACTAATACAGGTAGTTCACTGTTTGTAATAGAGGGTCTTGGGTCTGAGGTCCAGCTCAAACTTCCTCCTTTGGACATAAACTATGGGGAAAAAAACATGTTTCATTGGTTGGCAAATAAAAAATACAGCACGAGAAAAGACAGGCAGAGTTTAGAGGACAAGAAAAAAGTGCAGTAGCAAAAAATGTAAGACATGGAAGCATCAAAAAAGCATGAGCGATGGAGAGGGTGTGCTTGAGGTAGACAGTATACGGAGAGGGGAGTATGGCAGAAGAGGTGGAGTGTGGGTAATGTGTAGAGATCCATGGTGAGGTTCCTGAACTCGACACTTTAGCTGTGAGTGAATTCTTCAGGGTATACTGGGAGCAGAAATGCTCCATGAAATAAAAACTTTCTCTGTCTCCTATTTACTCCAAGTAAAACCAAAAGGGTGAAAAACTAGCTTGACATTACAAAATTTAAAGAGAACAAGAAACTTTCTGTGGTGTGTCAAATTGTTTCTTCATGCCCTCCAGACCTCCCCTGCAGGGGATCTCATGATTAAAAACTTGATCCAAAGAAAAGACAAAATTGAACTTGCATAGCCGCTGGTTAAAGAGTCAACATTTTTCTTGTTTATGAATTGATCCTTTCATATGCAAGTTAAAAATATTCCCTGAATGTCCCTGGTGTAAGTTTAATGTTCAGATTTATTTTATTTTTATTTTTTTATTCAGAATATTCAAAATATTTTATTCAAATATGGCTTTTTAACTATATTTATTAACTATATATAAAATATATTATATTCTGATTTTTATTCTGATTTGTTTAAACACCTTTACAATGATCATAATAGTTGATCTATAACAGGTAATGGTCTTCGCCATGTTAGTTTGTGTTGCAATGCAGAGAATTATCAGATTTACAAAACAAAAATTCATCCACTTCTCCCAAAATATATAAAAGTGCCCAGTGAACTGGGAGAAGAATAGAGTAAACTTTATAGTTATTTTGTTTATATTGCCACTTCCATTGACATTAGTATGTATTTATAAACTATACATGATTTCTGGTAGTACTTATGTGAATTTAAAATATGCCCCTTTTTACAAGATGTCTCAGGTGTCTGTGAAGTTTTAGCACAAAATACCCCACTGATCATTTATTGCACTAGGTTGTAAATGCTGATTTTTGAGTGGAAGGAAAAAACAACCCTGTTCCCTGAAAAAGGGGGGATGAGATGCTGCACTTAGCACTATGGGAAGTCGTCTTCGTGTGACCATCTGTGAATTATGTGTATTAACCCTCTGGGGTCTGAGGTGTTTTCTGGGTCCTGAAGGTGTTCTGACATGCTCTGACATGCTCAGACATTTGTGCTTATTTCTGTTACTTGTGACATTTTCATGGCTAAAGTCTTCTTACATTGTATTCAGCAACAACTCTGCTACAATAATATGTCAGCAGCATGTATGTAAAAGTTTGTAGTTTTGAGATAATAACATTTATGCATGGTTTGTGAAAAACCAAAAAGAAATTGTCACTGAAATAAGGCCATGAAACCCATACTGATTATTTCTTTACAAGACTTTTGAAAATTGTATCACGTAGCCTAGAATATTTGCTCCAAAACTATGTGAAAATCATCCTGCATACTCATTTAGATAAGACAATATTGATTTAAAATTTGTAAGACACGTTTTGTGTGAGAAAGTTTTATGCGAGGAGGCGTAAATCACTCATTAATATATAGTTTTTCACACCTGAGAAAGACAAAGACCCTCCCCTAATGGCCCTATCAGGTGCTATCAGGCCCAATCATCATGAGGAGCATTGCACAAAGAATGAGGAGATTTAAAAAAGAATGGCTTTTAGATGTCTGGATTTATTTACAACACAACATAATCCAAAGATACACAACAAAGGACAAAAAAGCACATTAGTAAACACACTGATCTAAAGACATAGACTTGAACAGTCAGACGCCTTTGTGCCATTCCTGAAACATAGTATGCCTACAGTAGGTGGAGAACCAGAATAATACTTTTACAGCAGCCATTCCACCGCGGTGGTAAAATCTGGGGTGTATTTGCTGCCTTTTACCGCTAAGAGGCGCTACAATCACATACTTATAGTGTCCGTTTATTCTCTCTATTGCGTAATCTGCCGCCGCGGCTCATTCAGAGCGATTGAAAGCTGGTAGCAGATGAATTTAAGTGAAACGTAGTTAAAATAATTCATATTCACAATACTGAAATTACTGAAATTAAATTGAATAAATAATGAAAACTTAAAACATTGCAATAGTAACATATTCAGGCTACATCAATGAGGCTTTGCAAGAGCATAAGACGTTAACTTACTTGCTGTTAACCGATGTTGGTTGACAGCGTCAACATTTTACCGATCTTGATGCTTAAACAGGTTAGCGAGTTTATTAACTGTTTATTTATTTAAAGTCAAGCGTTTTGTTTAATTATCAAGGGCACATTACAACATAAATTTGCTACATAGAGCCGCTGCACAGACAAAACTGACGAAGGAAGATTGTCTACCAATTGCGTCAGAAAATGAAAATGAAGAAGCTTGTCTTTAGTCTGCTAAATTATTTTGTAATGTAAAAAGACACTAAAGTTACTTAAGTTTGAACAATTCAAGGTTTAAATAAAGTGTCGGGACAGTTTAAAAAAAATTAAAACAGGGTTGCATCGAGTTTGGAGTTTATTTCCTTTGCGATGCAAAATAATAAACACAGAATCTTATTCTTGCGACATTTTAAATTTGTATTGCCAAAAAATTGCAGCTAAAGTAAACGATTAAAACAGTACAAAACGAAAATAGTCCAAAGCAGTTTTTCTTTGAAAAACTGGATTGAACACTTAAATTTAAATTTTGTGTGAAAAAAACTTTATAGGCTACAATAAATAAACTACAATATTTATGTAATAATGTAATAATGTAATAAGATATGGGGCCTACATTTGGACACATCGAGAGATTTATCCTTAAAACAATTGTGCCTATCCCTGCTCATCAGGCTGGCTATCCGACACTCTCCATATGAAAGAGGAACATTAACACCTATTGTCCTGCACACACGATAAAGCACTGAACTGTCCCTCCATCCCCCCACAG
>NW_027508920.1:5777500-6007500 GCF_051911475.1 Siphateles boraxobius | reverse complement strand
ACAACCCTGCTTCTTTTTGTTTTCTTTTTAAAAATATGAATCATTATTGATCATTAAAACTGACATTTAACAGAGACAGACTTGTCATTTTATTTTATTATACATGTAGTGAAGAGAATGTATAGTAAAATAAATATAAAAAATATTCTATATATTTTAAAATATATAAAATAAAATTACACAACCCTGTCTCATTTTGTTAAATATCAGTTTTAATGGTCAATAATATCCAGTATAAAAGTATAAGTAGCCTAAAAGGTATAAGAAGCTGTACAATTAGAAATAAAGCAAACAGTTCAGTCAAACATAAGTCAGCTCTCTAATAGGCTACAAAGTTAAAGTCACCTCTCGATGCATCCTGGGTAAAAGGGGCGGATCAGGAACACATCAGTGGTCTTGAACTGGACTTGGCTAGATGTGAACTTTGAATTGGAACAGTACTTGGGCAGCGACTGATGACGTTTCACAAGTCCACAAGAACATATTGAGAAACAGCCCTCTCTTCTGTCTCGCATGCGCACTCTTTCTCGCTCGCTCTAGATTCCAGGAGATTTGAACTAATTTGCGGGCATCAGGGAGCCGCTATCAACATGCGGGAGACTCCCGGAACTTCCAGGAGACTTGGGATGTCTGTATTCTGCAATATTAAATTAAGGAAAGAACTGAGTTTCACTTTGTAGTGTATTCTTGTAGTTTTAATAGGTTTTCAAAGTAACTTGAAAGTAAAGTAATTAGTAATCTGATTACTTTTTACATGCAGTAATCAGTAATGTAATCAAATTACAATTTTAAAGTAGTAATTAGTAATTTGTAGTGGATTACTTTTTTTGAGTAACTTACCCAACACTGTACATGACTTACAGTCACAAACATTATTTGGTGTTCACATTTTTGGGCTGGACACTCACTCCAATCAGATTTCGGCTACTCTCAGCTTCTGTAATTGCAGTGCTAAAAAATTTAAACAAACTTTTTGGTTATTTGGTTTGTAATTTGTATAAGAGCTTTATGACTCTTAAAATGTGGTCACTTCAGCTAATTTTCAATAATTTAAGTATAATGCATTTAAAAAAGAAACACATTGGAATTTCTGTAAACCAATCAGAAACAAGCATTCTGCAGAGCCATAGTTTGAACATAATGAATGAATAATACAACTAACAGACAGTATGGAGCATATCTACAACAGACCTGAGGTTCGTGCAGTAGCTTTGGAAAAAGTGAAGTAAGGTAATACTACAGTAAGAGTGGCTGTATGAGTCACGGTTTTCACAAAGTTCTCTTTTCAATGAAAGAGCCCCTTGATTCTCTTGAAAATGTCAGTAGTTTGTAGTTCAGCTGTCTAAATAAAGGGATTCAGGGATTCAATTTTTGAAAGTGGGGGAATCTTAATCTTAAACAACATAATTACCCAAAAACATAATTACTTAATACCAGTGCATGTTCAGTGGTCTTATGGTTTAAACCCATCTGAACATACAACTGCAAACAAGAGAGAAGCATAATGCTTAATTTAACAAACATAAAATGTGTTTTGAGTGTGTACACCTGTTTAAGTTAGACAGAATACACACACACACACACACACACACACACACACACACACACACACACACACACACACACACACACACACACACACACACACACACACACACACACACACACACACACACACACACACACACACACACACACACACACACAATGTGTTTCCTTGTTTTATGGGAACTCTCTATAGACATAATACTTTTTATACTGTAGAAACTGTATATTCTATCCCCTAAACCTACCCATCACAGGGGGACCAAATAATTCCTTTTGTCCCCACAACATATGTACCTGAACCACACAGACAGACTTGTTTTTATATCGTTATATTGACTCTCCTCAGGCGTAATGCTTTTTTTAAAACACAATCCTCACAGAAAACTTTATGCATTTTTACATTTTCAAAAAAAGGTTTTACTATCTTTGTGGGGACTGTAACGGGGTTCGTTGTTATGGGAAGAAGGAGGCGGGAACCATCAGATATTGTTGTAACGGAGTCACCAGATCAGCACGCTCCGCCCTCTCGTTCACTCTCCCTGGACTTCTGATTCACCGCACCTGCTATTCTGATGCTATTCTGGAGGGGGTGCAAATGATAAATCACGTTTAAGATTTGTGCTGGCTACTGTATACAGGCCACCAGGGCACAATACAGAGTTTTTCAAATAATTTGCTGACTTTCTATCAGAGTTAGTACTGGCTACAGCCTTACTGTTGATGATTTTAATATACATGTATATAATGAAAAAGATGCATTGGGATTGGAATTTAAAGACATTCTTAACTCTGTTGGAGTTAGACAACACGTGTCAGGAAAATTAGAAAATTATAACTATGCAACCGTCTACTACAGTATCGCATTAGACAGTGCAGTGTAGTCTCACTGACGAAAAATTCAATTAATTCATTGCTATAGGAGAGGAAGAATTTTCGAGACTCGTTAAATCATCTAAATCGACAACATGTATGTTAGACCCTATACCGACTAAGCTATTGAAAGAGATGCTTCCAGAGGTCATAGACCCTCTTCTCAATATCATTAATTCATCTTTGTCACTAGGATACGTACCGCAAACTTTTAAGCTGGCTATGATTAAACCACTTGTTAAAAAAACACAACTTGATCCTACAAAGATACTAGAAAAGGCAGTATCCTCACAACTATGTTCCTTTTTAGAAAGAAATGGTATCTGCGAGGATTTTCAGTCAGGATTTAGACCATATCATAGTACTGAGACAGCTCTCATTAGAGTCACAAATGATTTGCTCTTATCATCCGATCGTGGCTGTATCTTGCTACTGGTGTTACTCGATCTTAGTGCTGCATTTGATACTATCGACCACAACATTCTATTAAATAGACTCGAAAATTATGTTGGCATTAGTGGAATTGCATTAGCATGGTTTAAATCATACTTATCTGACCATTATCAGTTTGTAGCAGTAAATGAAGAGATGTCTTATCGATCAAAAGTTCAGTATGGCGTACCACAAGGCTCAGTACTATGACCGTTGCAGTTCACTCTGTACATGCTACCCTTAGGATATATTATTAGGAAGCATGGCATTAGTTTTCTCTGTTATGCTGATGATACTCAGCTCTATATTTCTTCATGCCCTGACGAAACTTACCAATTCACCAAATTAACGGAATGCATAGCTGATATAAAAAAATTGGATGACTAATTTCCCACTACTTAATAATGAAAAAAACAGAGATTCTAATTATTGGACAAAAAACTTCCTCACGTAATAACCTAGAATACTGTCTAACACTTGATGGCTGCTCTGTCAAGTCTTCGCCGTCGGTTAGGAACCTGGGTGTGCTCTTGATAGCAATCTTTCATTTGAAAATCACGTCAATAGTATCTGTAAAACCGCATTTTTCCATCTAAAAAATATATATAAATTATGTCATATGCTCTCAATGACAAATGCAGAAAAATTAGTTCATGCGTTCACGACATCAAGGCTAGATTATTGTAATGCTCTTATGGGTGGTTGCCCTGTACGTTTAATAAACAAAGTACAGCTGGTCTAAAACGCAGCAGCTAGAGTTCTTACCAGAACCAGGAAGTATGACCATATTAGCCCGATTCTGTCAACACTGCATTGGCTCCCTTTTAAACGTCGTATAAATTTTAAAATATTGCTGACTACTTACAAAGCACTAAATGGTTTAGCTCCCCAGTACTTGAGCGCGCTCTTAACGCATTATACTACTCCACGTCTGTTGCGATCTCAAAATTCCGACCAGTTGATAATACATAGAGTATCAAAATCGACTGCTGGCGGTAGATCCTTTTCCTATTTAGCACCAAAACTTTGGAACAATCTTCCTAACATTGTCCGGGAAGCAGACACAGACTCTCAGTTCAAATCTAGACTAAAAACACATCTCTTTGGCTTAGCATACACATAACACATTATAGACCTCTATAATTCAGTGTTAGGCTGCATAGTTTAGATCAGCCGGAACCGGGAACACTTCCCATAAATCCTGATGTACTTTGTACATCATAAGAAGGATGGCGTCTACGCTAATATTTGTCTCTCTGTTTATCCCGAGGTATATCACAGTCCGCCGGATCCAGGCCGAATCCGGATCTGATGAAGGACCTGCGCCTGGACACAACGACAACGCGGTTCTGAAGTTTAAAATAGTGAAGGCCTCCTTCCCTTTACCTCTGTACTGATAAAATGTTGTCGGGATAATTCCGATTCACGTGGCTATGCGAAAGCGATAAAAAATTCTCAGAGCCACCAGGCACTGTTTTATGCAAATGAACGGCCGGATTGCATTAAAGGACAAGTTCGGTATTTTACACTTAAAGCCCTGTTTTAAGATCGTTTCTGATGAAATAGAACGGTTAAGATTGAAATTTGGACAAATGCTGCTGTCCCGAGAATTTTCGGTTTCTGTATAGCACCCCTGTAAAACCTGTTGGAAAGCATCTTTTGCAGCGATTTTTGTGTCGTTACTTTAATTTCATATTATCACTATAAAGCTGCTTTGAAACAGTCCATATTGTTAAAAGTGCTATATAAATGAAGGTGACTTGACTTGACATTCTAACATCCTAACATCTTAATGTTTTACAGTACCAAATGCTCAAAACATGACATTTTCCAAATGAAAACACATTAGACAAATGTGTGGATGGTGTACGTGTGCTCATGAGATACCGGCCCCTGATGCAATCCGTAGGGAAGGAAACTGCACTGGCCACTAGACCTATTAAAAACCCCTCTGTCACAATCCCACAGCTTTAAAATAAGGATAACGGTCAATCTGCCTGTTTCATAACACACAAGTCCTTTTTCAAATGGGGTGTCCACACACACTGGCACATTGAGCTTGGGTAGATTTTTATTGAAAAGTTAAAGTTAGAATCACAAAAAGTTAGAATAAAGTTAGAATCACAAAAAAAGTTAGAATCGGATGTTAGAATCACATAGTATGAATAGCCTATATCTGGTAGTCACCCTGTTTTAATGACATGTCCTGCGGTAGAAATCTGCAAGGGTCATAGTGCTTCAAAGTCTCTTTCTCATTTTCTGCTATTGGTTAAAATCAATCTGCAGTTTGTCTGATATTAAGAGAATGGCAATAACATGGAAAACATTAATACCATAGAGGAACTACTCTTTGCAATTGTTTTGCATGGGTCATCATGTTCTAAAACACAAGGTATATAAATCATAGTGGTAGATGCCATTTATTATGTGTATTATCAGTAGATCAGTTTGTTTAATAAATATGACATAAATACCATACATATGACAATTTATACAATGAAAAAGGTGCTTCATGTTCGTTAAGTCAACATTATTTAATGTTACTGAATCACCAACAAAACATATTTACAGTGTAAGACAACATTCTAAACACAGTATTTATTTTAATGGCATGTGTTGCCACACACACACACACACACACACACACACACACACACACACACACACACACACACACACACACACACACACACACACACACACACACACACACACACACACACACACACACACACACACACACACACACACACAAATACAAATATGGTTTTGTAGTCCTTCATTGCTTAGCTTTATTGGGAAATCAGCTTTAATTTGGAGAGCAGTTTGCCAGTTTTTGCAATCTCATGTTTCCCAATCATACCTGAATTTGGGGGTTTTCAAGCTGCTGGAAAAACATAATCACTCACCCAAACAGTTATGTGCTAAATCTGTTAAACTCTGTAAACTTTACTGTACAATTCAATTTTAAATAAAATTTCGTAAGAACTTTCTTGAGAAATTCCCAAAGCACATTTATCATGTTAGTTCCCTGAGGCAATCCTTCAACTAAGATAATAATGTTTCCACTCTTTTCATGGTTAATCATAAACATTAAAAAAAAATTTAATCAAACTCAACCCTTCAAATTTAGAAACAACTGGACATGTAGTTAGGTATCCTATGTCAGTCTACTTGTTAATACACTATTTTGAAAAAATAAATAAAATAATATATATATATATATATATATATATATATATATATATATATATATATATATATATATCTGTTATAACTTTAGTGTTGTATGCAGCTAATGTCACTTTCTTGTGTCTTGTCAGGTCTCACCATTGCAAAGGGTCCATACGTTTATCCATGAGTGTCGACTTAATGGAGGGTCATGTCTAGTTCATTGGTAGGTTTTATATTTCTGTGGTATAATGGGTATTTTGATATGTGATATGGTGGGAGCTGCTTCATCAGACATTTATAAAGGTTGCAGGAGCTTTAGGGCAACCATGGTTTAACTGTAACATCTTGTTTGGCTTGCATCATTCAGCTTTTTTTCCTTTACCAGTATTACAGTCTAGACAGGTCATTGTTGTCTTATATTTATGTTTTTTTTAATATATATATAAGCTATACTACAGTCTGTGTAAAATAGCATGATCCCAATGCCAAACAATGTGTCATTCATTATAATTCTTGCTGTTCCATGTTCAAACTCAACCTCACAAACCCTTTTCCTGCTACAGTCTTGCTGGGGTGTTTCGCAGTACCTCTGTGGTGCTGGCTTACCTCATGACTGTCACCAGCTACGGCCGGGAAGAGTGTCTTACTGCAGTGAAGGCTGTGCGCTCCTTTGTGGGCCCAAACTAAGCCTTCCAGCAGCAGCTGCAGGAGTTCCAGATGAAACAGGTGTCAGAGGTACATTCAGCATTTCATAGACAGATTCTGTCTGGACACAGGTTCAAATCAGTTTTATATTTTGACCTGACAAACATATTTGTAAAGATATAACTATAAAAAAAAAATTTCATGTCAGTCTACATCAGTGTTTCTCAAGTGGTCACAAGACCATTTTGAGTGGGTCGTGGTGTGTGTAGTCCTGTCAGATGTTATACTGTGTTCACAACGTGCAGTTTTCAGTTGCATGCACAAATGTGGAGGCATGCTCACTGTATATCGCTTCACTATATGTAAAGAGCAAATTAATTTACAAGCATGCAACATCGTAATTAATAAGTCATGAAACTATCAAAAGTACCAATAAATTACATAACTGTTAAGATGTGTATTGGCTGGGAAGGATTTGCATGCAGGTATGATTCTATTATATTCATCAAGATCAGTGCACATATGTTTTATTAACAGGACATGTTAGTATTGTGCATTGATTTTCACTTTTTGTTATTTTCAATATTTCTGTTTACTGTGGTAGTTCATACCAACTTACTAACTTTATCGAATAAATAAAAACTTGTTTTGAACTGCTGTTTAATAGCCTTACCTTATACTGCTTATTTATGGATTATTCAAGCTTTTTTGAGAAATAAATTAGCTTGGTTCAAATTCCTAAAAATGTGGGTTTGCTGCTTAATGATTTTGTAAAAAAGTGGGTCCCATGGCCAAACCATTTGAGAACCACTGGTCTACACTCCATAAACCTTAATGACAAAGCAAAAAAAAAAAAGCAAAAAAAAAAAGAAAGAAATGGTGATACCTGCATTTTTTTTTTAAATGAAATATTTACATTGTATAAATATTCATACTTTTTCTGAGACACTTGAAATTGACCTCAGGAGCATTGCAGTTTCGCTGGATCATCTTTGAGATGTTTCTACAGCTCGATTGGAGTTAACCTTTGGCAAATTCATTTAAATGGGCTTGATTTGGAAAGGCAAGGTCTAACAGCTGAAAATGCATAGCAGAGCAAAAACCAAGCACGGAGGCGAAAGAAACGGCCTGCAAAGCTCAGTCAAATCAAATTTATTTATATAGCACTTTTTACAATACAGAATGTTTCAAAGCAGCTTTACAGAGATAACAGGAAAATTATGCAAACAAGTTTGTTTCCAGAAGAAAATAGCGTTACAGTCCAGCTTAATGAAGTTCAGTAATGTTTCATTTTTGAAAAAAGTTATTAATTTAGTTACACACACACACACACACACACACACACACACACACACACACACACACACACACACACACACACACACACACACACACACACACACACACAGACACACACACACACACACACACACACACACACACACACACACACACACACACACACACACACATATGTTTGTGGAGTAAACCGTGATGTCATCGTCCAGCTCAGTTCAGTTCCTGTATAATAGTGTCAATGCAAGCAGATCAATATTATTGTTGAATATTAAAATTAAATGTTAAAGGGTAACTATACCCTACACCAACTTTTTTTAGTTAATGATCTGTAAGAATGGGGCTTTATTAGTGCTGTTCAGAGGTGGAAAGGGTAATAAAATATTCTACTCAAGTAAAAGTACTACTACTTCAATTAAATTTTACTTAAGTACAAGTAAAATTACCGGTCTAAAAATCGACTCAAGTAAAAGTAAAAAGTAGCTCATTTAAAATTTACTCAAGTAAAAGTTACTGAGTTACTTTTTTAACAGTGGGTGGGTGAACAGTGGGTGGGGTGGGGTGGGGGGACTCTCCCGTGTAGGGTTGTAATGGTATGAGATTTTTACAGTATGATAACGTATCAGAAAATATCACGGTTTACAGTATTAATCAATTATTAAATAAACGGTATTATTAAATTATGGTTATTATTATTATCATCAGTTAAAATGACAGTTAAATGAAAGAAAATGTATTTTATTCAGAAAATTAATATTTCTTTTCATGATTTAATCCAAATATATTATCAAAAACGGTGGCAATAAAATGAAAATTTAAATTTGTGTCCTTTTATTTTTTGGGGAAGAGCTGCAAAAAACAGATTTACTAAATTAAACCATGGACAAAAAATATATGCCTTAATTAATGTTTAAATAAATTGTATTATTATTGTTGTTGCTATTATTATTATTTTGAGAAGTACGTTCTATTGTATGCCTACAATAGTAATATATATTTCTGTGATAATTTCTCCTAGTTAAACCAAACTTTTATTTTGACGGGTTGTAGTGAAGACCTATTTCAAAGTGTAAGCCTATTTGACAATGGTTTTTCTCAAATAAAATGATGAAAATGCTCATTAGGCGTTCTCTCAGAGCAGCTCTGGAAATGTTCAAGTATTCATCATGTACTCAAATTGTTTGTGAGACGCTGAAAACACCACGCGTACTTGAGTATGTAGTAGACAAAGCGGAGCAGCTCATTTACACCGATTCACAGAAACGCAGAACAAGCAGGTTATATATTTACATAGCAGTATTTTTGCACTTAAATATTCACAGACCATGTCGCGATTGGATTTATTGCACAGTTCTACTTTCCATGTATTCATCCATCCATCATTTTGCGTGTTTTACGTGACATCTTCTGCGTTATGTAAATTCCATTTTCATGACTGGATTCCGGGACTCCCTCTGCATCACGTAAATCATTCGGCCTTACGTTATAATCGGGACATACCTTTATCTGCAGGAGGGATGGTGTCCTATGTATCCTCCTTTTGCAGCCACTTTGTGTCCACATTTTTTGCAAATTGGATATCTATCCTCGAGGACAACCACACTTTTTTACATCCAAAGTATTTCCATACTGGCCATAATTCGCTTCATAAAAATTTGAGGGCGCTTCGCTTTCAGCTTCAGCTGGGTATGCGTCACCTTTTTTGCGTGTTTGTTCTCCCGCCCTTCAATCAATGCAGTAGTTTCCGGAGTGTGATTTTATTTTCTCCCTTGTATTATTATTTTTTACTCAGTAACGGATATGATTTCAAATGTAGCGAAGTACAATACTTCAAACAAAACGTACTTAAGTAAAAGTAAAATTACAGATGTTAAAAACTACTTAAAAAGTAGAAGTACACAAAAAACGACTCAATTACGTAACGCGAGTAAATGTAATTCGTTACTTTCCACCTCTGGTGCTGTTCATTGATTCAAGTAACTTTTTTGAGATTTGGGTATAAAGTGTTTTAATTCTACAATATATGGTGTAAAAACGTCTGAGTGCTGCCCTCTTCAGGTTGAACGGTGGCTACTGCAGTTGAATTTTTTCCTATTGGATGTTTGGGGTTTCCAGTCAAGACTTAGAGAAACTTGTGCATGCTTTCATCACCAGCAGGGTGGATTATTGTAATGGACTTCTCACTGGCCTTCCCAAAAAGACCATAATGGTGCGTTCACACCGGACGCGAATAGAGCGTCTAGTGCGAGGGATTTCAATGTTAAGTCAATGCAAAGACGCGTTACGCGCGTAAAAATATCCTGCGGCGCGAATAATGCGTAGAGCGCGGTGCGATAGACGCGAATTCGCCTCATTTGCGCGTTAAGTTCGCGCGAATGGCGCGAATTGAGCGTCTGGCGTTACGCATTCACGCGTGCATTTACGCGTTTGAGGCGAATTCGTTGAAAAAGTTGAACTTCTGCGTCAATTCGCGCCGCGTTAACCAAACAGGAGCCAGCTTGCTGCTGTCATGTGGGGAAGTAAATATTTGATCACATAAAAACTTGATTTTGATATATGACACATTAATCTTGTATGCTATTTATTCCATATCTAATCTAGATTATATGAAACATTATTATTATCCTAATGTAAAGAGAACCAACATACTTTAGTGCAAGAACATAGTTCGTGTCTGAACAGTGTTGTGTGAGGGGGAAAAAATCACAGGACAGTTTAATCACTTTTGTAGTAGCCTAGGCTGGCTCCATTTATCATCAAAACAAAAATAAATGCGCAGCTTCTGGAGGCGCAGCTTCTGGAGCAAATGGTGAAACACGCCAAACTGGGTTCACCTCCGAAGGGTCTGGTGGAACCAAATACGGCGACCATTATCCCTACGCCGCTGTTCTGCTCTCCAGAGCAAATACAGAGCGGTGACTCTCTCAATGAATGCTTGATCAACATTAGCCGTCTTGTAAAAAGATGGCCGCCAACAGATTTCGCCTCCGCGCGTGACGAAAAAACAAAACAAAAAACTTCTTTTGTTTTTTACGCGCGTCAATTTCACTCTTGACGTGTGAATGGATTCAAAGTGTACACGCGTATAACTAGATGTGGCTAGCGTGGCTAGTGGCTAACTAGATCCTAGCAGCAGCGTTCTGTATGAGCTGCAACTGTCTTACTGTGCGTTCACACCAGACGCGAATTGAGCGTCAAATTTGCGCCTGGTGTGAACGCACAGTAAGACAGTTGCAGCTCATACAGAACGCTGCTGCTAGGATTCTGAGCAGCTGGAACCAGCTTCCAGAATAGATCAGATGTGCTCCTACAGTAGTCACATTCAAATCCAAACTCAAAACACATCTGTTTAGCTGTGCATTTACTGAATGAGCACTGTACCACTGTTCGTCCGACTGTTTGTACTGTAGTATAAAAACCATCTTGTTTCGACAAAACCACCGTAGCGAGCTAGTCAGGAGTTAGAATAGCGAGTATTGAAAACGATCAGAATGAATTAACTGGACTTAACACTCTGGTCTTGTCATAATTTCATAGCTATACCTTGGGAATCTCCCTACAACAACGTTTGTGTGCATCTTACGTCATCGCAAATGTGCACGGCGCATGATGGAAAACACTACGCGGGTCAATATATTGTGTTTTTTTTATTATTTTGGTGCTATTATGCATAGCTGAGTAAACAACACAGGTTTACTGTGTGTGTGTGTGTGTGTGTGTCGCATAAGGTGTCTTTCCGCTGCATGCAAAAGGAGATAGTGGATTTCGATTAATTTGTTGCCTCAACAAATCATGTTTTTGTGTTTAAATCATCAACACTATCATCCCTTACATGTGTTTTATTTAACTAAATACATCATAATCGGCTAAAACGCATGCGCAGGATACTTTTATTCCTGAACAAGTGCGCACCCGGGTTCGTGTTGCTTTCACATACACGCGAACCGCAGCATGGTTGAACTCAGACCACCAACTGAACTCAGACCACCTCCTCCGGGTAGTCTCGTGTTCGGTACCCCAGTGCGCACCTGGGTCCACATGACCGCGTTCACATTAGCGATTTTTCATGCAAACCGTGCCCCGTTCCTGAACTAAACTGCCAGTGTGAAAGCCCCCTCAGAGTCTGACAGCAGCTGTCAATGAATCTGTCACTGCGGGTCTCAGGTGCATGCCCCCCGTTCAGCCCCGCCCTCGGTTTGTTCCCTCTATCTCCGCTGGACTCTGTCCACTTTTCCAGCATTTTTCAAATATTACCAGTGGATGGAGTCAGGCTCTGACCAGGGGTTTAGTTACCCTTTAAATTTAATGTCCACAACTAAGCAAGCCAAGCCAATGGCAACAAAGGCCATTCAGACGCTGTCAGAAACATAACCACTTTGCTAAATGGTGCCGGTCTGCTCCGGCTGGCTACCCTGAACAGTCACATGACCCGCTGGTGCCAGTGCGCACCATAGGCCCCCACCTAGGGACCTTCTCCAGGTGCTCTGTATACCTGGATAAGGTCCCTAGGTGGGGCCTATGGTGCGCACTGGCACCAGCGGGTCATGTGACCTTCTCCAGGTGCTCTGTATACCTGGATGGCCACTGTGTCCCTCTTCTCCTCGACACTGGGGCCAAGGTGTCACTGCTGAATGTTGACACCTGTAACCTACTCTTCCCAAACAGACAGATGCAGCCCCGATTGCTCCCTCAAACTCTCAGATTTAAATAGTCTTGCTATGTGTTTGCTGTCAGATGGTCTCACTGCAGCAAATTATCAGATATCTCCCTGACAATCTACTCACTGCTGAAAGATATATATATATATATATTCTCAATAAAAAGAAAACATATTTATTTAATGTTATTCAATATACAAAAATATATTTATTCAATGTTATTTAACATACGAAAACATATTTATTTTAATGTTATCGACATCATCTACAAAATCATTGTGAACTTTTGTAAAGACACGTTTGATCGTTAACATTTAAATTCATCATTATATTAAAATTACAAACACATGAGAGTTTCTCCTCATGAAAGACCCTTGTGGAAATTAAATGTGGAACTGTGACAAGATTAATGACAGGGAAGTTTAAAGTGATAGTTCACTTCAAAATGAAAATTCTGTCATCCTATACTCACTCTCAAGTTGTTTCAAACCTGTATAAATTTCTTTCTCCTGCTGAACACAAAGGAATTTTTTGAAGAATGTCAGTAATCAAACAGTTAACTGGCTTCATTGACTTCCATAGTAGGAAAAAAACCCCACTATGGAAGTCAATGGGGCCAGTTAACTGTTTGGTTACTGACATTCTTCAAAATATCTTCCTTTGTGTTCAGCAGGAGAAAGAAATTCATACAGGTTTGAAACAACTTGAGGGTGAGTATAGGATGACAGAATTTTCATTTTGAAGTGAACTATCACTTTAAATGGTTACAGGATGCACGTAACTAAGCGGCGGACCGGTCAATTAAATATGACGAAGTAGTTTGTCCTAAAGCTTGCATAATTTTCTGCTACACACTCAAAAGTATGTACTTTTTCTTCACAAAAAAAAAAATAGTACACTTTAGGGAGTAGTACTGTATACTGCTGGCTAATCTACTGCAGGCTGTCCCATTATTTCTGAGGATAAACAAGAAACATGTGAGGTAAGCCCAACAACATTCTAGCAAATTGTATATTTACAAAAAAATCTTAGAATCACAATCATGACTCTTTTACACATTTGTATTTAATCATTGTATCTTGTTATTGTGATGCAAATGTGATATTAATTTAAATAGTCTTATGTATTAATTTACTTAATATAATAAGAAGTTGGCAAGCCTAAGGTGTGCCAAGGGATAAACATTTCAAGTGATAAGAGCAAGGAGTGTTGAATAACTCTGTATCTGCATGCTGAATTATCCCTAATAGTAGTCATTCCTCTTAGCAAAAAAGGTTACACTTTGGCCTTTAATTGCATAATGGTTGCCAACCAAAACAGTGCCTCTTGCCATTGCCAGGGAATGACAGTTCTTCTTTTTACTCTTCTTGTTGGGCTTCTTCATTTTGGAGAACGAAGTTGATGAAAGCGAGGAACTGGAGGTGGAACTGGAGTTGGAGCTGAAGGTGGAGCTGGAGTTGGAGCTGAAGGTGGAGCTGGAGTTGAAGGTGGAGCTGGAGTTGGATCTGGAGGTGGAGCTGGAATCATCTGAATCCCGGGATTTGTACTTTTTTGACTTCCCTGCCCAAAAAACATCACATTATAAAATAAACTTTTTGTGTGAACTGGTTTTCATTTTTATGTCTGAAGTGCCTTCACACCATAAATAAGCCTCAACTGCCAGCCAAACAAAAATAAATGTTACTGTGGATGTATTTGGAGCATTAGCATCTGCTATCTCCTGACAAAAACAAGTTTATGAAATGAAATGGGGAATCAAATTTACGTTGATATTTTGACATTTGACACACTTTGCAAAAATTACTTATTTTAAAATCAGCCCCATCCTGTTGTCGCAACACAGTTCTAATTCCACTAACATCTTAACAGTCCTCACACAGCCATAGTCACCAACCTTTTCTTGCCCTCAACTTTTTCTTCAAGATGTCAATTTCCTCATACATTTTCTTATTTTTTTCCGCAGTCTTTTATTTTTCTGCAGCAACTTCAGGGAGCTGGTTTTATCTACAATCAACAAAATATTCAATGTAGAGTTAAGGCATTTTATTTATAAGCACTTGGACGTTTAACCAAAGTGCTAAATAAAGATTTCAATAAGAGATAAAAAAAGATAAACAAAAGTTCTTTGATAATAACATTTTAACAAGATAAAAAAGCATGAATTTAAAAATAATCTACTAAAATAAAATCAGTGACATTGTCTAAAAATAAAAATTAACTTGAAAAATGAATGTTAATAAAATAAGCAATGTATGGGTAGGACCTAAAGTGTGTTCCCGTTTCTTTGTTCCAGTAAAAAATCTAAGGCATATATCTAAGGCATATTTCTAAAATTCAATTGAGGAATGCTTACATTCTCAGAGTCAAGACAGAATACAATGATATAAACTTTTACCACTGGACAGAACCATCTCATCACACTGTACACTCTCTTCGCTGGACACATGATCTTCATCTAACATTATCTGGTCTTCTCCATGCTTCTCTGGATCTTTAGCTTGTAGATCTTGTGTCACATTTTTGGGCTCTCTACAGTCTCTTCATCCATATTTTTTTGCCTCTCCTTTTCCCTCTTTTGCTGGCCATGGTGGACCTGAGTCAGAATAGTGATCCACACAGCAGATAAACCACATCATTAAAACTTTTTTGGCTATGGTATTTAATATTAAAAAGTTGAATCTACTTTTTTTAAATTAAAAGTTAGTTAAGTGTATGTATATCTATCAAGAGAGAGCAGTAATGTGCGGTGAAATCTTGTCATGGGTAGGCTGTGACCTATCAATGTGGCATATATGTTCATTCATTCAGTTAATCTAGCAACCCAAGTTCATATCAGGCATCATCACATCGCTGCCTGCATACAGCAAAGTCAGTCATATGTGAGGCTAATGCACAATCAAATCTAATAATCAAATTAATGGACACATCTATCTTATGACTTATACAACAAACAAATGTTTTGTGCGGGACACAGTAAGAGAGGGAGGCGGCGCGTTGTCAGCGAACCGACAAGCAGCCTAGTCACTCCTTCAAAATGTGCAAACGCGCACAGACAGCCACACACACACTATTGGTCTGTGACGGCGCACCAGGATTTGTATAGGCTACAGTCAGAAAACATTGTGTCAGCAGTACAGCTTTAAAGTACAAAAACAGCTTATTCGGTCCTACAAACTGCGCTAGGCGCACACACCGACACACACTGAGCGTCTGGCGAGGGCGCACCAGGATTAAAAAAAGAGAACTACAAAACAGCATTTTAACCCTTACGAAATGCACCATATTCGCACAGATAGACCTACAATACAAATGTGGCAGATGTGACGGCTCACCAGGGTATGGAAGAGAGAACATTTTGGTGTCAGCGCACAGCAGGCCTATAGCCCACCATCAGACAACACACACAAGCCAATAT
Organism: Siphateles boraxobius; assembly: GCF_051911475.1. NCBI lineage: Eukaryota > Metazoa > Chordata > Actinopteri > Cypriniformes > Leuciscidae > Siphateles > Siphateles boraxobius. Next base: position 5,991,462 of record NW_027508920.1, on the reverse strand, counting down.
AAGGGTTTTAAAAATAATAAATTACGTTTTAAAGGGGGTGCTTACTTTTATTTGTAGACGAAACTCCTTTTCCTCGATTTACTGAAGCCTATATGTAAAACGCATTTGCAGCTGCACAGCTAACGTTAGCACAGTGAGCGTATGGCTCGCTCATAGGCTGTGCTGCGGCAACTGCACATCCAATGGCGCGGGCGCCTCTGAAGTGAATGGAGCAGAACAGACTTTCCTCCTTGGCTCTTATTTCCATTGAAAAGGAGAGACTCATGAAATTGAGAAATACACCCAAGAAAGAGGACTTTTACAACAAAGTAATTGACATCTTTGTCCAGAGGGTAGACGCATGGACTTCGTCTACAACGGTTTCGGTTTCCCGTTAGCGACCACAGCTCTTTTTTCTTCATAGGACGCTTCCAACGCTAGGTGCCGCTAGATGCTAAGAAGCTTGAAGCGCGGAGTGAGTGAGAGCGAGTGGATCACGTGACATGAAGCAAGCTCGGTCTCTGCCTCAATGTTGATAATTCAAGACAGCATGAGAACTGACTGCGCATGCGCAAATCTACGTAAACTACATTCTATGGACCAAAGAGGCACTGCTAACCTCTGCCTCAATGGCCATGGCCTTGAATTTTCTGCATGAAACAATGATTTTTAGGAGCAAACAATGGCAAAAGGAGTATACTATATGTGTATTCCTGAACATTTTTGTTACAAAAATTTATATTTGGAATAAAATAAATAATGTGGTGAATTAATAAAGCTCTTGGAATTAATAAATGTAATGTCAACATTTCCTTCCACTGCCTACCCTGCCTACCCTGACCGCACATCCCTGAGAGAGAGAGAGAGAGAGAGAGAGAGAGAGAGAGAGACCATAGGAGGTTCTGACACTGCCTATTGTAAAGTTCATAGTAAAACAGTCAACATGACCTATACACCTCAATGTATTCTAAAAATATGTACCAACAAAGACACTTAACGTTATACCATACCTACAGTATCTCGATTCGTACTCGTACCCGTTTTGCAGGCGTCTCCAGTATTCCTAGCGATTTCCTTTTTAACCAATAGATAACATTACTAGGGTCACGTGTTAATGCAGTTGACATACAGAAATAAACCGAGCAAGCGCAGATTGGCGGCTAAGCGTGGGATTTCAAATATGGTGCCTGTACCTATACGTATAGTATCACGACTGCAGGAAAGAAATGATAAGATGAAGCTTATTAGATGGATGCAGCGATATAAATTATTGGCCAAAATAATGAGATTTGGACACTGCAGAAGAAAAATTAAGTTTGTGAAAGACAACAGAAAAGACAGCCCGATCTCACGGCAATTCGTACGAATTTTACGAGGTGGCTAATTCATACGAATTCATACGACCTCACTCGTACGAATTAGTAAGATTTTTTCTAAATCGTACATATTTTACGAGTTGCCCAATTCGTATGAATTTGTACAAATGACCTACCCCTGACCCCGCCCCTAAACCTACCCATCACGTGGGTTTAGACAAATCATACAAATTCGTACGAGTGAGGTCTTACGAATTCATACGAATTAGCCACTTTTTAATCACTCGTACAAATTCGTACGAATTGGTCGTGAGATAGCGTTGGAAAAGATGGATATACCTGGTGAGTGGGTTGGAAAAAAAAGGAGATTCATTTATTTAAATATGTTAATTTACTGGTTACTTTAGTACCATTAATCCCATTCTTTCTTTCTTTCTTTTTTAAAACAGGGTGTGCTATCGCAAACAGAACCACATCCAAAAGAAGAAAAAATCGATCAGGACCGGATCGATTTTTTCAGGATCCCATAAAGAACTTCATCAATGGTTGATGTTTATTTACAGGTAATTTACTAGTTTAAAAAAATTAATTAAACTCCAAAACATACTTTCTTAGAAATTAAGTAGCCACCAGACATGTTACAGGATATCCATGGTTCGGTTTGATTAGATTTAAGGGCGTAAAAAGGCTTAAATAGCTAAAATATTATAGACAAATTATTAATTATAATTTCAAGTATTATTAATTTTTTCCAGCGACGGATAAACAGAGAAATCTCTATCCGCCAAATGTGATTTCAAAGTAAAAATGCTGCGATTGTACTGGCTAGTGGAATTATTGTTTTATACATTATGGTTTTTATATTGTATGGTTGTAAAAGTGCATATTTTATGTCCCTCACCTTTTTGGACGAGCATCTGTGGTAAACAAAAACAAAACTGTAGCAACAGTAGTAAAGCATAGACATTTCAAAATAAGAGTCCTAGTGAATTTCTGGCTTGTTTATGATTATGCCTACAGTTTTTTTTTTTTTTTTTTTTACTGGATATTCTTTTGGTTACACAATAATCTGTATCTGTGGCTTCTCCCTAAGCCACCCCATTACAGGAAGGAAAGACAAATAACATTATTTAACACATTCAATATATAGGTGTACTAGTAGGCTATCAACAAAATAATCTATTTGTTGTGTTTCTTTAATCACAATTTTGTACTAGGAAAACACAATATGATCAGCCTCTAATTAGTATGTAAGGCAAGGCAAGGCAAGTTTATTTATATAGCACTTTTCATACACAATGGTAATTCAAAGTGCTTTACATAGAAGGAATTAAAATAATCAAAAGAAATCAGAATAATTAAAACAGTTTAGAATAAAAGATAAAATACAGATGAAATCAGAATAATTAAAACATAAAATAAAATACAGTGCAAACAGTCAGACGAACAGTGGCACAGTGCTCATTCAGTAAATGCACAGCTAAACAGATGTGTTTTGAGTCTGGATTTGAATGTGACTACTGTAGGAGCACATCTGATCTCTTCTGGAAGCTGGTTCCAGCTGCGGCTGGCATAGTAGCTAAAAGCAGACTCGCCATGCTTAGAGTGAACCCTTGGTACTTCTAGCCGATGTGATCCTAATGATCTAAGTGATCTGTTGGGTTTGTATTCACTGAGCATATCTGCAATGTATTGAGGTCCTAGGCCATTGAATGATTTATATACCAGTAATAATACTTTAAAATCAATCCTAAATGTAAATGGCAGCCAGTGTAAAGACCTGAGGACTGGTGTGATGTGTTCATATTTTCTGGTTCTGCTCAGAATCCTAGCAGCAGCGTTCTGTATGAGCTGCAACTGTCTTATGGTCTTTTTGGGAAGGCCAGTGAGAAGTCCATTACAATAATCCACCCTACTGGTGATGAAAGCATGCACAAGTTTTTCTAAGTCTTGACTGGAAACAAAGCATCTAATTCTTGCAATATTTTTCAGGTGATAGTATGCTGATTTAGTTATTGCTTTGACATGACTACTGAAACTAAGGTCTGACTCTAAAGACACGCCCAGATTCCTGACTTGATTTTTAGTTGTTTGACCCCTAGACTGAAGGTATGCGTTCACCTTGAGAATTTCATCTTTGTTTCCAAACGCAATGACTTCAGTTTTGTCTTTGTTTAACTGAAGAAAGTTTTGGCACATCCAATTGTTTACTCCATCAATGCATTGGCAAAGGGAGTCAATGGGGCTGTAATCGTTAGGCGATAGGGATAAGTAGAGCTGTGTGTCGTCTGCATAGCTATGGTAAGCGATTTGGTTCTTTCTCATTATTTGTCTCATTGGGAGCATGTACAGGTTGAATAGGAGTGGCGCAAGAATTGAGCCTTGAGGGACTCCGCATGTCATGGATGTCCACTCAGACTTATGGTCTCCTATACTCACATAATAACCTCTGCCTCCTAAGTATGACCTGAACCATTTTAGGACTATCCCAGAAAGCCCGACCCAGTTTTCCAGCCTGTCAAGAAGTATTTTGTGATCGACAGTGTCAAATGCAGCACTGAGGTCGAGTAGTACCAGCACTGATAATTTGCCTGTATCAGTATTTAAGCGAATATCATTTATTATCTTTATGAGCGCTGTCTCTGTACTGTGGTGCGGTTGGAAACCAGATTGAAAATGGTCAAAGTATCCATTCGACTTTAAGAATTTGTTCAGCTGATTGAAGACAACTTTTTCAATGATCTTGCCTATGAAAGGAAGATTTGAGATCGGTCTATAGTTGTATAATATGGTCTTATCCAGATTGCTCTTTTTCAGGAGGGGCTTGACAACAGCAGTTTTCAGGGAGGTCGGAAAACTCCCAGAGAGAAGTGAGGCATTTACCACTTCTAGGAGATCTGCTTCTAAGCTGTGTAACACATTTTTGAAAAAAGATGTGGGAAGTGCGTCAAGGGCGCAGGTTGATGTTTTTAGTTGCTGTACGGTTTCTTCCAAAATTTTGCCATCAATTTCTTCGAAATCAGACATAGTGGCTACTTTCTCGTGCTGTTGTCTGATCTGCCTGACCCCAGCGCAACTCAAGGATGAGCTGATCACCTTTCTGATATTATTGATTTTCTCAGAGAAAAAAGAAGCAAACTCACTGCACTTTCTCACTGAGAGCATTTCACTGGGAATCTGGCTTGGGGGGTTTGTCAGTCTCTCTACAGTAGCAAAAAGAGTGCGTGTGTTGTTTATATTGCTGTTTATAATATTCGAGAAGAAAGTCTGTCTAGCTTTGCTTAGTTCCTTATTGAAAGCATGGATGCTGTCTTTGTAGATGTTATAATGGACTACAAGTTTTGTCTTCCGCCACATGCGCTCTGCTTTTCTGCATTGTCTTTTCATATTTTGCACTGCTGTTGAGTTTCTCCAAGGTGCTTTTTGTCTGCCATTCTTCTTCCTGACTTTCACAGGAGCAATATCATCAATTACACTCTTAACTTTTGAGTTAAAAGAATCAAGGAGAAAATCAACAGAGTCAGCAGATATGCTTGGTGTTAAAGATATAGCCTTCATAAATAGTACACTAGTGTTCTCATTTAAGCATCTCTTCTTGACAGACACAGATCTAGCTTCAATGGCAGGAGAGATCAATATATCAAAGAAAATACAAAAATGATCAGACAGTGCTACATCCTTAATAACAATTGATGAAATGTTTAGACCCTTACTGATAAGTAAATCTAGAGTGTGTCCACGATTATGTGTGGGTCGATGTACATGCTGAGTCAGATCAAAAGTTTTTAAAACAGTTTTGATTTCTTTTGCCATATGGTTTTCTGCATTATCTATGTGAATGTTAAAATCTCCAGCAATGGCAAAGCAGCCAAACTCTGAGGAAATTGTTGATAACAGTTCTGTTAAGTTCTCAGCAAAAGCTGGAGAGTATTTTGGAGGCCTGTAAACAATGATAAGTAAAATGCGTGGAGCACCTTTTAACACAATACCCAGATATTCGAAAGACGGGTAATTCCCAAATGATATTTGCTTACATTGATAGACATCTTTATAAAGAGCAGCTAAACCTCCGCCTCTTCTGACAGCTCTGCAGACACTCATAAAAGTAAAGTTAGGAGGGGCTGTTTCATTGAGGACTGTTGCACTGCAACTTTCTTCTAGCCAAGTTTCATTTAGCAACATAAAATCCAGGTTGTATGTGGTTATTAAGTCGTTGACTAAAAGTGATTTATTTTTAAGTGAGCGGATGTTTAAAAGTGCTAACTTAACAGTCTTACTTTTTGTCCCCACAGCAATCTTAGTATGTCGTGTAATAGGCACCAGATTAGATGGGTTTGCTGTACGGCTTTTGAAGGCCTTAGACTTTCTATCATGTAATCGAACAGCAATAGAAAAAGATCCAGGCACACTGGGTTCCCGCTTGTTCTGTAAACATTTGAGAAAGTTATTGTTATCATAGCGGGGACCCGACACATATCACTGAGAGCTGGTATCAGTTGTTTTTGGTTCACCTCGAGCCGCTGGAGGAGGGTGTGGGCCCTGGCGCTGTGGCAGAGGCCGAAGAGCTCTCACAGGAGGAGGGGGAGGGCGAGCTGGGCCCGCAGGCTTTGGTGGTTGTGGGGCCTGGCGTTTTTTGGTTGGTATCTGGGGGCTCGCAGCAAAAGAGTGGGATAGTCTAGTTCCAGCATGCACCAGTTGTTCCATTTTCTCTGAGAAGCACAGAAGTGGAGATGCTGGAGAGAGTGATAACGTTTCCCTTGAGAGGGATTGTTGCTCTGGTGTTATTGGAGGCTGTAATATGCTGTCCTGGTTTCCCTGGCTGTTTTCCAGAAAGTCGTCGTTGGGTGCTGTATCTTGGAGCAGTGCTGGTATGTCACAGTCTGTCTGTGGTGAGCTCTGTGGGCAGGGCTCAACTGAGATTGTGTCCGTGAGCAGAGGTTGTTGTGGCTGAGTGGTGTTATCATTGTCCTTGTGTGATGTGTCAACCGCATGTCCATTTAGGTGCTGAAGTGAAATCCTGTGGTCATTCATACTGTATCCAGGTGTGTGTGTGCCATTCAGGTTGAGTGGATTGGCACACATTGCAGAAGGATGACGGAGGGAGAAGTAGATATTGTCCTTTAGCACTCTTGAACCAAGTTTGTTTGGGTGGTGGCCATTCTGTTGAAACAGTTGCCTCTGACTCCAGAAAAGATTGAAGTTGTCAATAAAGTTCACTCCTTTTATATTGCAGGTTTTTTGCAGCCATGTATTAAGCCCAAGCAACCGTGAAAACCTGTTTGTTCCTCTTGCTGGGAGTGGTCCACTGATGAATGTTTGAACTTTCAGTCTTTTAAGTGTTTCAAAGAGCTCATTGAAATCCTTTTTAAGAAGTTCCGACTGCTCTTTATGAATATCATTCTTCCCCACATGAATGATGAGTTGATTTGCAGTCTTATGTTTCATCAGAATGTTCTCAAGTTCCCTGTTTACATCAGATGTTGTTGCTTGTGGAAGGCAGCACGTTGTTGTATCCCTGCTATTAATGTTTCTGATTACGGAGTCGCCCACTATCAGAGTCCTGGGCTCGGCTGCACTGTGAGCTGAGTGCCGCTGTCTGCTCGACCTTGAGCCCTAGTTAGCATCAGTGTTAGCTACTGGCTGATTCAGTCTGTGTGCGATCACATTCATCAAATTTGGGGATTCCTCATTCATTAATACTTCAAATCTGTTCTCAAGATGTATAGGCGGTGGTAGGAGACCAGTGTTTGCAGTCCTTGTCAGAGCCGTATCTGGGGTAGAGGATGCTACTGCAGTAATATGTGATGCTCATGACAATCTGATGTCTCGAGTGCCTTTGGGTCTCGCACCCTGTTTGTGCCATCGATTAGTAAAACGATCGGCTTGTTTCTCTACACTCAGTATGGCCTGTCGAGAAGCACTAGATTCATGGGACTCACCGGCTGTATGCTGAGGACGTCCATGACGAAGCTCTGTTGTGTGTTCCGTCTGGTTTGGTGGTCCCGCAATTAACTTTGTTTCAAGAATTGCAATCCTTTGTAAAAGTCTGTGGCAGTTGGAGCAGCAAGTAGATTCCAGAGGAGGCATTTTCTTATACTTATGAATGTAGGCAGTTGTGTTTTCTCTTCCCCGGAATGTAAGCTTTCAGTGGGAGGCTGGTCGGATATAATAATTCTGCTTTTTTTTTGTAGTAATCCAACCGTTTGGGCACTGTGCTGATTTGCTGAAGTTAAAATTAGGTGATAAAAGGAGATAAAATATAGAAATATAAAAGGGATAGAGCAAAGCGCGGAGCAGTAAGCGAGAGCGTCCGAACAGTAGCTGAGCAGGAAGTAATGTATAGATGTCTTAGTACATAAACCAAGTTTAATATGTAAATATAATAAAACATAATATGTAAATATAATAAAACATGTCTTGAGTTACTTGCAGTTACCCTGTTTTGCAGTTGAATCTGTGCCCCAACAATAGGCCCCAACCTGAAAGACTCTGAGATACACGATTTATTTCCTTATTGTATGGGTTTGTTCTGTATGTACATGTAGTATTTATTTGTGCAGGTTTTAAAAACAAAATCTTAAAAAATCTTACATTTGATGAAACTGCATAAACACTGATGTTCTTGCTGAAATTCACGTTGGAACATTTAAAGGGTAACTAAACCCCTGGTCAAAGCCTGACTCCACCCACTGGCAATATTTGAAAAATGCTGGAAAAGTGGGCAGAGCCCAGCGGAGATAGAGGCGACGAACCGAGGGCGGGGCTGAGCGGGGGGGGCGTGCACCTGAGACCCGCAGTGACAGCTGCTGTCAAACTAGCTAAAATGGAGTGACGCAAGTAGCTTTGCAACAGAGCGGTCATTTGAAGTCGAGAAATTTTCTCCCCCACCTTCACCTGAAGTGGAGGAGGGTGAAATGTCTGTGGACATCAGCTCAAACTGCGGTCTTGACTCCCGCATCGCAATCGGCATCCGATTATTCTTATATTCATTCATTTTGAGGTAATTTTTTCCAGGACTATTATTACTATTACGTTCAATATATTTTGCTGCTATGTGAAAAAAATAATCAGCAAATCGCGCCGGCGCGTTTGTCGAAACCAGAGGATTAACTTTAGCCTAATAAGAAGGAACATAAATTGTGATTAAAAATATATGCTCACTTACATCATGACGCCGCTGCGGTGGTGGAGTCCATGCAAGAAGAGCAGCGTTTGGCAGCGCGATCTGTGTGGAGAAGCCCATTTCCACCTCCATTGCATTGGAGAACCAATCCCACGTAAAATGCAGGTTGCACACTGGAGCGATAGGCGAGATTAACTACCTAGGCTACACGAAATAATCTAAATAACTATATAAATGCTATGCTAACTAGATGCTAATATATACAGCATCTATCCTGATCGTTTTCAATACTTGTAATTCCAACTTCTGACTCGCTACAGTAGGTTTGACGGAACCAGATGCTTTTATACCAGGGGCTGCCAAGGGCCTGGTGAGCTCACACCAAGGGCGTGACCGAGTGACGTCAGAGAGTATTCTACGTCAGAGAGTACCCCTACTGCAGGAGCTTTCCGTTTAACCTGAAGAGGGCAGCACATTTACATTTACATTTAGTCATTTAGCAGACGCTTTTATCCAAAGCGACTTACATTTGAGGATTAAACCAAGCGAGTCATCTTGGAGAGGCAAAAACAACGCAAGAAGTGCTCAGAATACAAAGTTCAAACATTGCTTGGAGTAGCATAAACCAGACAAGCGAAGATTTCAAGAGAAAGGTTTTTATTTATTTATTTTTTTATGTTAAGTGCTCACAGAAGAGATGAGTTTTCAGTTGTCTTTTGAATGCTGTCAGGGATTCTGCATTACGGACGAGGGTGGGTAGGTCATTCCACCAGCATGGAACCGTGAATGAGAATGTTCTGGACAGTGATTTTATGCCTCGCTGTGAAGGCACCACGAGCCGTCGCTCCTTGGCCGATCGTAGACTTCTGGTAGGGATGTAGACCCGTAGGAGCGGGTGAAAGTAGGAGGGAGCTGAGCCGGTGGACCATCTGTAAGCAAGTGTCAGCGCCTTGAACTTGATTCGAGCAGCAAGTGGTAGCCAATGCAGGGAGATGAACAGCGGAGTGACGTGGGCCCTTTTGGGCTCGTTGAATACAAGACGAGCAGCAGCATTCTGGATCAATTGTAAGGGTTTAGTTGCACATGATGGAAGACCAGCTAGAAGAGCATTGCAGTAATCAAGCCTAGAAATAACCAGGGCCTGTACAAGAAGTTGTGTTGCATGCTCAGTTAGGAAAGGCCTGATCTTCCTGATGTTGTGCATTGCAAACCTGCATGATCGAGCTGTCTTTGAAATGTGGTCTGTGAAGGTTAGCTGGTCATCAAAGATTACTCCAAGATTTCTGACTGACCTTGATGGGGTGATTGAGGATGAGTCTAACTGGATAGTGAAGTCGTGCTGTAGAGACGGATTGGCAGGGAGAACGAGAAGCTCAGTCTTTGCCAGATTGAGCTGCAGGTGATGTTCCTTCATCCATGCCGAGATGTCCGCCAGACAGCTATAGATACGTGCAGCTACTGTGGGATCGTCTGGTTGAAATGAGAGGTAGAGCTGGGTGTCATCAGCATAGCAATGGTAAGAGAAACCATGTGCCTGTATGATGGGTCCCAGTGATGTGGTGTAAATGGAGAAGAGGAGGGGTCCAAGGACTGACCCCTGGGGAACCCCTGTGGTCAGTCGATGTACTTTGGATACCTCGCCTCTCCATGCGACCCTGAATGACCTACCTGTGAGATAGGACTCAAACCAGTGGAGGGAAGATCCAGTGATGCCCAGTGATGAGAGGGTGGACAGAAGGATCTGATGATTCACAGTGTCGAAGGCAGCAGACAGGTCTAGGAGAATGAGAACTGATGATTTGGAGGCACTCAGACGTTTTTACACCATATATTTGAAAAATAAAACACTTTATACCCAAATGTCAAAAAATGTACTCGAGTCAGTGAACAGCATTTTTGAAGCTCCATTCTTACAGATAATTAACTAAAAAAAGTTGTTTTAGTGTTTAGTTACCCTTTAAAAAAAATATCAAAAAGGTTTATTTTATTTTATATAACATCACAAATATATAACATGACTCATAATTTAGTTTTTTTTTTAAAAATACCATTGGCTTTTTTCAGTTATTTTATAATTGTTAATTTAAATATTAAATTAGAAATAAAGAAATCGTCTCGGTTAGGTATGTAACCCTCGTTCCCTGAGTAGGGAACGGAGACGTTATGTCGGATGACGACGAATGGGGTTTCGCTTAGAAAGCCTAACAACTTCGAGTATTACAAAATGAGCCAATGGCAAAGAAATGCCATGGGTCTGCGGAATTTGCATAGCGTAACTCCGCCCCACCTCGTGGGTATAAAAGGAGGAAGCCGGCCACATGCAGATATGTTTCTTCGCTGAGGAGCCAAGACTGAGCTCAGGCGATCCCTGCGGTACAGCGGAAAGTGGCAGGCAGACGTAACGTCTCCGTTCCCTACTCAGGGAACGAGGGTTACATACGTAACCGAGACGTTCCCTTTCGTTGTCACTCCGAGTTACGTCAGATGACAACGAATGGGGTTACCAGTCTAATCACGCCACCTTCTCGGCTGTCTTCCAGTGCCCTGCGTAAATCTGAGATCCTTGTCGTGAGATTGGCACGGATGAAGGACTCCTATCTAGCACAGGAATACCAAGGTACACTGGGGAGCATATCCCATAGTTTAGAGGAAATATGCAAAATGCCAGCCCAACGGGGGGACTTAGAGAATACACATTTGATCCGAAGGATGCATATGGAGAACACTGTCCAGCCGCAGGTGGAATATTTCAACCCCAGGGGTGGCAACGTGGCTTGCCAAGGGAAAGACACATGCTCAGAGAGGCTTACAGTGGAAATACACATGTGGGGGTCGCTCAGAGGAGGGACCATGCACACGGGAGGCAACTAGCCGACGCGCAGGCAATAGACACTGGCACCGACGTCAGGAGTGCTGGAGGAACTCAGGGCTTTCGGAGAATATCGCACGTATCCAGTCCGTGGAGTGGAATGGCGAGCAAGCGAAGACACCTGAGCGGATCCAGTACTAGCTGGTTGAAACGAGTACATGAGAGGACTCTGGCTCCACTCGGAGATTGTAGAATCTGGCGAATGTGTTAGGTGTCGCCCAGCCTGCAGCTCTGCAGATGTCTGTTAGCGAGGCGCAATACGCTAGAGCCCAAGAGGACGCCACACTCCGGGTGGAGTGGGCAGTCACACCAAGGGGGCACGGTCTATCTTGCTGCTGGTATGCCAAGGCAATGGCGTCCACTATCCAGTGAGACAACCTTTACTTGGAGAGAGCCTTTCCCTTCAGCTTCCCACCATAATAGACAAAGAGCTGGTCTGAGGTCCTGAAACACTGCGTCCTGTCTACATAGGCGCGGAGAGCGCGTACTGGACAGAGCAGTGCCATGGCTGGGTCTGCCTCCTCCAGGGGCAGTGCTTGCAGGTTCACCACCTGGTCCCGGAAGGGAGTGGTAGGAACCTTGGGCACATATCCGAGCCGGGGTCTCAGGATCACTTGAGAGTAAGCCCGCCCGAATTCCAGGCACGCTTCGTCAACGGAGAATGCGTGCAGGTCCCCTACCCTCTTGATGGAGGCCAATGCAACCAGGAGCGCTGTCTCATTGACAGGAACTTAAGCTCCACTGATTGCAAAGGCTCAAAGGGAGCACTCTGCAGGCAGTTAGAACCACTGAGAGGTCCCAATAGGGAACGAGAGGAGGGCGAGGAGGATTCAGTCTCCTCGCTCCTCTCAGGAACCTGACGATCAGGTCGTGCTTCCCAACGGACTTACCTTCGACCGGGTCATGGTGTGCGGCAATAGCGGCAACATAGACTTTCAGGGTGGAGGGAGACAGCCTTCGCTCCAACCCATCTTGAAGGAAGGAAAGCACGACACTAATCGAACATCTCCGGGGGTCTTCTCAGTGAGAAGAGCACCAGTTGACAAAGAGGTTCCACTTCAACGCATAGACGTGTCTAGTGGACGAGGCTCTAGCGGAAGGTGGATGGTAGGCAGGGTACTCAAACCTGCCTCGTCCCGTCCAGGAGCCACACGTGGAGGTTCCAAAGATCGGGACGAGGGTGCCATAGGGTGCCCCGTCCCTGAGAAAGGAGATCCTTCCTCATGGGAATCGGCCAAGGAGGTGCTGTCGCGAGGAGTACTAGTTCGGAGGACCAGGTCCGGGCGGGCCAGTACGGCGCGACCAGAATGACCTGCTCCTCGTCCTCCCTGACCTTGCGCAGGGTCTGCGCAAGAAGGCTCACTTGGGGAAACACATATTTGCGGCCCCGCGGCCAGCTGTGCGCCAGTGCATCCGTGCCGAGCGTGCCCTCGGTCAGGGAATAATACAGGTCGCAATGGGTCGAGTCGTGAGAGGCAAACAGATCTATCTGTGCGTCCCCGAACTGGTCCCAAATCAGCTGAACCGACTGGGGATGGAGTCGCCAATCTCCCGGGAGGGGCTGAAGCCGTGAGAGCTCGTCGGCTGCACAGTTCAGGGCTCCGGGGATATAAATGGCATGAAGCGACCTCAGATGCTTCTGACTCCATATGAGGAGGTGGCGGGCGAGTTGCGACATACGGCGGGAGCGTAGACCACCTTGATGGTTGATGTACGCTACAGTGGCGGTATAGTCTAAACAGACTAGTACGTGTTGGTTCTTGAGCACGGCCCGGAAGCGGCGCAAAGCAAGACGTATGGCCAGCAACTCGAGGCAATTGACATGCCAGATGCGTCGGGGTCCTGGCCAGGAGCCCGCGGCAGCACGTCCATTGCACATGGCACCCCAGCCCGTGGAGGAGGCATCTGTCGTTACAACAACATGCCGCGAAGCTCGAAAAACTGAAAAAGTTTCAGTGGAACCGTACTCTTGCCCTCGAACAGTATCAGGCAAGCCAGCAGTGACTGCGCGTGCTCGCTCGTAAGCTGCGCGGACATGGCGACCGAGTCGATATCCATACCGAGAAAAGAGATCCTCTGCACGGGGCAAAGTTTGCTCTATTCCAAGTTGACCCGAAGGCCCAGACGAGCTAGGTGCTGGAGCACTAGGTCCCTATGTTCGCAAACCTGTTCTCGAGAGTGAGCTAGGATCAGCCCGTCGTCGATATAGTTCGGGATGCGAACCCCGTGTTCCCGAAGGGGGTGCCTCGACGACCTTCGTGAAGACGCGAGGAGACAGGGCTAGCCCGAAAGGGAGAACCGTGTACTGTTATGCCTGCTCCTCGAAAGCAAACCGTAGGAACGGTCTGTGTCGAGGGACAATGGAGACATGGAGGTAGGCGTCCTTCAGGCCGATTGCTGCAAACCAATCCTGGGGCCGCACACATTCGAAAATGCGTTTGGCAGTGAGCATCTTGAACGGCAGCCTGTGAAGGGAACGGTTCAGCACGGGCAGGTCCAGGATTGGCCGTAACCCACCGGTTTTCTTTGGGACAATGAAGTACGGGCTGTAGAAGCCGGTCCTCATCTCGGCCGGAGGGACGGTCTCGATCGCACCCTTCGCCAGCAGGGTAGCGATCTCTGCTCTCATGATAGGGGCGTTGCCACCGACCAAAGTGGAGCGGACTCCCCTGAAGCGGGGAGGAGACCGAGTGAACTGAATCGCGTAGCAGAGCCGGATCGTCCGCGCGACCCAGCGGGACAGGAGGGGAAGCTCTAGCCAGGCTCCCAAGAACTGTACCAGCGGGGTCATACGAACCACAGACTTCCCACCGGTGGTGCAGCAGGGTGGAATGACTGGCCCAGACGTGGACGGCATAGCGGCCCGGTGTGGGGGCACAGTCATTAACCTCACCCTGACAGAGGAGACCAGGGAAGAATGAACGTTCCACGGGGGTCTGCTCTGCCAGGGGGCTGGCAACAGAGGCGGATGAGAGCGGCATGGTCCGGGGATGGCGCGCTCTGTCAACCGGCTCTGGGACAGAGGAGGACGAGTGGTGCACAGCTCGGGGGCGGCGCACCGTGTCATCCGAGAACTCTGTGTGCTCAGGGATGGAAATATCACTTCTTTCTTTAACCACATTAGGGTGCTGCCCACCCGTGGGTGAGCAGCGGGGAGTGGAGAACAAAAGATTCTCCCTCGGCCCTCCACCGGGGGAAGGAGTGGTCCTGCTACCACTCTGCTGCTTGGGCCGGGCGGGAGGGGCGGGAGCCGCAGGAGCCAGGTTCAGCCAGGTTCAGCCATAGATGTCTCTCCTGGACCACAGCTGTGGACATCACCAGACGCGGGGGGCGGGGCTGGAGAGGGCTGGGGCGCCTTCTTACGGCTTCCTCCGCGACCGGGCCCGGGTGGAGGCTGCTGCTTGGGTCGGGCGGGAGGGGCGGGAGCCGCAGGAGCCAGGTTCAGCCATAGATGTCTCTCCTGGACCACAGCTGTGGACATCACCAGACCCAGGGAGCTTGCGGTCACCTTCGTCGCCCGGAGGGCGAGGTCGGTGGTGGTGCGCAGCTCATCAAAGAGCCCTGGGTCCGTCCTACCCTCGTGCATGTCCCTTAGCATCTGGGCCTGATCGACCTGCAGAGTGGCCATGGCATGCAGAGAGGCAGCCGCCTGTCCCGCCGCTCTGTAGGACTTCGCCACTAGGGTAGACGAGAACCTACAGGCTTTGGAAGGGTGCTTAGGCTCGCCACGAGAAGAAGCACTCTGAGGACACAGCTGCATCGCAACAGAGCGCTCAACCGGGGGGAGCCCAGTGTACCCACGGGCAGCTGCCCCATCGAGGGGAGGAAAGGCGGATGAAACCAGCGAGCAGTCGCGGGAAGACATGGGAGTCTTCCAGGACTTCGAGATTTCATCATGCACGTCCGGGAAGAAAGGTATTGGGGCAGGCTGAGGACGGGAAGCCGCAGCTGCACCCAAAAACCAATCATCCAGCCGCGAGCGCTCAGTACAGGGTGGAGGGGTCCACTCTAAACCAATGCTCGCGGCCGCCCGGGAAAGCATGGACGTCATCTCTGGATCAGACTGAGCCCCAGCCGTATTCACACCCGAAGGTGGCAGCTGTGACGAGTCGTCACTTCCAGATGAATCAGACCCCCCTTGTGATGCTGCGATTGACATCACGTCTTCCTCTGGAGCGCCAAAGGAAACCCCTGAACGCTCGCGGATTGCAACACTGGTGAAGGTGCTGTGGGGCACGGACAAATAGTCGGCGCTCTGTTCCACACAGTCACCCTCAGATCACCCTGGCCACCAGCCGAAGTAGAGCCTCTCGAGGAGGCGCTAGATTGGGGTGTGGATGAGGGGACTCTCACTCTTGCGAGATCATTGAGTCTCGATCTAAGTGTTGCGATATTCATGTTCCCACAGAGAGAACATGACTCATCCAGGAGCGCTGCTCTAGCGTGATTAATGCCCAAACACATCAGACAGCGCTCGTGCCCATCAGAATCAGACACAAGCCGACCGCAACCAGAAGTGCACGGGCGAGGCATCTTTAAAAAGACGTGGCGCGTGCAAGCTCTTTTTGTGAGAGAAACTCAGTGCTGAAGCGCCCGCGGAGAACACACTCGCTGGCAAACCACGCTCAGATAGGCAGGAAGTGTGCACTCGCCGGGAGATCGCCGTCACACCAACACTGGACAGTTGCTCGTCTCGTAAGAAGCTGACAATCAGAGATAGCTTACAGAGTGAAGAATTACACTTGGCTCCGAAGCGAAAACATTTCTGCATGTTGCCGGCTTCCTCCTTTTATACCCACGAGGTGGGGCGGAGTTACGCTATGCAAATTCCACAGACCCATGGCATTTCTTTGCCATTGGCTCGTTTTGTAATACTCAAAGTTGATAGGCTTTCTAAGCGAAACCCCATTCGTCGTCATCCGACGTAACTCGGAGTGACAACGGAAGGGAACTCATGTTACTTAGGCTATGTGATTTTAACTGCTGTGTAAATGCATTTATGCCACCTCTGAGCAGCATTAAACATTCTGCCACTACAGATGCAACTTTGCAGGGTAGGCAATGTATCTCTAAAACACTTTTTGCCAAATGTGTTTAAACTGTCTTTATATACCAATCAAGGGCGTAGGTTTAGGGGGGGACACTAGGTACTAGTCCCAATTAAAATTTTGAGATGACAAATTTGTCCCCACCAATATTTAGCAAGCTCCTTTGAACTGCTATTTTGATATTTGCGCTGCATTTGGATCTTTGTGCTGCTATTTGGATCGATTCCAACGGCCAGGACGACGACAGTACAAGATACGCCGTAATTTGATTGGCGGCGGGGTATCTGACAGGCAGGCTACACGCGCTGGCCGGGACTACTTTTTGTGCTTGCACTCACTGGCAGCGAGCGGTTGGTGCATGTGTGTGTGTGTGTGTGTGTGTGTGCGCGTGACGACGCCGACGGTAAGTTACCAGGGCTGTCTCTCCGCCTGCCGTATACAAAGCCCAGAGTAAAACATTTTAATATTCAGTTTTTTTGCCCCTTTTTGTACTTTGTAGATCAGCTATGTCACCCAAGAAGAAGAAAGGGGACATACGAAGCTTTTTCATAAAGCAGATTGTAAGTAGGCAAAAATAACTAGCCACACAAATAACTAGCAGTAGTAGTGACTGACCAGGCTTTCAAATGCAGATTCTACTATGGAAAAGAGTATTAACTGGTGATCCTGGTTACCCAGGATATTGTTACAGTTAAACCTAGCTTCAGCAATCTTTCAAGGTTAGGAGCATTATTAGGGGTGTGCAGCACGGATAGACTCATAGAAGTCGCGCTATCATGATAGAATGCTACGTTAGCAAGTCACTGAATGTTAATTAGCCTACCTTAACTTAGAATCTTGCAGTCATAAACAGTGGATCAGCTGAGACATTTTTCGTTTCTACATTCTGTTTATGTAATGCATTTGTGAGTGTAGCCTACTTGCTAGACACATGTGCTGGAAAAACATGTTGGCAATGTTAAAAAGGCAAAAGTTAACACTGTTGGTTATTCAAATATAATCATTCATTATTTGATTGATAATATCCAAATAACAATATCTGGTAGGAGGGTTAAACTTGCTAGCCATAGGATAGACTACAAAATTAATTAACCATTTTGTATGCAGGGAAGACAGCATCAAACCACAACAGATTTACATTTATTCATTTAGCAGACACTTTTTATCCAAAGCGACTTACAATTGAGAACAATAGAAGCACTAAACCTAGGATAACAATTTGCAAGTTTTATGACCCTTCCCAGTTTAATCTAATGCACTTTTTTTTAAAGAATAGAATGGGGGGGAAGGGGGGGGGTGTCCTTACCAAAGCTGAGACCAAACCTACGCCCATGATACCAATACATATCTAAAATGTAAGTACTCTGAAAAGGAGTTTATAAAAATAGAGTGTCTGTAGTCTTCTCAGGGCTGCAATAAACACAGCTCATTATTCCATTCGGAGTGCTCTGATTGACTGGGTGACTGTCACTCTCCATCGTTGCTATGACTACCAGCCCTTCTGCAACAGAAGCTGCACACATGCACGCACTCGGTTGACTCGCTCATTTTGGAAGAGGAGAGGCGCGTACCGACCGCAAACCACAAAGTCTCACAATTATGGCAGAGAAAGAGCAGTCAAAATTCCCAGTACCACCTGTACCTGCATATACAGTCAGCGCAGGCAAAAAAAGGTGTGTCATGACTCAATGGATAACAGGAAGCAATAGCAGGTAAATAACTCTTTATTAAGGGATGAGGAAGTACAAACAGAAAGACACGGGCGTGGAACTGGTGACCCAGGGACGTCGATGGTCAGCGAGGTGAATCCCAAGTGGTGCGGTGAAGACAGACGAAGAACAATCCACAAACGGTGATAATCCACAACCGATGATAATCCACAATCAAGACGAACTTCACAGGAACACACGACGAGAGACTCAGGAACACAAGACTGGAACACCGAACATCCAACGAACGATCTGACAATGGAGATGAGAAAACTGTGAGCATATATAGTGAAATGAGATAGGCTGCAGCTGGTGATGATATGATGATCAGCTGGAGCGAATCAAGGAATGACACTCAATCACGCCCACAACACACGTGCTTTCATGCAACAACAACAACACGAGACGAGAAGGAAGCAATGAATTAGTATACCGTGACAGTACCCCTTCTCCTAAGGACGCCTCCTGGCGTTCTCAGACTCCCTTACCTGTCGATTGTAATCATCGATCAGAGAGTGATCCAGAATGTCTCTAGCAGGTACCCAACTTCTCTCCTCCGGACCGTAACCTTCCCAGTCCACCAAGTACTGAAATCCACGTCCCCTCCGCCTTGAATCCAGAATACGATTAACCGAATAGGTGGTGTCCCCATTTACGAGACGCGGCGGGGGGGGGAACCGGGACTGGCGGATTAATGTGAGCATGAAACACGGGTTTAATTTTGGAAACGTGAAAAACGGGATGTATTCTCCTGTACGCTGGAGGTAAACTAAGGCGGACTGCCACCGGACTAATGATCTTGGTGACAGAGAACGGGCCAATAAATTTGGGAGCAAGCTTATTAGAGACGGAACGGAGAGGAATGTTCTTAGTAGAAAGCCACACTTTTTGACCGACGACGTATATGGGAGGCTTTGACCGGTGGCGATCGGCCTTAGCCTTGGTGCGCGCCCCCACTTGGAGTAAAGTCTTGCGGGCTCTAGTCCAAGTGCGGTGACACCTCTGGATTAAAGCGTGGGCGGAGGGAACCGCGACCTCGGATTCCAGACTGGGAAAAATAGGTGGCTGGTAACCTAAACTACATTCAAACGGAGATAGGCCCGTAGCCGACACTGGTAACGTGTTGTGGGCGTACTCCACCATGGAAAGTTGTTGGCTCCATGAGGAAGGATTCTTGGAGACTAAACATCGCAACACCCTTTCCAGATCTTGGTTGGCTCTCTCGGTTTGTCCATTGCTCTGGGGATGAAACCCTGAGGATAAACTAACCGTCGCTCCCAGTAATTTACAAAATTCTTGCCAAAATTTGGACACAAACTGGGGTCCTCTGTCAGAGACCACGTCCATCGGGAGGCCATGTAAACGAAAGACGTGGTCAATGACTGTCAACGCTGTCTCCTTAGCTGAGGGTAATTTGGGTAAGGGAATAAAATGAGCTGCCTTCGAGAACCGGTCCACCACGGTCAAAACGACTGTGTTACCCTGGGAGGGTTGGAGGGCGGTAATGAAATCGAGAGCGATATGGGACCAGGGTCTCGAAGGGACTGGCAGCGGTTGAAGGAGCCCATCTGGGTGTCGATTGGAAGTTTTACCAGTGGCACAAACCGAGCAAGCCAAAACAAAACTGTGAATGTCACGAGCCATAAGTGGCCACCAGAATCGTTGCTTGACTAGAAATTTAGTACGATAAACTCCTGGATGACAAGCCACGTTGGAGCAATGACCCCACTGAATGACGTCAGACCTTAATCCCTCCGGCACGAATAAGCAATTCGGTGGGCACCCGGGCGGAGGCGTTACCCCTTCTAAGGCCGTCTTGACCTTCGATTCGACCTCCCATACGAGTGTGGAGACAAATAGACTCTCCGGTAAAATGCACTCGGGAGTAGACGGGCGTTCGGAAGGATCAAAAATGCGAGATAAAGAGTCGGGTTTGATGTTTTTGGACCCCGGGCGGTACGAGAGAGAAAAATCAAAACGTGACAAGGTGATGTCACTCCATGCACTGTGCTCCTCTCCGCTCGGCGCTGGTAAACGCGACCTTCAGCATCACATGTTCATGTGTTTCGGGGGCGTGGCTTTGGAAGGAGCCCAGAAGGAAGGGGGTTGGAGTTTCTCTGTTGGATACTTTCAAAATCCAGCAGTTTTCTGCTAGTTTCTCAAACCTACCTACCCTGCCTTTAAAGGGTTAGTTCACCCAAAAATTTAAATTCTGTCAGTATTTACTCACCCTCATGTTGTTCCAACCCCGTAAGACCTTCGTTCATCTTCGGAACATGAATTAAGATATTTTTTGATGAAATCTGAGAGCTGGATCACTCCTCCATACTAGTCCATAGGCTTCTTCAGGGATTGAAACTTTCCAGCCCCCAAAAGTCATTTAAGACATTGTTAAAATAGTCCAAGTGACTACAGTGGCTCAATCTTAAGTTTATCAAACGACGAAAATACTTTTTGTGTGCAAAAAAAAATAAAAATAACGACTTTATTTCAACTATTCATTTCCTTCTCTGTGGGCCTTGAGTCAGTTCACTAGTTTAACAGCGTAAGCTTCTGTTGTTGTACGTCACACGCATCACCCACATGACCAGCGTCGGCCAATAGTGAGCCTACGTGTGACGTAGCTCCATGCAATCATACTAAGTTAACTGACTAGAGGCCAACAGATGCAAATGCAGGTTATTCTTCCTTAAGTTTAGCAACTGTTTCGAATAAATACCAAGGATTTTCTTCTAATAGGGTTGAAAAATAAGCAGATCTAGCAGTTTTTAAGGGCTCTCTGTATGCAATTGAACTCTCCTTCCATGAAATGCGAAATACCTCTAGTTTTGTTTTCTTCCAGTTTCGCTCCATTTTTCTGGCTGCTCTCTTAAGGCCCTGAGTGTGCTCGTTGTACCACAGCGTTGGACTATTTTCTTTGCTCTTCTTTAAGCGCAACGGAGCAACTGTGTCTTAAGTGCTGGAAAATAAAGAGTTAAAAGTTTCTGTTGCAATATCGAGCTCTTCTAAGCTATCTGGGACGCTGAGATGATGAAACTGATCAGGAAGATTATTAATAAAGCAATTTTTAGTGGCAGAAGTGATAGGTTTAACATATTTGTAACATGGAGTCGGCTTTGCAGTCTTGACTAAATGAAGTTTACACAAGACTAGATAATGATCTTAGATGTCATCGCTCTGCTGCAGAATTTCAACAGCATCAACACTGATTCCATGTGATAATATTAGATCTAGAGTATGATTACGACAATGAGTAGGTCCTGACACGTGTTGTCTTTAAATGCCAATCCCAATGCATCTTTTTCATTATCTACATGTATATTAAAATCACCAACAATTAGGACTTTTTCTGCAGCCAGAACTAACTCTAGAATAGAAAGTCAGCAAATTCTTTGATAAAGTCTGTATGGTGCCCTGATGGCCTGTATACAGCAGCCAGCACAAATCTTAAACGTGATTTGTCATTTGCACTACAGTTGGTTCGCAACCAGAATAATACTTTTACCACCACCGTTCCCGCGGTGTATTTGTGCATTGGATGGCTTTTACCGCTAATAGGCGCTGCGATCACAGACTTTGAAAAGTGTCAGTTTATTCTCTCTATTGTGTAACCTGCTGCCACGCCGCGGCTCATTCAGAGCGATTGAAAGCTGGTAGCAGATCAATTCAAGTGAAACATTGTAGTTAAACGAATTCATAATCACAATATTGAAATTACTGAAATTAAATTGAATAAATAATGAAAAATTTCAACATAAAACATTGCAATAGAAACATATTAGGTAACATCAATGAGGCTTTTCAAGAGCATAAAATACGTTATATTAACAGCGTTCATACGGTAGCTCTGTGGTCAACGCAACAACATGAACATTGCGGAGCTTCAAGCGATCTGAGATCGAATCTCATTGAAGCCTACATGGCATGCTGTTTGCCGACAGCGTTTTATGTTTTACCGTTCTTGATGCTTAAATAGGTAACCGTTTATTAGCGAGTTCATTAACTGTTTATTATTTAAAGTCAAGCGTTTTGTTTAATTATCAATGGCACATTACAACATAAATTTGCAACATTCCAGTAGAGCCGCTGCACAGACGACAAAACTGATGAAGGAAGATTGTCAGCCGATCGCGTCAGAAAATGAAAATGAAGAAGCTCGTCTTTAATCTGCTAAATTATTGTTTTGTGAATCATTCACGAAATTGAGATGACTGACAGTGATACCTAGCAACGGAAGACATTTTTTCATACAGATCCATACATTAAACAAATCTTTAGACTTGGCTACACAAAATAACAGACTAACTAAATAGTATTGCTTTAAATATTAAAACCAATGAAGATGTAAAAGAACACTCAAATTAATTAAGTTTGAAACCACATCACACATTTCAAGGTTTAAATAAAGTGTCGGGACAGTTTATTTATTTAAAACAGGGTTGCATCGAGTTTAGAGTTTATTTCCTTTAAGAAACACAGAATGTTATTCTTGCGACATTTTAAATTTGTATTGCAAAATAAATTGCAGCTAAATTAAACAATCAAAACAGTACAAAACGAAAATATTCCAAAGCAACATAAATTAAGAACATGCGTTTTTCTTTGCCTCTCTCTTGCGCTGGATCTCTTTTTAGCAAGTTTATTTTGTCTCCTTCACTGCGCGCGCCGGGTTTCTCTCGAAATTAAACATTTCAGGGTAAAAACACATCATACAGCTGATAATACTGTATATAATGCTGCGTGTCATCCATACAAATCACGAAAAAAACTGTAACAAATTATTTAGCCTTTGTTGCTTCAAAGACACAGCATGCCTTGTTGAATTCACCTTACAATAAAACGAGGTTGATCGCGAATTAAAGAGCTCTGTAAATACTGCTCACTCCCATTCGTTTCTTGGCATGAACGCGTTTCGTCAACAGTTCATGTTTAGATAATGCCAAATTGTTGACAATCATACACACTGCTCAAACATTCTAAAACTCTACAAAACCAGTTGAAACAACTGGATTGAACACTTCGATTGAAATTTTGTGTGAAAAAACTTTGAATACAATAAATAAACTACAATATTTATAATTTAATAAGTGCTGGCCTACATTTGGACACATCGAGAAATTTATCCTTAAACAATTTTGCCTTTGCCTGCTCATCAAGCTGGCTTGAAAGACGGAACATTAACACCTATTGTCCTGCACTCACAATCCCACTAAACACTGGACGTCGGATAGACGTGCATATCATGTCTACATTGGGTCCGTCGGTCCATGACCAATTCTGGAAATCTATACGACGTCCAAACTAGGTCCAATATTTGGACGTCCAACCATGACCCAACTTGGAAGTCATGTTGACGTTCAACATTTGACCATTGAACTGGGTCATTTTTTTGGACCTCAGTTGGACGTTTATTACAGGTGCAGGAGATGTAAATGATTAATATGCAATTTGTTTTAATTACAAATATCAACATTGTTGTTATCAACATGATTAATACATATGAATACAGATTATTTATAATTATTTAAGATAATTTTCCAAAAACTCCATTTGATCGTCTCTGCAGCAGGTGATAACGTCTCGGTTACATATGGTGACCCTCATTCCCTGAGGGAGGGAACGGAGACGTAGGTCATGACTGACCAATAGGAATCTCGCTAGAGAGGCCAATCTACTTCGAGTGAAACTAAAACAAGCCAATACACATTGGCGTGCAATCATTTGCAACAGCTGTGCAGCCTCGCAGCGCGGGTATTTAACAAGCAGCTGGTGCGATTACACACTAGTTTTTTGCTGAGGAGCCAAGCCTGAAAAAGCTGGCCGCCCCGGCGGGCGGCAGCAGATGTGGCGACGGGACCTACGTCTCCGTTCCCTCCCTCAGGGAACGAGGGTTACCATATGTAACCGAGACGTTCCCTATCGGTCAGTCACTACAACGTAGGTCATGACTGACCAATAGGTATCCCTACCAAAGCGCCACAGCTGCTGCACCCCATCCAGCGCCCCCATGCAAGCCTCTACACCTTCTTGCCTGGAAGGACGATAGGCGGAGGCTTACACAGAGTGAGTCTGACACTGTTGTTCCGTGATAACCCATACAGTGAGATATTGGATAACACTGGGAAAGCGTGCCCTTTCTGTTTAGGAAGGAACGCTGCGGAAGCCACTTCTTCAAAGAGTTATGTGGAAATGCATATGGACTAGCCCGAAGGCTGTACTGCATATTAAATAATGGGTGACTTAGCCCAAGGGAAAGACACGGGCTTCCGATAGGAGCAGCCGTGGAATATACACATATGGGATCCCCGTAGGGTCACACATATGGAACCCAGCCCAGATCCGGTTCTCAAGGATTCAGCGGATAAGGGCCTGGCGCCGGACGCTCCGCCAAGTCCGGGCCGAGGGGTTATGGAGGACTCGACAGGTTTTACTCTGGAGCAATAAGGGTGCACAGTAGGGTGCAGCAAGCCGACAGAGCCAGACCTCTCAGTGCTTCTACCCGTCTAAGGTGAGAACACGGGAGGAGACCGGCTCTACACGTAGACTATAGTATCTAGCGAACGTGTTAGGTGTCGCCCAGCCCGCAGCTCTACAGATATCTGTTAGCGAGGAGCCACGTGCCAGTGCCCAGGAGGATGCAACGCCTCTCGTGGAGTGTGCATGCAACCTGAGCGGGCAGGGCACGCGTTGTGCTTGGAAAGCCAAGGCGATGGCATCCACTATGCAGTGGGCCATCCTCTGCTTGGAGACAGCCTTTCCCTTCTGCTGGCCTCCGTAACAGACAAAGAGCTGGTCTGAGGTCCTGACGCTTTGAGTTCTGTCCACGTACATACGCAGAGCGCGAACGGGACAGAGCAAAGCCAGGGCTGGGTCTGCCTCCTCCAAAGGCAGCGCTTGCAGGTTCACTACCTGATCTTTGAAGGGAGTTGTAGGAACCTTGGGCACATAGCCAGGCCGGGGTCTTAGTACCACGTGGCTGTCACCCGGCCCGAACTCTAGGCACGATTCGTCGACCGAAAATGCGTGCAGGTCTCCTACCCTCTTGACAGAGGCCAGTGCAACCAGCAGCAAAGTCTTCATGGAAAGAAGCTTTAAGTCTACTGACTGCAGAGGCTCAAAGGGAACATCCTGAAGTGCTCGAAGCACCAGGGAAAGATCCCAAGAAGGTATGGAGGGGGGTCGAGGAGGATTTAATCGTCTCGCCCCCCTAAGAAACCTGACGACCAGGTCGTGCTTTCCAACTGCTTTGCCATCTATGTGGTCGTGATAAGCTGAAATAGCGGCAGCATGTACTTTGAGGGTGGAGGGAGACAGTCTACGCTCCAACCCCTGCTGCAAGAAGGAAAGCACAGACCCTATCGGACATCTTCGGGGGTCTTCTCGGCGAGAAGAACACCACTCGACGAACAGGTTCCACTTCAGGGCGTATACACGTCTCGTGGACGGCGCCCGTGCTGAAGTGATGGTGTTAAGTACCTCAGGGGGTAAGTCACCTAAAACCTCCGCGTCCCGTCCAGGGACCAGACATGGAGTTTCCAGAGGTCTGGACGCGGGTGCCATAGGGTGCCCCGTCTCTGAGTCAGAAGGTCCTTCCTCAGAGGAATGGGCCAGGGAGGGACTGTCACAAGGAGCATGAGTTCTGGGAACCAAGTCCGGGTGGGCCAATAGGGAGCCACCAGAAGGACCTGCTCCTCGTCCTCCCTGACTTTGCACAGTGTCTGCGCAAGTAGGCTCACTGGGGGAAACGCATATTTGCGAAGGCCCCGGGGCCAGCTGTGTGCCAGTGCGTCCGTGCCGAGTGTTCCCTCGGTCAGGGAGTAAAACAGCTGGCAGTGGGAGGTCTCTGAGGAGGCAAACAGGTCTACCTGAGCCTCCCCGAACTCTCTCCAGATCAGCTGAACCGCCTGGGGGTGGAGTCGCCATTCTCCCGGGAGCACAGCTCGTGATAGCTCGTCGGCCACACGGTTGAGCAAGCCGGGGACATACATGGCTCGAAGCGACCTCAGATGCTTCTGACTCCAGAGGAGGAGATGGCGGGCGAGTTGCGACATGCGACAGGAGCGTAGACCACCTTGACGGTTGATGTACGCAACGGTCGCAGTGTTGTCCGTACGGACCAGCACGTTCCTGCCCTGTAGGTCAGGGCGAGATGTACTGCTAGCAACTCGAGGCAGTTGATGTGCCAATGCAGTTGAGGGTCCGTCCACACCCCTGACACTGCATGCCCGTTGTACGTGGCACCCCATCCGGTGGCAGAGGCATCTGTGAATACCACAGCATGCCTGGACACCTGTTCCAAGGGAGAAAAGAGATCCTCTGCACAGGGGAGAGTTTGCTCTTTTCCCAGTTGACCTGAAGACCCAACTGGCTGACGTGCCTGAGCACTAGGTCCCTGTGTTCGCATAGCTGATCTCGAGATTGTGCTAGTATGAGCCAGTCGTCGAGATAGTTGAGGATGCGAACGCCCTGTTCTCTCATGGGAACAAGGGCCCCCTCCGTGACTTTCGTGAAGACACGGGGGAACAGGGACAGCCCGAAGGGTAGGACTTTGTACTGATATGCTCGACCCTCGAACGCAAAGCGCAGAAATGGCCTGTGTCGAGGAAGAATCGAGACATGAAAGTACGCGTCCTTCAGGTCGATCGCTGCAAACCAATCTTGGGGGGGGGATGCATTCGAAAATGCGTCTCTGCGTGAGCATTTTGAACGGTAGCTTGTGGAGGCTCCGATTCAAAACTCGCAGATCCAAGATCGGTCGTAACCCACCACCTTTCTTGGGTACAATGAAGTAGGGACTGTAGTGCCCTGACCTCATATCGGCTGGAGGGACCGGCTCTATCGCATCCTTCGCCAGTAGGACTGCGATCTCCGCACGCAAGACATGGACATGGAGTGGATGGCCCGAAACTTGGGGGGACGCCGGGCGAACTGAATCGCATAGCCGAGCCTGATGGTTCGAATGAGCCAGCGAGACGGCCTGGGGAGCGCTAACCAGGCTCGCAGAGACCGTACAAGTGGGACCAAAGGAACCGTAGGCGTACCCGGAGTGGGGCAGCGAGGTGGAACACAGGGACGCGGCTCGGGAGGCTCTCTCTGGGAGGCGGCCCGTAGCGGGGTCTGAGTGTGCTGTGCAGCACTTACCTGGTTCCACGGGGCATGAGGTGCGGGAGGCGGCTCGGTGGCGTTCTCGGACCGTACGCAGCTGCCGGCTGGCGATAGAAGAGGCGGATGAGAGTGGTAAGGATTCCGACCCCCCACTGCTCTCCGGGCCCTCTTCAGACCCAGAGATGATAGAAACTGCTCTTTTATTGAAAATTTGGGTACCGCTGGTTTTAAGGCCAGCGGCGGAACACAAACAAAACGAAACAAAGGATTTTCCACCCGGCCCTCTTCCGGGGGAGGGAGCGATGCAGTCATCGTCTCCTGGAGAGCAGTCCCTTCCACCTCTGGGTCGCCCGTCCTAGGGCCGCTTACCTTTGGCTTTGCCGCCCCTCTTGGCGGGGGCCTGGACGGGCGGGGCGCCCTGCCTGCGACTGGCTCCACGGTGCCGCTTGGATGGAGGCTGCTGCTGCGGCGCGGGAGCAGGGGCAGACGCAGGCGGACGCCCACGGCGACGAGCAGACCAAGAAGCCGCGGGCGCTGGGGTGGAGGCAGCAGCTGACCGCCGCGGCAGGATGTGTTTAATGGCCTCAGTCTGCTTCTGTACAGCCGAGACCTGCTGGGCGAAGTTCTCGACCGCGTCGCCGAAGAGGCCGGTCTGGGACACGGGGGAGGTAAGGAACCTGATCTTGTCGGTCTCCCGCATGTCAGCCAGACACAGCCAGAGGTGGCGTTCCTGGACCACTAGTGTGGACATCGCACAACCCACTGACCGCGCAGTGACCTTCGTCGCACAAAGCGCGAGGTCAGTTGCGGTACAAAGTTCTTGGAGAACTTGTGGATCATGACCACCCTCGTGCAGGTCCTTCAGTGCCTTGGCCTGATGAACCTGCAACAACGCCATAGCGTGCATGGCAGAGGCAGCTTCCCCACAGGCCTTGTACTTGTAAGCCTTGCCGGTCAGGTCCGACGAGTACTTACAGGCCCGGGAAGGAAGACACGGTTCTCCACGCCAAGTGGAGTTAGGGCACAGTTGCATAGCAACGGCCCGTTCCACTGGCGGGATATGCACGTATCCCTTAGCTGCCCCGCCATCAAGGGTGGTGAGGGAGGAGGAGCCACCGAGACGGTTTCTGGCAGTAAAAGGTGCCGTCCACGTCCCTGTGAGCTCCTCATGCACTTCCGGGAAGAAAGGCACTGGGGTGGGTTGCTGAGAACCAGCGCGCGCCACCCCGAGATACCAATCGTCCAACCTCGAGGGCTCGGGACACGGTGGAGGGTTCCACACGAGCCCGAATCCTGTTGGCGGCCCGGGAAAGCATGGCCATCATCTCCGGGTCCGACTCGGGCACCGCTGACACACCTGAAGGAGGCAGCGGCTCCGAGCCGTCGTCCGCGGAGAGGTCTGACCCACCCTCCGATGCAGCGATCGACATCTGGTCGCCGCAGGGAGCGCCGAACGAAACGACTGGTACACATCTCGAGGATGGCTCAGAACGTTCCGTTGGCAGCTCAACTGGTTGCGGAGCATGAGAGGAGTGAGGGTTCCCCGAAGGAAGCGCGCTCACTGTAATCCTCAGGTCACCCATGTCACTGCCCGTAGCAACCCGCGAAGGGGGGTTGGAACGAGGTGCAGGCACGGGGACTCCGCCCCTTTGCAGGAACGTGAGTCTCGACCTCAGATCCGAGATGGTCATCTTCCCACAATGGGTACATGACTCATCCACGAACGCTGCCTGTGCGTGTTCGAGGCCCAGACACACAAGGCAGCGATCGTGACCATCCCGCGACCCCAGGTAACGACCGCATCCAGAAACACACAGATAGAATGTCATCTTGAAAAAGACTCAAACTATCTGTGTAAGCTCTTTTAGAGACTGCTCTCCTTGGTGCTGAAGCACGCAGGGGAACGGTCACGGCGAACACAGACAGGAATGTGCACCTATCTGTGCGCGATTCTCTCTCGCTGGTCTTACCAGCCCTGAAAACGGCCGTTGAGCGCTTTAATCGCGCACCTTACCAGCCGTAAAAACGGCCGTTTGAGCGCTTTAACCGCGCACCTTACCAGCCGTGAAAACAGCTTTTTTGTTTGCTCAGTTTTAAAACAACAAACAAAGAAGAGAGAGAGAGAAGAGAAAAAGACCGCTCGCGCTGCTGTGCCGTCACGCCCGCACCAAAGTGGAGGGATCCAGAAGAGGCTTGCTTTCAAATTCACTCTGTTCAGCATATGAAGTGCTTGGCTCCGAAGCAAAAAGCTAGTGTGCAATCGCACCAGCTGCTTGTTAAATACCCGCGCTGCGAGGCTGCACAGCTGTTGCAAATGATTGCACGCCAATGTGTATTGGCTTGTTTTAGTTTCACTCGAAGTAGATTGGCCTCTCTAGCGAGATTCCTATTTGTCAGTCATGACCTACGTTGTAGTGACTGACCGATAGGGAACTGGAGACGCATATTGAGGTGTAATGCTGTAGCTCAAACAGTAGAGCGTTGGTGCTTGCAATGCCAAAATCATGGGTTTGATTCCCAGGGAAAGCAAGAACTGGTTGGAATGTAAATGTGTAATGCAATGTAGGTCACTGTGGATAAAAGCGTCTGCCAAATGCATAAACGCAAATACATGGTACAGAAAACATGTCCTCCACCCTTTTGAAACATTAGGGTTAGCCTAACCCTAACCCTAACCCAAACATTAGACTACAGTTATAGAAGTTGTACAGAAACGATCTCTAAATTTAGTCTAAATTTTATGTTGAAAAGATGTCCACAAACGACCAGATTTGGTCCCACGGATGTCAACATTAGACGTGCAATAGACGTAGAACAAAGACGTCACCTGGCGTTACAAAACAACCCCTTCAGTGGACCGAAATTGGACGTCCAAAAATTACATAGAAAAGACGTCACTCCGACGTCACATTGCTCAGTGGGATAAAGCAACTGAACTGTCCCTCCGAACCGCCCACAGGATATCTGAGTTTGAGACTGACTTAAAACAAAGAAAAGTCGCAATTCACACTTAGATTCTAGACATTAGCGTTAGGCTATTAAAGTGTTGATAATGAAGGAATTAAATAATTTAAGCTACATGCAGTGATATTTCTGTCATAAAAGTTTATTAGTAAATATTTAATTTTTTTCAATAATTGAAGAAATAAAACGCTACTTCGGTTTGGGCCAGCTTTTTCCAAGCAAAACTAAATACAATCTTCAAATGCGTTCATTTGTTGTCATGAACAAAATGTTCAACTCAATATTAAATTCTACATGGATCTTTGGATCCTTACAACCAGGGTGCATGCAATTTGTGAATTAATTTTTTAATTTTTTTTTAGCCTATTAAGTCATTTTAGATGTTTAGCTGAGAAAAATAAATCCAAATGAACGCGCCGCCGCGTTTGTCGAACACTAATTCAACATGCCAGAATAAAACCCGACTTTAGAACAATCACTCGCCGTGGTGTGCCAAAACACTTAATTATAAACTTCAATAGTTCATTCAAAATAATCTCAAAACGCTTTGTAACATTTTGAAAAGCCGTGCATGCATTAAAAAATGATTCTTGGCACTAATTGAATTTAAAGAAACAATTTAAATAAAATATATTTAAATATTTATAAAATAACCATTATTGTTGCGAATTACTCGTACACAACATGAATGTAATGGATCCAAATCCAAACTGATCAAATTACATACACTGTACTTGATTTGCTGCCATAAGGGACAAATGCAGAAGTTGCGCTAAAAAAACAAAGAAAAAAAAACGAACTGAAGGCGGCAAGTTGGAGGCGCGATACAAGTCAGCGATTTGCGTGAACAGATGTGGAATATTCGACAAGGTAAGATATTTTCGATATTTATAAATGATTAAGACTTCAATATCAACTATTTTTATAATTTAATCGATTGGATTTAATAAATATCTTATTTTCGCTGTGACTGCACTTCAGACGTATTAACTTTTTCGGCCTTTCCATTTCTATAAAGAGTAACATTTATTGTCGACTGACTATGTGCATCATTTTTGAATTTAGGCAGATTACCTAGCGTATGATTTTTGATAACGGCTCCGTGATGTCGACGTGCATCTTAACGTTACTTTGTAATATGCCAAAACGTTGCACAAACACAGTCAATCGAACGTACTGTAATGTTAGGCCTATATGAAGGTTATATACAGGTACAATTGTATAGGATTTCTAGTTAAAACTAATATTTAAAAAAATATTTGAGACTTTGATCATTTTAAGATATAGGCCTACGGTCGACTGACTAAGTTGTATGTGCGTCATTTTTAGTAACAACTTGTCATCTCGACATAAGTTAGGCCTACAGTTTAGGCCTACTTTGCTTGAAAAATATTTTAAATATGCCAAAACATTGCACAAACATACTTATCGACCGCATATGGAAGTTATCTACATGCAAAGGTGTATAGGATTCCATGAAGTGGAACATGCTTTCTTTTTTTCATGCTGAGTTGTAATTTTATTACCAAAAAAATAAAACTGGATGTCTCTGCTATTTCAGAGTCCTCATCGGTGACACTATTTCAACATTTCTGGCTCTGGTCAGGCACAATCACTCAATTACGGTAGGTGTATTTTTTTCTTTGTAATGGTTAAACTTGACTAATTTCTTTGCAAAACTGTGATGTCTGTTGTTTTATCTCTCTTTTTGAATTTCAGATATGTGCGTTTTGGGAATGTGGCAATGTAAAGTGTGTGGCACAGAATTATCCAGTAGGTATGAGTTATTGAAACATTCTAAGCTTAAACATGGACATTTTGGGGCAAGGTTCAGGCATCCTTATACAGTAATTGGCCTTGCACTTTTAAATCATGGAATAACCTCCTAAGTCATATATACCATGCCCACTGTGATCAGTCATCTCCAAAACAAGAACAGTTAGACACCTTTTCATGCTAGCTGTGTGCGTGCATTGAGTCAAATGGAAGAGATGCTTATCCACTCTATGATTATATGGTAGGAGGAAGACGAATGATAACCCTGAAGAGGCACATCCTCATCTAAGGTAAAGTGTTTATTAAGTGTTTTTAATTTATTTAATACAAGTAACAATGGTAACATTTGTTTTAATGGTGTATGTTTTTTTTCTGCTTTGTTTCCTCTTTTTGAAAAGTAGAGAAAAAATGTCAAGTCCGGCCATTCTGAGAATTGTTTTTGGTGTGGATGACGATGCAAGAAAACTTACACTTAAGACAGGAATCCCAAAGTCTGTGGATGACCTTGTCCTTGAAATAATGACTGTTTTTGGGGTGAAGCAAAAGTTCAGGCTCCAGTACAAAGATAAGGACTTTGGAAATGAATACATGCATCTCATCTCAACCAGTCAAATTGAAGACAGGGATACCCTGAAACTGATTTTTCTATCAACTGATGACTCAAGCATGCAAGTGACTGCACGTAATGCGCCATTCCTGCTTTTGTAGCTCTGATACTCTTGACACGAGAGATGTTAGCCCTTGTGCTATTGTCTCAGTCGAGGAACTTATTTGATGACTCTTTTTGCAGCAGCGCAGAGACGGTTTTATTAAAAAAAAATTATTGGCCTCAGGTTTTTTTGGTTCCTGTGTTCTGCTGAAATTCAGCTTCAGAGAGCTAACACAGTTCAGCAACAGTGTAATGCTCCATGGCAGCTGAGGCAGTGAGTAGACCACTTAGTTCTGGCCTAAATGTTGAAATGTGAAAACATGTTATATGTTTAACAAAAATGTTTTTGTTGAAACCCTGTTACATAAAAAGTGTTGAAAACCTGTTATATTATAAAAAAAATGTGTGTGTACTGTGTGTATATATATATATATATATATATATATATATATATATATATATATATATGTTGCGACAATGAGTCTTACATTAAACTAGCTCAAATTATATATAGGGAATTTAATAATTAATCATGAATGATTAATATATTGCATATTACAGTTAAATTATCGAAGCTGAAAATAGATCGATTGTATATATGAATGATCACCATAATGGGTTATGGTTCGTCATTAATATATCAATAGTATTATTACAGATCGATTATATGAGATAACCTTAAATGGAATTAATTTAGTTATCGAACAATCTGTTTGTCCAGCAAACGGCCGTAAGATTAACTTATCAATTTTCAACAAAAATTATCTCTTTCTTATAATTCCAAAAAAGCTATTTTCTGGCCATGAAAAATCACCGTCTTGTTATTATAAAATTTAGGTTCCTGAAATAGTAACAAATTGTAAAGCTTTGTAGCTGAAGGGTCGAACATTTCATTGACTTTGTAAAAATGAGCACTTTAGACAATTAGCAATCAAGAATATAATGGTTTTAATAAAATTAAACTACGGATACAGAATTCTACATTTAAACCCGGGATACATGTATGTACAATAAACAGTAAAACTAACGAGACAAACGAATAACAACGGGAGTGAGAGAGAGAGAGATTGAGTGAGAGAGAGAGAGAGTGAAATATATATATATATATATATATATAGAGAGAGAGAGATAGAGGATGAGAAAGTGAAACTAACGGTCAGGATGAGAGAGATCACCGGGGTGATCGCAGCATGGCAAAAATCACAGACAACAACCCTTAGAGAGGCAACAAGAAATCACATCAATCAAATCAATAACCTATACTTGTGAATGCGTATGTTTCTCTTTGTGTTGCTGAGGAACGCAGAGTCGTATGCGTGTTTGTCCTTCGGCGCTACAGGCTTGTTCTCTCGTGTCCTCCGGGGTGAGCAGACTCGTGGGAAGTTTTAAAGGTTCACCGAACGTGAAGTTAGCAAGGAAATAGTTCAGAGTTCTTCTTTGTCTTGTCAGGATAATTTACGATGGTATAACATTTTGTCATTTCTAGCCAGAAAGATTGTACACACAGAACAATACATTTTACTGTAATATCCTATGTATGACTTGTTTAGTCAAAACAAGACGGTCAAACAGGTACCATGAATGGCCGGAAAGAGTAGAAGAAATATAAAGTTACATTCATATGCAGAATTACACACATTTAATGTTCACTCACATGACTATAAAGCCATAATACCGGCTACCATGACCTAGGAAAGATCAAATTCATGTTATACATTTCTTAAGGGGTTATACTTATAGAAAATATAAGATTGCAGAGTCTATTCCTCTTTCTTTATCAGAATACAAGTGGGAGATGTAATTCCCTTGGAATTCCTTTTGGGGGTCATAAAGTTTTATGACCTAGCCAGAGGGAGAGTTACAGAAGATGATCCTGTTAGGTAATCTTTCTTTAGAAATACACTTAAGATTTGAAGTTACAGACCAGTCTCCAATTACATCTATAGAATAAGACAAAACTAATTAGATATGCATGCATACAGGAAGGTTAGATACAATTCTGTATTATATAGATTAAGGACATTCCTATCCTAAGTTGCACACAAAGGACGTTTGTGTGCGGGTATGTGTGGATATCCTTATTTTCAGCATCTGTCCATCCGTGGTGTGTACCACGTGAGGGTTTCGAGAACAACAGGGACCTGTTTCTTGATTGCGCAATGCGTCATAAATGGAGTTAATCAATGACCTGCTGGCAGACATTGGGGCACCATTTCACATGATTCAAGGTTTTGTGAATTAAACATATATGTGTTCATATTTGTTCAGTAGTGAAAGGAAAACAGGATTCGGTCAGTCGCTACATATATATATATATATATATATATATATATATATATATATATATATATATATATATATATATATATATATATACATACATATATACATACATATATACATACACACACAGTATAACACCTTTTATATGTAAAGGAAAATATAATCCTTAAAGGGATAGTTCACCCAAAAATGAAAATTCTGTCAGTAATTACTCACCCTCATGTTGTTCCAACCCCGTAAGACTTCCGTTCATCTTCGGAACACAAATTAAGATTTTTTTTGATGAAATCTGAGAGCTGGCTCACTCCTTAGGGTGCTAGGTAATTGCATCTGCCAGCCCAGAAAAGTTAGTAAAGACATTGGTAAAATAGTCCAAGGGACTAAGTTTATCATGCGACAAGAATACTTATACTTTTTAACAATGTCTTTACTAACTTTTCTGGGCTCTCGGATTTAATTACTACTCATAATCCATCCAGATCACTCAGATCAAGAGACCAACATCTCTTGGCTGTCCCACGATCCCGTTTAAAACGTAGAGGTGATCGTGCTTTTGCAGTAGCCGGCCCCAAGCTGTGGAACACCCTACCATTATATATAAAATCAGCTTCCACAGTAGCTGAATTCAAATCGCTACTGAAAACTCATCTTTTCTCCAGTGCGTTCAATGTACCATAACTTGTATGCTTCTTAATTAGTTACTTTTATTTATTTTGTTTATTTGTATTTGTTACTTTGTCTTGTCTAGTTCCTACTCTACTGTACAGCACTTTGGCCAACCAAGGTTGATTTTAAATGTGCTTTATAAATAAAAATGATTTGATATATATATATAATGTATAGGCCTGTAATATATATATATATATATATATATATATATATATATATATATATATATATATATATATATTTATTTATTTATTTACAGGCCTATACATTATATATATATATATATATATATATATATATATATATTTTTTTTTACAGAACTGCTTTTGAAATTACGATTGGTATTATTATACAGATGTAAAGTCATTCTGTTGGATAATATTTGTTCCTTAGTGTAAAATGGAAATGCATGGTAATTTATTTTATAAATATAAGCAAAAAACTATATAACAGAGTTTTAGAACTAGACAAATCTCTCTGCATTAATTATAGGCTATAAAATGCAATAATAGGCTAATATAAAGTTTACAGTAGTCCACGTTTTTTTCAGGATTTGAACCCGCGTCCTCTAAATGATCGAGATCTAAGTTCTAACACTCGGCCACGAATTTACTCACTGAGGAATGCCCAAACGTTAATTTCTCCGGTATGTGTTCGCTCAGATGAGAGAGAAGCGCTCTTCATTCGTCTCAGACATTCCTCAATATAATAGTAAAAATAATCATATTCATTGCACCTAATTTATTTTTGTTTGTTATTTCTGTTATTAATTTGTTTTTGTTTTTTTGTTATCGCGCTGCTCCCCCGGGGAATAGTCTTATGTTGCCCACCGACGTCTAGGACTACAATATGAAATATAGGCTATATTGTTCTCGTCACTATTCTTAACTTTTCATTCTATTTTTCTGTCATAAAAAAAAATTATGTTCTTTTTACCATAGTTGTAATATTTCATCCTTACTGTTAATTGACATTTACCCCACTTACATTTCAAAATGCGGAATTTGCTGCTTTTTTGCACAATATCCCTTTGCGCCACATGGCAGTCATTTCGCGAATGACTTTGAAATGCAAATGGTGTATTTATTTTATTTATTGGCACTCATTTAAAGTAATGTAATCGTTTGGTTTTAGCCAGGTTTGTGTCATACACAGCACATCTAGGTTATAGTCTGTAATCATATCATTAACAATAAGTGCTTTTGAAGTAAGGGATCGAATATTCAGCAATCCAAGCTTTATCATTTGTTCATTTGTATTATTTCTGTTTTTTATTTGTTGAATATCAATTAAATTTTGTATTTCCTAATTCAGGGAACAGACACAGTCTCTATATGATGATATGATATCTAGGTGAATCACTAGTATCTCATCACTCCTTCGAACAGGAAGGGGGCCAGAGCAAATTACAGTTCCTGACATCTTACCTACGAGTTCACACACCTCTTTTACATTAATTTTAGTGATCTCCGACTGGTGAAGTCGAACATCATTAGTGCCGGCATTAGCCAGCACTTTTAAATTTGCTTTGATGTCAGGCGCTCTGGTTCCCGTCAAACATGTGACTATGGTGGCTGGTGTCTCTATTTTCACGTTCCGTGTAATAGAATCGCCAATAACTAGGGCACATTCGAGAGGATTCTCAGTGGGTGTTTCACTGAGTGGGGAGAATCTGTTTAATGTTAGAGCGGTGTTTTGTCCTGCGACTACAGCACCTCACCGTCACCCAATTGCCCTGCTGCACAGGCTCTACTTCAGCCGGAACTGAACAATGTACTGTGTTCTCTAAGCTAGTCGCATCCAAAGCAGTATCTAAAGCCCTTGCACTCTTACAATTAACCTCAATTAAAGTTTGGATGCATGCATCTAGTTCTGAAATCTTCTCAGAACTAGATACTAGAACTAGGGTGGTGATGGCACAGTGGATAAGACACATGCCTTTGATGTGAGAGACCCGGGTTGGAATCCACTGCCAGACACCAATGTGTCCCTGAGCAAGACACTTAACCCCTAGTTGCTCCAGAGCGTGCGACCTCTGAAACATAGCAATTGTAAGTCGCTTTGGATAAAAGCGTCAGCTAAATGAATAAATGTAAATGTAAATGTTCTCCGTCAGCCTGACTATCTCCCTGCATTTATCACATGTAAATCCTGTGCTGACAGAGAAGGCTATACTATACATGTTACATGAAGTGCAAGTCACAATAAGAGGAGAAGATGACATGACTCCCCGTGTTTGTTGACTGATTCTACTTACCACAGCTTTGATGTATTTGTAAAAGGCGCGAGCGTGCGAGCTAAATAAATAAAGAGAAGGCTAGCGAATTAGTAGCTTGTTGTGCTAGCAACGATTTAGATTGAAGCTAACGATGTCAGGTTAATATGTGATGTTGAGTAAGTTGTATTTAGCAGTATAAACAGGGAATGGTAGTAAATAATGATTCAAAACAGAAATATATACGAAGCTGCAGATACAAACCAACAGCAAGGCAGCAAAGTAGACAGGAGCAATCGAGCCAAAAAAAAAAACGGTCACCAGTGCCGGAGCACACAGGGGAAAGACCGTGGCAACACTGAACAGTGAACTGAAACTAGTGAAGCACTCACTTCTTTGCCCTCTGACCAACCGTCAATAAACATTCAAAAATGATGTTGTTAAAAACAGCAGTTGAGAGCTCAGAAGCTCGCGATCACCGCTGCACTCGCGCTGTAGAACCACCAGCACTGGGAGAGTCTTCCAGAAGTACACCGACACACTCACTCGTTGTAATATAACAACACTCTTCAGAGACATCGGCATGAAGACCGATCGGCTCCGAAGCAAAAGACAACTAGTGCATGCACCCACTTCCGTATTTGTACCCACGCTGCTCGGGCAGAGTGTGTGATGCATTTCACGCACGCAATGTGCATTGGCTCGTTTTAACAGTACTCAAAGATGACAGGCTCCCTGTAACGCAGTTTAGATGTTATGGGAAGAAGTTCTGTGCCACCACTCTAGGGGTCTCATGTACAGGAGGCCAAAAGTTATTACGTTGGACGCAGCTGCCATGAGACCCAACAGTCAGTGACTGGCCTAGTTTTACCTAGGCCAAAGGGAAGAATCCGATGTTGGTACACTTCGCCCCCGAAAGCGAACCTCAGGGACTTCCTGTGATGAGGACGGATGGCTACATGGAAGGACGCGTCCTTCAATCTATCGTGACAAGCCAGTCCTCGGACTGAATCTGTGACACAATCTGTTTGAATGTAAGCCTCCTTCCTTCTTTGGAACAATGAAGTAACGGCTGTAAACCCCTGACTCCCTACTGGGAGGAGGAACCCATTCTATAGCCTCCTTTCGCAGAAGAGTCTGTACTTCTTGCTCCATAACCAGAGCCTGCTCTACCACGTAGACCCCCTAGAAATCTGGGCA
Organism: Siphateles boraxobius; assembly: GCF_051911475.1. Lineage (NCBI taxonomy): Eukaryota > Metazoa > Chordata > Actinopteri > Cypriniformes > Leuciscidae > Siphateles > Siphateles boraxobius. The sequence continues at coordinate 5,952,557 of NW_027508920.1, read as the reverse complement.
GAAGAACTGAACTGAATTCTGAAACCATTTCTATGGTGAGCAGAACCCAACGAGATATATTTGGCAGTAGCTTACAACACTGCCTCTCGAGACTGGCCTCTGGTATTGGTGGAACAGCCACTTCATTGCCCTTTAACGGCGAACCGGCAGGGAAACAGAACTGTCTGTTCTACGACCCTCCTCAGAGGATCGTTGGGAAATGCAGGCACCTCGCGCCCTGAAGAGGCGAACCGGCAGGGAACAACCGAACTGACTGCTTTACGACCCTCAATTTTCTCAAAAATTAAATCCAGCCACATATCAACCAAACAAGTAGAAACGGTCTAGGTGAAAGGCTGAATATAGATGTATTAATATATAGATGTATTAATATTGACTTCAAATAAGAAGAGTATTTAACATGTAATTTCAACAAAAATAAATGCAGCCAGAACAAGCAGACAAGAATATATGGTCTAAATGACAGGCTGAATTTTCAAATTATAATCTCAAACAACAAAGAATACATAATTAGTTTGCACACCATCATAAGAGAAAGAGAGAAAGGGAAATTCCCGTATATTATACATTGCGGACCTATTATCTACTCGTTGCCTCGGCAAACGCGAGATGAGCCACAAGGTTATTATTACAGATATGCAGAATCATTTTCTACGCGATGCCTCGGCAAACGCGAGTTCCGAGATTGGAGTAACAGAATCTTTATTGCAGACCCGTAATCTACGGGCTGCCTCGGCAAACGCAAGATCCGAGCCAAAGAATCTTTATTGACTTTCTTCCCTCGAGAAGAAAGCCAAAAAGAGCAGAGCTAAAAATTCTCGTTAGTGCATATGGTACACATCGGGAATTTATGAATGAACACCGTCAGCCCCCTTTTACTAGAGCTGACTGTGCATGATCCACTCCCAAACAAACAAAACATATATATATATATATATATATATATATATATATATATATATATATATATTAGTGCTGTCAAACGATTAAAATATTTAATCGCGATTAATCGCATTAATGCCATAGTTAACTCGCGATTAATCGCACATTTTTATCTATTCTAAATGTCCCTTGATTTCTATTTGTCTCATTATTTTTTCTAATTTTAATGCTCTTATCAACATGGAAAAGTGGATCAGCAGTAAGTTTGTTCTTAGCTGTGGTATCCATGTGCTTCTGTCTGAAGTCATCCATTGTAGAGCTTAGATCGGGCCCAAAAAATCAAGCCTGACCCGAGCCCGTGCGCATTGTGTCCGAGCCCGGCCCGGCCCGACACATAAACTGTAATTATGAGCCCAAGCCCGATTTAAACCCGTCCATTTTTTTCATACGTGGGTCGTTATAACTGACGTTCTCAACTATTTTCTATGTTACTTTCTCCCGCCCGCAACATTGTTGTCCCGCTCCCGCCTGCAAATACACTCGTTTTTTTGTAGGCTACCTCCAAATACTTTCGCCTACGTGTCGCCACCATACACATCAGCATAAATGCTCCTGATAAATTATTTGTTATTAAAGCATTAACACACAAACCACTGTTATAACATAAAAGCAAGCAGGCTACTGAGTGCATGGTTTGGCATGACTGAATGCGCGCAAAGTGCGCTCCCTTAATAATTCCTAAAAAGCTGACATCAGTTCATCGCAATCTCACACATCTGTTATTATCAGTGAAGCTGACTGCACAATGCATCTTTCATAATATATACACTTTGTTTGTTATAATTTGAGGATTTGCCAGCTTACAGAATTCAGCACTGAACAAAAAGTCTGTTTTGAGCGGTGAGGGGAATCTATTTTAAATGCTTCTGATGCTTCTTCATATGTCTGTGATTGGCTACATCCCTCAACGCTGCAAACATGTTATAAAAAGAAACTCTCTCCTGTTAATCGTTTCTATTTTGTTTTAGTTGTTCTTGTTGCTTTTCTGCAACATATGAATAAAAATGTATTAGTTTTTATGTTTTATTCATAGATATTTCTAGTTTGCGGGAGTCCCGCGAATCGTTTTATTCTGCCGTATCCGCACACAGAGTGAGTGCATTACCGCTCGAGCCCGCCCTCGCACTCGGCCATCAAATCTAGTCCCGCGCCGCACTCTATTGAGAGTGCACGTCTCTAGATCGGCGTCTCGCGCTCGCGCCATCCACTCAAAACGTACCGTTAGCCTACTACTCTTTGGCCGGCGCGCAAGCCCAAACAAGTACGTGCGGCGTGCCTGTTGTTTTGTTTCCGGTCTAGCTATCCGGTGTGATGTTGTAGTTTTTCTAACGTTACTAGTTGTTGCAACAGCATGTGAAAAAAATACAAAGTTTGCTAGGCCAAAAAGAGCGTTAATCTCGCGATAAAAAAATTGACGCCGTTAAAATGTGTTTGCGTTAACGCCGTTAATAACGCGTTTAATGCACAGCACTAATATATATATATGCTTGTGGACAAACAACAATAAATAGAGACCGATTCACACAGAGCGCTTGCTGAAGGCACAGAAGCTAGCGTGGTCGGTTTTCAGGGGTGCTTTATAGCTTCCTGGTTTATGATGTCACACGACTTTCCGTCACGCCATTGGACTGATATCATAGGTGCTTCATGACGCAATCACGCAGGGGCGTTCCCACAGCATCTCAACGCAGCTTGAGTTCCCAGCTCGATTCCTAAGGGAATACTTATTTAAAACTATAAAAATTATTCATTCAAGAGCAGTGGGTGATTTTATCTTTGTCTTTTCTTGTTTGATTAACATTAATGGCTGCAGCAGTCATGTTGGCTGCTGTCATTTTAAGAGCTAACGCACGGACCAGATACACTGTTACACACACGTTTCAAACATGTTCTCAAATGTTTACATTCACTTAAGATATATATACACTGACTGTTTATAACTGTGTTTACGAGGATATTTACCAAAACGGCATTTCGATATGTGTGTATAGGATATTTAACCATTTAGGCGTGTATCTGTAGGCCTGGCCATACCCTCCTATGTACTTCCGCTTAATTTTCATTTTCCTTCAGTACGTCGTGTGGGTTTGCAGTATGTTCGCGGGTTTTCTCCAGCCAATTTTTTAGCGGTCCAATCAGTGAACAGAGGGATTGGCTGGGAATGTTGACGTTGAGATCGTGCCCTTATTTGAGTTGCAGTTCAGTAATGGCGGCGGTGAAAGATGTGAGCGAAGCCATTTGGTCCGTTGTGGCAACCCTGCAGAATATCCAGAAGTTAAAGCTGGAGCAAGAACAAACTTTGCTGAGTTTTGTTGGTGGCCATGATGTGGTTGCCCTCCTCCCCACGGGGCTCGGGAAGAGTTTGATTTTCCAGCTTGCTCCGTTAGTGGTGAATGAGTTAGCTAAGGCGAACGCTAGCGATTGGTTATGGCAGATCCAGAGTGGATCTGGGCAGATCCAATAGTTCTACTTCAACAGAGTACCCGCCTTCAAGGAAGTTAACACTTGTCAATCAAGGGTGGCCAGACTCTCTGTACAAATGAAATGTACAAGAGTCTGGTAGGACCCAGGCTACGTATCTGTAGCCCACAGTATATTTTGCTTATGCGCTTTCTTGCTCAGTCTCGGAGCTCGCGCACAGGAGGCCGCCTAGGGAACAGCGTCTCTTTCGCGGCTTAATACGCTTTTAATAACACTGTTTAATATCAAGCACATACTGCAGTTTAGCAACAGTAGGCTGAATTTTACATCACACACTTATTCGGCTGATTTGGATGTTAGGTTTGGTCTAGGGAGGAACGAAAGCGCACCGCTGTGAAGGAAAGGGAGGTGCACGGGAATGCAGCAGCGGCACAATAATCGTTTTACCTCTATTATCTTGTTTTCATAATCGTTGGAAGCCAAAATTTAAATCAAAATACAATTAATCGCACAGCCCTACTGACTAGCTAGCTCAGACAGTTCAGGCGATTGACTGTACCAGCGCTTAAATTCATTGTAAGTTACTAAAGTAAGCTCTGAACTAGGTAGCTACAGAGTACACAACACAGAAAAAAGAAACCATAATTTTACTAACCAGAGACTTGTATTGTCACAGCCTTGACGAGCGTCTGGCCACTAGTGTCCGCTTGGCTTTCTACCGTGGCATGTAGGAAATGTAAAAGGCACAATTTCAAACTTTGTCATAACGCCGTGTACTGACGTCTTTCCGCGGTTAAAACAACAATCCTTCTGATGTTCATTTATGTTTTTTTTGATGTAAGTCAATCTATAAATTAACGAGATGATCGGTTCATGAGCCGCTTGAACTGAGGCGCTACAGCGATCTGTCATGACACATTAAAGAGCCACAAAACCGTATTTATCCTTTTGAATCTTAAATTACAAAATTTGAAACTTTGTTTCATATGGAAAGTAACCTGCTCTTTCCTGTCTTTCAGCGCGTTGTCAGAGTCCTCTTTGCTCAGGCGATGTATTTTTCAACGCGTGAGAACATGATGTGTGGTGTAAGAGTGTTACACCTTTTCGGTGTTTGGCTTTTCAGACATAGCAACAGTAATTAAAGGTGGCGGGTCTTTACGAACGGTCATCATGACCCCCCCACCACCACATTTTTTTATTACTGATGTGCATGATTCACGTGGGTCATGATTTTGGGCTGAAAAAAAAATGGAATTCCGGATTAATCCGGAAGAATCGCATCCCTGAATCATACACACAATATCCCGGAAAGATGCATGTTTATTCACAGCAAGGTTTATCCAGGAAATAATGTGGAGATGAAGTCGGTTCTCATGGACATAAGGTGTGTTTTTACAAGGAATGCAGTGAGAGTACCCCTCCTTGCATTCTTATGGGGTAGGGGGTCATAAACCCATTTGGTGGTAGACAGTTTGCTTGTTGGCTGTGGAGTTTTAAAGATTGTTTGTTAAATATAACAAATACTTTTGTCTGATTTGTCTCAGGCGTTACAAGTGAATAAGGGGAACTCGGGTTTGAGGGGGACTTGCTGAAATTGCATTAGTTCAGCACAGCTTATCACGTGAATGTCATTAGTGCAAGAAGCTTGCAACATGAGCATCTGAACGTATTATTAATGTCTGTAATGGTAGTTTATTTGTCAGGCTCTGATTTTAGAGAACAAGAGCTTATTAAAGGGGATTTTCTATTACTGGCCATTTTTCTTATGGTATGACAAAATTTTAGCTGAAGGTTGACCAACAAAATTCCCTGAGTAGAATACAACATTCTACTAAAACATATCAGCGGTCTTTGTCTTACTAGCAGCTTACAAATGAGGACTTTACTTTAAAGAAGTTTATTCAAGTGTTCTATTTAAATTAAAAATAATATAGGTGGAAGGAAAAATTTGATGTCAAAACTCTTGAGTTCTTTGCGAGAAAACGCAAAAAACATCCACCCGCACCAATAATTTTCTCTGATTTAGATATCTGCACCCAACCCGCACCCGATGGTCAAATTACAATTACTATTAGGTGTTAAGCGTGATGATAAATGGATGATCACCTTCAACAGCGGATGCGCTCATCTCTAATGGTAACATGATACACTGAGGAATGCTGCTTATAAATTAACATTTATTTAAAAAAAAAATTAACACAAGCTTTACTCCCTTGAAAACTAAACTGGAATGTCACTGTTTCTGTCAATGCGACTTCCCGTCCAGACACACACACACACACACACACACACACACACACACACACACACACACACACACACACACACACACACACACACATCACTTCCATTATGACCAACGCAATGTCATTAGTGTCTGGTAGTGTCTGGTTAAAGACATCCTTTTTCTCCTCCCATAAATTTTGTGCCTGAAAGGGAAACTCCTACAAATGCATATGCAATAAGATCAGCCGCAAAAATAACTGTCCACATCCTTTCAGCACTAATTTTTCTCTGCGTGTCTTTAGTAAATCCTGATAGTAGCTATTTAACTCCAAAAGAGGGTTCCCTTTCTAGGGAACTCAACACTGCGTCGAGAATCGACACTTTGGGGACGCTCCCTTAGCGTGCGCCTCTGAAGTAAGAATGAAACTAATCCAATCCTGATTGGTGTTGCGTCGTGATGTAACATGTGATGGCATAACCGGATGCATAAAAGTGACGCTGACACACACACACATCAGCTTTAGCTCTTCAGCAAGCGCTCTCTGTGAAACTGTCTGTCTTATTTGTTGTTGTTTGTCTGTGCAAAGCTCTGTATTATGGCGAGTGAACAATACACTAAGTGTGTGCACCCCTGCCCAAGATAATATATATGCCATGGGTGGGGACACGCATCAGCTGTGTGTGTGTGTGTATTGTTTAGGGCCGCAGCACGCACTGTCAGCTCTCGAGAGGGCTGCCTGTGCACACTGTGAAGCACTTCCTATTAGAGTGCAGCGCTCCCGCTTGGCTATATTATTTCCTGATGATGGCCAGGCTCACGATCCCCGCGGTTCGGGTCCCGCGTCCATTGAGGCGGCGCGACGGCTTAGATCGTGGAGATCGCAGAAGGATCTTGCGGATGAGAACGAGACTGCTGAGGCACCTTTTCTCTCATCATCCGCAGATTCTATGACACTCGTTCACGACGCAGAAGCCCGCGATGCGGCTTCTTCTGCCCGTGACGAGTGCCCAGTGCTCGAGCTATCTGTTTATAAGGAAGTAGATGTGCTCAGCATCGGGAAAGAGCAACATGAGTCACACTCGCCGGCTTATGTTTCTGCTTATGTAGAGCTCGTGGAGGTTGTGATGCGTGCGGTGGCCAGACTAAATAAATATATAAATAAATATATTTATATATATAAAATATATGAGCTGGCCACAAAATAAGCAGGATGATCCCCGTCAAAATGAACTAGACGAGAGATTCCTGCAGCACCGTTCACAACCTCAGAGGCGGGGCTTACTGTTTTTCCCAGATCTTTATAAAAATATAAATATATATGTGTAGATCCTGGGAAAAAACCCATTCTTTAGGTATCTCACCACATTCATTATATGTTTATTCGAATGTGGTGGTTGCGAGAGAGTCGAGTTATGGCAAGTTGCCGCAGATGGAGGAAGCTTTAGCGTGCTATCTTTCTCCTGATCCGGCATCTTCACTTTAAGCCCCGGCGCTGCCCAACAAACCGTGCAGGGACACCTCTGCACTGGTTGGCTGGGCTTATATGGTGCAGGAAATCGATGTTGCTCTTCCGCCGTTAAAAACGTTTCGGGACACATTGGTTTCCAGCGAGCGCAGGCTGCACTGTCCGCCCCACATTTTTGCGGCCAGGCAGCATTCGCGTTCGCCAATCGAGAATCTTTTTCGTTCCAGCCCTTCCGGAAACACGCTTCAGGGGGTCGAGAACGAATCCCGATTAATACCCGAAGCCAGGCTCGAGAGCCTGGTTCCTTTGGTAAAATATTTAGAAAAGAAAAGGGTCAGGCTGGTGCGTGGCTGCACTCTAGGACGATTTTGCAGGCGTACCAGGCCGATCTTCTTAAAGATCTAAGTGAGGCAAATATTTCCTTTTGGCCGCTCCGCTATCTCCTTCTGGCCTGTTTTCCAACGCTGTCACTACAGTCGTTGACAGGTTTCAGGAAGCAAAAAAAAAAGAGAGCGTTGCCTCTAGAGGCCCTCCTGCGGGAGTTTGGCAAACAGAGGAAGCACTCTCAACCGAAGTCCTCCAGCCAGAAGGGTGACCTGAGGGCCGTCCTTCAGGCGAAGAGGTCCTAATTGTAGGACCTCTGAGGGCTGCATCGAGATGTCGTCCTTGGCCACATTCAGAACCGGGGGTTGAGGCTCAACACTAAGAAAAATGTGTTGGACCCAGCTCAGAAGACTACTCTTCTGGGCGTGGTATAGAATTCGGTTACGATGCGGGCATGTATGTCTCCCGCTCGCATCGAATCCATCCTGGCCATGGTGTCCGGGATAAAGCTAGGCCAGGCCATCACTGTAAAGCAATTTCAAAGACTGCTGGGCCTCATAACAGCGGCATCCAACATGATTCCGTTGGGCCTGTTTCACATGAGGCCCCTTCAGTGGTGGCTCAAAGCCAAGGGTTTTTTCCCCAAGGGGAATCCGTTCCATATAATAAAGGTTACGTGCAGATGCCTTCGTTCCCTATTAATATGGAAGAAACCTTGGTTCTTGTCCCAAGGGCTAGTGGTAGGGGCGTCATGTCGCCGGGAAACTGTTTCGACAGACGCTTCCCTCGCTGGCTGGGGCGCGGTCTCGGACGGCCGCTTTGCCAGGGGTCTGTGGCAGGACCATCATCATTCTTGGCATATAAATTGCCTAGAGATGTTGGCTGTGTTCAGGGCTCTGAGGAGCTTCCTCACAGACATCAAAGGTTACCACGTCTCAGTGGTAGCTTATCTAAACCGACAAAGTACACTCAGATCGCGCCCTCTATCCAGATTGGCGCATCAGATCATTTTATGGCCCCAAGGGAAAATATTATCTATAAGAGCAATATATGTCCCGGGGGATCTGAATCAGGGAGCGGACATCCTGTCGAGGCAGGGGCTGAGGCCCGGGGAATGGAGACTCCATCCAGAGGTGGTGGAGTTCATATGGCAGAGGTTTGGACCAGTGGAAGTGGATCTGTTTGCGTCTCGAGGGACGTCCATCCCACTGTCCACTTTGGTTCTCCCTCACTCATCCAGCCCCGCTGGGGTTGGATGCCATGGTACAGGCCTGGCCGAGGCTTCGTCTGTACGCTTTTCCCCCCGATCGCTCTGCTCCCGGGGGTCCTGGAGAGGGTCCGTCAGGAGGGCATCAGTCTTCTTCTGATAGCCCTGTTTTGGCCAGCCCGAGTATGGTTTTCAGACTTAATTTCACCCCTGATAGCTCCGCCATGGCAGATTCCTCTTAGGAGGGGTCTGTTGTCTCAGGCGGAGGGCACTATATTCCATCCTCGTCCAGAGCTGTGGAAATTGTAGGTCTGGCCTCTGAGGGGGCTCAGTACCTAGATGCTGGTCTATCCTCTGCGGTGGTCGAAACCATACTTATCTCTAGGGCTCCGTCTACTAGGAGATTATATGGCCTCAAGTGAAATATTTTTCTACTTGGTGTAGAGAACTTGAGTTAGACCCAGTTAACTGCCCAATGGCTTCAGTTCTGGAGTTTCTTCAAGATTGTTTCTCTGCGAATCTCTCCCCTTCCACACGTAGGGTGTACGTGGCTGCCATTGCGGCGTTCAATGCACCACTAAATGTTGGGCCTTTAGGGAGGCACCAACTATTCATACTATTTTTCCATGGTATTGGAGGATGAGACCGACAGTCAGGTCCAGGGTTCCTTCCTGGGACCTGGCGAAGGTTCTCGAAGGGCTATCCCTGGCTCCCTTCGAATACCTCCAGTCGGCTTCGCCTAGGACCTCACGTTCAAGATAGCCTTTCTCTTAGCTATTTCTTTAAAGAGACTGGGAGATCTCCAAGCCCTGGCATTATTGCCAGTTTGCTTGGGGTGTGCCCCCGGCGGAGTTAAGGCCATCCTGCATCCGAGACCCAGCTATGTGCCTTAAGTGCAATTTATCATGGCTAGGTCCATGGTCCTGCAAGTATTTCATCATCCACCTCATGTGTAGGCAGAAAAGGAGAGGTTCCTTGCTCTGCCAGTCAGAGTTCCGAGTATTACCTTGAGAGGTCCACTTCTTGGAGGAGGTCGGACCTACTGTAGTGTGTTTTGGATCACCTATTAGGGGCTCCCGGCTAAACAAACCATAAGTAGGCCTACAAGGTGCGGAATTTCCCTTCACCTTTGGCCGTTAGGGCTCATTCTACTAGAGGCATGGCGTCCTCTAGGGCCCTCCTTTCGGGAGTTCCCATCAAGGAGATCTGTGAGGCAGCCGGTTAGGCTACCCCACACACTTTGTTAGGTTCTATAGTCTGCACCTCCCTAGTACGCTTGGCGCACACATGCTCTCGTCCTAGCTGAGTGCCTGAATCAGTTTCACTCCGGGGCAGGCCTGTTTTCGGTGCGTGGCTTAGTGGGCATTCGTTCCCCAAAGTGTCGATTCTCGACGCAGTGTTGAGTTCCCTCGAAAGGGAACGTCTCGGGTTATGACTATAACCCTTGTTCCCTGAGAAGGGAACGAGACACTGCGTCGTCCTGCCACGCCCCTCGAGGCCTTAGAGCGCGTTGCTTCATCGCGGAGCTGATGTGGTTGTGTGTGTCAGCGTCACTTTTATGCATCCGGTTATGCCGTCACATGTTACATCACGACGCAACACCAATCAGGATTGGATTAGTTTCATTCTTACTTCAGAGGCGCACGCTAAGGGAGCATCCCCAAAGTGTCGATTCTAAACGCAGTGTCTCGTTCCCTTCTCAGGGAACAAGGGTTATAGTCATAACCCGAGACGTTTGCATTGGCGCAAGCTGTTCCCTTTCGTTGTCACTCCGAGTTACGTCGGATGACGACGAATGGGGTTTGGCTTAGAACACCTATCGACTTCGAGTATTACAAAACGAGCCAATGGCAAAGAAATGCCATGGGTCTGCGGAATTTGCATGACTTAACTCCGCCCCACCTCGTGGGTATAAAAGGAGGACGCCGGCAACAGGCAGATATGTTTTCGCTTCGGAGCCAAGAGCATTTCTTCACTCCACAGTCATCTCTGACTTCGCTCTACGAGACGAGCTTCTCTCTCCGGTGTTGGTGTGACGGCGATCTGCAGCGAGCTCACAGTGCCTGCTGATCTGTGCAGTAATCTGCCAGTGTGTTTGTGTCTCCCTGTGTGCTTCAACATCGCGGAGTTTTTTCTCTCCTCTCATAAAAGAGCTCGCACGCGGCACGTCTTTTTAAAGACGGCTCGCCCGTGCATTTCTGGTTGCAGCGGACTGGTATCGGACTCTGATGGGCACGAGCGCTGTCTAGTGTGTTTGATCATGCTTGAACAGCGCTCGTGGGTGACTCATGTTCTCGCAAGGGAACGTGATCATCGCGTCATAAATAGGTCGAGACTCGGTGAACTCGCAAGAGTGAGAGTCCCCTCATCCACCCCCCGATCTTCGGCGGGTGGCCAGGGTGACCTGAGGGTTACAGTCTGGAACAAGGCGCCGACTATGTGTCCGTGACCCCAGCCCCCCTCTTCAATGACGGTGCCCGCTAGTGAACTGCTGATTCCCGCGAGTCTACCCTCTGGTGGCCCGCGTGTTTCAGTTGAAGCTACAGAGGAAGATGCCATGTCTGTTGCAGCATCACTAGGTGGGCTTGAGTCTTCTGGAAGTGAGGGCTCGTCACAGCTGCCACCTTCCGGTGTGCATACGGCTGTGCCTGAGTCTGATCCGGAGATGACGGCCATGCTTTCCTGGGACGATTGGTTTTGGGTAAGGCCGCCGACCCTCGTCCGTGGCAAACCCCAATACCTCTCTTCCCGGATGTGCATGATGAGATCTCGAAGTCCTAGAAGACCCCCTTGTCTTCTCAGGACCGCTCGCTGATCTCATCCGCCTTTCCTACCCTCGATGGGGCCGCTGCCCTTGGGTACACTGGGGTTCCCCCGGCTGAACACTCTGTTGCGATGCTATGTGTCCTCAGAGTGCTTCTTCTCGGCGCAATCCTAAGCACCCGCCCGTGGCCTGTAGTTTTTCGTCTACGCTTGTGGCGAGATCAAATAGTGCCACGGGACTGGCAGCCGCCTCTCTGCATGCCATGGTCATTCTGCTGGTCCACCTGACCCAGATGCTCATGGACCTGCACGACTGACCCAGGGCTCTTCACTGAGCTGCGCGCCGTCACTGACCTTGCTCTCCGAGCGACGAAAGTGGCCGTACGCTCCCTGGGTCAGGTGATGCTCACCATTCTGTGGCTGAACCTGTCTGATGTGCTGGATGTCGCGCGGACCCGTCTGTCCGACATTCCCATATCCCAGGTCGGCCTCTCCGGCGGTGCGGTTGAGGGCTTGACCAACAGCTCTCAGCCGCTCATGAGCAGACTGACGTTGATTCCGTCCCGACGGCCCCGCCGTCCGCCTAGGTCCCTCGGTCTGCCCACCGCCGAAGGCGCCCTCCCACGGCTCCCACCCCGCCCGTTCACCCGGGCCGGCTCTGGGGGCCGCGGGCGGACGCCACAGCCCCTCTCCAGCCCTGCCCCCCGCCGGGTTAAGCGGCGCTCCTGAGACGGGCTCCTCGGGGATGGAGCAGACTGAGGTTGACTCTGTCCCGACGGCCCCGCCGTCCGCTCAGGTCCCTCGGTCTGCACACCGCCGTGGGCGCCCCCCGCGGCTCCCACCCCGCCCGCTCAGCCGGGCCGGCTCTGCTCACGCCGGGTTAAGCGGCGCTCTTGGGATGGGCTCCTCAGAGATGGGACTCAGTTCTTTCCAGGAGCTGGTAGCAGGACCACTCTTTTCCCCGGGTGAGGGCCGGGGAAGAATCCTTATTCTCCAAAGAACTGACTCTCCCGTCTCTGAGCACAGAGAGTTCGGACGTCACAGAGCGCCGCCCATTTGCCGTGCTCTCCTCGTCCCCCTCTGTCCCGGAGGTGGTTTACACGGCGTGCCGTCCACGACCGCTTCGCCCCTGTCCCCCTCTGTCGCCAGACCCTTGACAGAGCAGGCCCCCGTGGAACGCTGGTCCTTCCCTGGCCTCCTCTGTCAGGGTGCGGTTTTGACCTTGCCCCCACTCCGGGCCGCTATGCCGTCCACGTCTGGGCCGGTCATTCCGCTTCGCTGCACCACCGGGGGGACGTCTGTGGTTCTCGACGCCGCTGGCACAGTTGGGAGCCTGCCTAGAGCTTCCCTATCTGTTCCGCTGGGTCGCGCGAACCATCGGCTCGGCTATGCGATTCAGTTCGCACGGTCTCCTCCCCACTTCAGGGGAGTCCGCTCCACTTTGGTCGATGGCTATGCCCTATCATGAGAGCGGAGGTTGCTACCCTACTGGCGAAGGGTGCGATTGAGACTGTCCCTCCAGCCGAAAGGAGGTCCGGGTCTACAGCCCCTACCTCATTGTCCCGGAGAAGTCTGGTGGGTTACGGCCAATCCTGGTCCGAACCGCTCCCTTCACAGGCTGCCGTTCAAGATGCTCCTGGCCAAACGCATTTCTGGATGTGTGCGGCCACAGGATTGGTTTGCAGCGATCGACCTGAAGGACGCCTACTTTTATGTCTCCGTTCTCACTCGACTCAGAACATACCTACGGTTTGCTGTCAGGGCGCGCGCATATCAGTACGCTGTTTTCCCATTCGGGCTAGCCCTGTCTCTTCGCGCCTTCACAAGGTTGTTGAGGCTGCCTTTGTTCCTCCATGGGAACACGGGGTTCGCATCCTGAACTATCTCGGTGACTGGCTGTCTTAAGCTCACTCCTGAGACCAGGTTTGCGAATACAGGGACCCAGTGCTCCGGCACCTAGCTCGTCTGGGCCTTCGGGTCAACCGGGGAAGGAGTAGACTTTGCCCCGTGCAGAGGAGCTCTTTTCTCGGTATGGACTTGGTCGCCTTCTCCACTCAGCCATTACAGGACCCTGACGCCTCTGGCACGTCAATTGCCTCGAGTTGCTGGCCGTACGTCTTGCTTTGCGCCGCTTCCGGGCCGTGCTCAAGAACCAACACGTACTAGTCCGTTCAGACTATACCGCCACTGTAGCGTACATCAACCATCAAGGTGGTCTACGCTCCCGCCGTATGTCGCAACTCGCCCGCCACCTCCTCATATGGAGTCAGAAGCATCTGAGGTCGCTTCATGCCATTATATCCCCGGAGCCCTGAACTGTGCAGCCGACGAGCTCTCACGGCTTCAGCCCCTCCCGGGAGATTGGCGACTCCATCCCCAGTCGGTTCAGCTGATTTGGAACCAGTTCGGGGACGCACAGTTAGATCTGTTTGCCTCTCACGACTCGACCCATTGCGACCTGTATTATTCCCTGACCGAGGGCACGCTCGGCACGGATGCACTGGCGCACAGCTGGCCGCGGGGCCGCAAATATGCGTTTCCCCCAGTGAGCCTTCTTGCGCAGACCCTGCGCAAGGTCAGGGAGGACGAGGAGCAGGTCATTCTGGTCGCGCCATACTGGCCCGCCCGGACCTGGTTCTCCGAACTAGTACTCCTCGCGACAGCACCTCCTTGGCCGATTCCCCTGAGGAAGGACCTCCTTTCTCAGGGACGGGGCACCCTATGGCACCCTCGTCCCGATCTCTGGAACCTCCACGTGAGGCTCCTGGACGGGACGAGGCAGGTTTGAGTACCCTACCACCAGCGGTGGCGGCTACATCACTTCCGCTAGAGCGTCGTCCACGAGACACTTCTATGCGTTGAAGTGGAACCTCTTCGTCAACTGGTGCTCTTCTCCCCGAGAAGACCCCCGGAGATGTTCGATTAGTGTCGTGCTTTCCTTCCTTCAAGATAGGCTGGAGCGAGGGCTGTCTCCCTCCACCCTGAAAGTCTATGTTGCCGCTATTGCCGCACACCATGACCCGGTAGAAGGTAAGTCTGTTGGAAGGCACGACCTGATCATCAGGTTCCTGAGAGGAGCGAGGAGACTGAATCCTCCTCGCCCTCCTCTCGTTCCCTCTTGGGACCTCTCAGTGGTTCTAACTGCCCTGCGGAGTGCTCCCTTTGAGCCGTTGCAATCAGTGGAGCTTAAGTTCCTGTCTACGAAGACAGCGCTCCTGGTTGCATTGGTCTCCATCAAGAGGGTGGGGGACCTGCACGCATTCTCCGTTGACGAAGCGTGCCTGGAATTTGGGCCGGCTTACTCTCACGTGATCCTGAGACCCCGGCCTGGATATGTGCCCGAGGTTCCTACCACTCCCTTCCGGGACCAGGTGGTGAACCTGCAAGCGCTGCCCCCGGAGGGGGCAGACCCAGCCTTGGCACTGCTCTGTCCAGTACGCGCCCTCCGCGCCTATGTAGACAGGACGCAGTGTTTCAGGACCTCAGACCAGCTCTTTGTCTGTTATGGTGGGAAGCTTAAGGGAAAGGCTCTCTCCAAGCAAAGGTTGTCTCACTGGATAGTGGACGCCATTGCTTTGGCATACCAGCAGCAAGGTTGACCGTGCCCCCTTGGTGTGACTGCCCACTCCACCCGGAGTGTGGCATCCTATTGGGCTCTAGCGCATGGCGCCTCGCTAACAGACATCTGCAGAGCTGCAGGCTGGGCGACACCTAACACATTCGCCAGATTCTACAATCTCCGAGTGGAGCTAGTGTCCTCTCATGTACTCGCTTCAACCGGCTAGTACTGGACCCGCTCAGGTGTCTTCGCTTGCTCGCCATTCCACTCCACGGACTGGATACGTGCGATATTCTCCTCAGGTGAGCTTCCCCGAAAGCCCTGAGTCCCTCCAGCACTCCTGACGTTGGCGCCAGTGTCTATTGCCTGTGCGTCGGCTAGGTGCCTCCCGTGTGCATGGTCCCTCCCCTGAGCGACCCCCACATGTGTATTTCCACTGTAAGCCTCTTGAGCATGTGTCTTTCCCTTGGCAAGCCACCTTGCCACCCCTGGGGTTGAAATATTCCACCTGCGGCTGGACACCCCAGTGTTCTCCATGTCTCCTTCGGGTCACATGTGTATTCTCTAAGTCCCCCCCCTCTGGGTTGGCAGTAATTGCATATTTCCCCTGAATTTGGGATATGCTTCCCAGTGTACCTTGGTATTCCTGTGCTAAATAGGAGTCCTTCGTCCGTGCCAGTCTCATGACAGGGATCTCAGATTTACGCAGGGCACTGGAAGACAGCTGAGAAGGTGGCGTGATTAGACTGGTAACCCCATTCGTCGTTATCCGACGTAACTCGGAGTGACAACGAAAGGGAACGTCTCGGTTACGTATGTAACCCTCGTTCCCTGAGTAGGGAACGGAGACGTTACGTCTGCCTGCCACTTGCCGCTGTACCGCGGGGATCGCCTGAGCTCAGTCTTGGCTCCTCAGCGAAGAAACATATCTGCCTGTTGCGGGCGTCCTCCTTTTATACCCACGAGGTGGGTCGGAGTTACGTCATGCAAATTCCGCAGACCCATGGCATTTCTTTGCCATTGGCTCGTTTTGTAATACTCAAAGTCGATAGGTGTTCTAAGCGAAACCCCATTCGTCGTCATCCGACGTAACGTCTCCGTTCCCTACTCAGGGAACGAGGGTTACAAACGTAACCGAGACGTTACTAAATCTGGCCCTTAATGGAAATGCAAACACAGGAAGTGTAATACAAATGCTCAGAATTGCAGGCTAGGTTAACAAAGAGTGAAGAGTGAGTGAATGCAAGGAGCTTAAATAGTCCAGGACTAATTGGAAACGAGAATTGAAGAAATGAGTCTGGGCAGAAGAATATGGAAAATGCAGGTTAGCATATACTGTAGCTTTGTTTGTCTAAGTTTAGACAACGGTGTACTTAAAATGGAAACGTTTTTCCTTTGTTTTTTTGCGTACAGGAGACAAGTATTGTCAAAATTATCCCTGTTCACACAGATCTGCGAAAACGATTAAAAACGCTGTTATGCATGCCAGGCCAATAGTTGGCAAGGTCACTTTGTAAAGAAAAACTACTTGCATTTTTGTAGTTTACACAGAGACAATAACAATATAGTTTTCAAAAACTTGCACTCTGAAACCTGTTTTCAAAAGTTTGTGTTTTCAGGCCCCCAAAACGCTGTTGTCATGGTAAATGAATGGCCAAATTGCTTAAAAAGTTTTCAGTTTTTAGTTGAAAACGGTGTCGTGTAAATGGCCTCTTTAGAGAAAAGGAACTAAAACTCAGGAGATGGTGCCCTTTGGTGGCTGTCTGTGTAGGGAGCAGATGCAGTGGGTGTAATATAGATATTCTGACCATTATTATTTTTCTTATTTCTGTTCCACTAACAGTAAACGTGCAGCAGTGAAGCAGTGGAGTGGGGTAATTCAGATTTAAATGTCAGTCTTTATGCAGACTGACTATACAGTCATTCTCATAGTGAAACCGCTTTGTATAGGTAACTAGAAGAGAAGAGGAAAGTGTATCTCTGCCCCTTTATCTAGCAAATAAATAGTTTGATGCCTAGCTGCTAAACTTACTTTACTTAATATGTGTTTAAGATATTGTACATACTAGATACTTGCCAATACTATTTTTACAACTTAATTTCTAAATGTAAATCAATAAGAACCTTACAACAGGTCTGCTTATCTGGTCTGTGTAAATGGGTTGGGTAAGGAGGATATGGGACAAAACTAATTCAAGGGGGAAAAGGAGTAGAGAGGGAAAAAAACCCAAATATATATAAAAATATATATTTCTGATACTACAGTGGATGTAAAAAGTCTACACATCTTTTAAAACAGCTTTTTTCAAAAAGAGAGAAAATATATCTGTTTTTGCATGTTTAATGTAAAATTACAACCTATCCAATGCCACTGAAAACCAAAGTAAATAAACTTCGAATAACTAACTGCATAAGTGTCCACACTTTGTAGATGAGTGTGACGCTGGTAATGTGGTGCGGTAGAAGCACGGGAAGGAGGCTGGATCCAAACGCAGTGTACAGGCTTTATTTAGACAAACTATAAACTTAGACAAAGACTGGAATACGGGACTCAGAATCAGAAGCGACCAACGTTGACATCAAACATTCAACAACTCACAAAGACAGGGCAGGAACACAGGGCTTAAATAATCAAGGACAAACGAGCTAACAAGGGGGCGTCGGGAATAACGAGAAACACCTGGGAGAAGTAAAAGACAGGTCAGGGAATTACTGAATCATGAAAAGACAAGACACAAAACCCACATCATGAGAATGAGCCTGTATAATTCACTCTTCCTCTTCTGCCCGGACGGCCCGTTTTCACTGTTGCACAGCGGTTTCCTGTCTGCCTGAGTGAATTATGTTGTAGCTCCATATAGCTTTGTTTTTAAACTCTATCTTCTATCTTCACTGCTGTTTATATTGCTTGATATAATTAAATCATCGCAATATATCTATTATCTAATTTTGTCTGTCACATTGATCTGACATCGCTAGCTTTAATCTAAATCGCTATTGCTCGCATAACGCACTAGCATTTCACTCCTCGCGCCTTTTACAAGTCCATCAAACAACTGTGGTGAGTTGGATCAGTCAACTAACACGGTGAGTCATGTCATCTCCTGTTATTGTCACTTGTACTGCCCACCATATGTATAGCATAGCATTCTCTGTCAGTGGTGAGTGTTTCACTTGTGATAAATGCAGGGAGATAGTCAGACTGACAGTGTCGGAGACATGCATCCAAACTTTAATCAAGGATAGTAATAATGCAAGAGCTTTAGATAAGGGCTTTTGCAACTAGCTTAATGAACCCCATACATTGTTCAGTTCCGGCTGTAGAGTCTGTGCAGCAGGGGAACTCGGTGACTGTGAGACGGCATAGTCGCGGGACAAATCACTGCTCTTCTGTTCCGATTAGAACATCAAACAGGTTCTCCCCACTCAGAATCCACTGAGAATCCTGTTGAATGGGCCCTTGTTATTGGTGATTCTATTACGCAGAACGTGGCACCAGCCACCAAAGTCACATGTTTGTCGGGAGCCAGAGTGCATCAAAACATCAAAGCAAATTGTGGGCTGGCTAATGCTAATCGTAAATTTTCTAAGATTATTATTCACGTCGGCATTAATGATGTTCGACTTCGCCAGTCGGAGATCACTAAACTAACATTAAAAAGGTGTGTGAACTCGCAAGTACGATGTCAGACACTGTAATATGCTCTGGCCACTCATTGTTGTAATCATACTTAAGATCGAATATTATCACATGGAATCAATGATTCAGCAGAGCGATGTGTGACGGTGTAATCTTGAAATTAATATATCACTCGTTACAGAACTACATATTACACCATATTAACATAAAGTAAATTCTTTATTTGAGCCTTGTTGTATAGCTCTTTTTTTTTTCTCTTTCAAAAGCCTCTTTCTAAAACACAGACAAAACAAAACTATTCTCATAGGCTACCATAATTCCCAAAGCTTAGAGCAGGGTGTTCACAAAATTATAGTAAATACATAATCATCTTGGACAATCAACAAAACATTTCATCAACCACTGAGGTAAATGCATTTAACAAAATTTCACCCGTAAAGGTCCACAAAAATAAAAATAATAAAGTGGTTAGTTCAACTCACATCACAAAATAAATAGTTCAATTCGTTAACCTTAGTTCATGAATGACCGCGGGAAGTTAACGTTAGCAGTCGTTAGTTGTGGAAAGTGCGTTTATGTGTGTGTGTTCTCCGTTTGTAGTGTCTTTTTTGTGGGTTGAGGGCGAGTGAATAGTTTACTGTTCCAGCAGTCTTACCTGGAGTCAGATGCTCAGTATCTTGGATTTGTGTCTCAGTCTACAACGAAAAGTAACAACTCACAGGCGCTGCCACGATCAGCTCTCGCTCAGCCAAGGAAATTCTGAAAACGAGCATCTTCCAGGAATAGCAACAATGACAATCCAGGTCCTTTTTCACAGTGCAGCCAGTGAAATACTTAAACACAGCAATCTTCAATCGAGTTCGTCCTTTTTGGCGGCATTAAAATGGAAACTCATAACAAATGCTTTATTCAGCTTACGCACAGCCAAAACACAGCTGTTGTGTCCTTCAGGAATCGCGACAACAGTAATCCCAACACTCTTCCACAGTGCAGTCAGCGAAATACTTAGAGACACGAGATTAACTCAGGCTTGTTAAAACCCCAGGCAGCTCGAATACGTCCAGTTCACATTCACTCTGTGTTTTTTTAAACTTCCCCACTTTAACCCTGCACACCTGTTGCTTAATTAAGCTACTTCCTTCCGCAGTAACCTCTTGATAACCACATTGCATTCTGGGCAGTGTAGTTCGTTCCTTATTTTCGTCACAGATGAAATCTCAGATCGTTATCTAGTCTTGTGTATACTTCATTTAGCCAATGCTGCAAAAAACGACTCCCTGTTACAAATATGGCAGAACTATCACTTCTGCCACAAAAGATTGCTTTATAAATAAAACTGTCAGTTTCATCTCCTCAGTATCCCAGATAGCTTAGAAGAACTAGATATTGCAACAGAAACCAACGACTCTCTCTTTTCCAGCACTTTAGACACAGTTGCTCCTTTGAGCTTAAAGAAGATTAAAAAAATAGTCCAATGCCGTGGGACGAGCAGACTCCAGAAAAATGGATCGTATCTGGAAGAAAACAAAATTAGACGTATATCACATTTTGTGGAAAGAGAGCACGATTGTGTATAGAAAAGCCTTAAAAATGGCTAGATCTGCTAATTTATTTGTCTCTTAGAAAAAAACAAACACAACCCTGGGTATTTATTTGATACAGTGGCTAAATTTAAAAGAAATATAGATTCAACTTCTGAAGTTTCCAAACAGCCTAGTAATGACTTTATGAACTTCTTTACTTGCTAGATTGATAATATTAGGGAGAAAATTATAAGAGATTGTGAGATTGTGATCTGCGGAGAGATTGTGAGATTGTGGTTAGGTCTCAGCAGCAGGAGGGATGTAGAGGTCAGTAAGCTGGGCTGAGTTGAGTGGGGGACGGAGGGGGGTGACTCTGGGACGCCAGAGTCACTGTCGAGCCCTCTTGAGGTGTCGTGGACTAGTCGACGAAACACTGAGGACGGAAGGTGGCCACTTGAAGACCCCTAGAGATGTCCCCTACTTGGCTCAATCCAGACGGTTGTCGCGCTGGTCCACTAGGGAGACCACACTGTAGTTGCAGCCGTCGTGTGTGCTGACGCACCAAGTACACTGCAGTCGTTAAGGCCGGACAGAAGGGGAGTCACACCACCATATGGAAAGAAGCGTAAATGGGTGAAGCATAGTTTACTGTAAAGCTACGTCTTAGTGTTGCTTATCTTGGCGAAAGCCGAGTAGAAATAAGCATGAAGTTTTAACATCTACTCTCGTGTAATGGAAATCAATCATAACTATGCAACCGTCTACTACAGTATCGCATTATTGTATTGTCCCTGAGGGAAAATTCCAATCATTCGTTGCCATAGGAGAGGAAGAATTGTCTAAATTCTTTAAATCATCTAAATCAACAACATGCATGTTAGATCCTATACCGACTAAGCTACTGAAAGAGATGCTTCTGGAGCTCATAGATCCTCTTCTTAATATCAATAATGCATCTTTGTTATTAGGATATGTGCCGAAAACTTTTAAGCTGGCTATTATTAAACCTCTTATTAAAAAAACGCAACTTGACCCTAGAGAATTAGTCAATTACTGAGTACTCAGTACAATTACTCAGTACTAGGACTGTTGCTTTTCACCCTGTACATGATACCCTTAGGAGATATCATTAGGAAGCATGGCATTAGTTTTCACTGTTATGCTGATGATACTCAGCTCTATATTTCTTCGCGCCCCGACGAAACTTACCAATTCACAAAATTAACGGAATGCATAGATGATATAAAAATTTGGATGACTAGTAATTTCCTACTACTTAATCATGAAAAAACAGAGTTTCTAATTATTAGGCAAATAACCTCTGCACGTATTAACCTAAAATACTGTCTAACAATTGAGGGCTGCTCTGTCAAGTCTTCGTCATCAGTTAGGAACCTGGGTGTGCTCTTTGATACCAATCTTTCATTTGAACGGCACGTTTCTAGCATGTGTAAAACGGCATTCTTCCATCTTAAAAATATATCTAAATTACAACATATACTTTCAATGAAAAATGCGGAACAGTTAGTTCATGCGTTCATGACCTCAAGGCTAGATTATTGTAATGCTCTACTGAATGTTGTCCTGCAAGCTTAATAAACAAAGTCCAGTTGGTCCAGAACGCAGCAGATAGAGCTCTTACTAGAATCAGGAAGTATTAACATATTAGCCCGGTTCTGTCAACACTGAATTGGATCCCTATTAAACATCGTATAAATATTAAAATATTGCTGATTACTTACAAAGCACTATATGGTTTAGCTCCCCAGTATTTGAGTCAGCTCTGAATGCATTATAGTCCTTCACTTCTATTGCAGTCTCAAAATTCTGGCCAGTTGATAATACCTACACTCTTAAGAAAATTGGTTCTAAACAGTACCAAATTAGGGTTACAATAGCAGAACCCTTTTTGGTGCTAAATAGAACCCTTTTTTTAAATAATGTTCCATAAAGAACCATGCTTTGAAAGTGCTATATATAACCTTAATGGTGTTAATAAATAACCTTTCCAACAATATTTATTTTCATTACTATTAGTATATTATCTTCACATTATTAATATTAATATTATTTTTAGTTTTTTTTTAGCCCTCTATCTGCCTGGTCTTATATCTTGTTGCCTCTATTTGGGGTTTACATAAAAAAAAACAGCATGTTCTTGTTCGTGTACTTTTATTTTTTTATTGACATGGTAGATTGTAGCAAAAATGACAGTGCTCTAATAACAGTTGTTAGCTGAATACATTAATAAATAACAATTGCCATTGAACACGATATAGATGTAATGAAGACCAAGTTCCAGTTAAATATCTTCACAATCCCCTATGATGTTTTTACTTCCTTCATTA
Organism: Siphateles boraxobius; assembly: GCF_051911475.1. Taxonomy (NCBI): domain Eukaryota; kingdom Metazoa; phylum Chordata; class Actinopteri; order Cypriniformes; family Leuciscidae; genus Siphateles; species Siphateles boraxobius. The sequence continues at coordinate 5,930,138 of NW_027508920.1, read as the reverse complement.
TGTGTGTATTCTGAGTGGCATTTTTTCTCTGCAGATGATGATGTGACAGCATCTGAAATAAATAATTAAATTTAGAGTTACATTGTGTCTCTTCCATTTGATTATGTAAAAACAATTATGTCCATGAAGGCCAAATTCAGCCCTTTACCATGTTAAAAGGAAACAGTGATATAAAGTCAAGGTATAGCTTTAATGTGTTTTTTTTTTAACTGGGTATGTTTAGACATAAATTCATAATTAAAATAAAATCAAACAATATGGATCATTCATTCCATATCTCTGTTAACGAAGCAGACAACTGCAAATAAAGAATCCTGCTTTAAAGATACCCCCAAGTCTCCTGGTCTTCGCTTCTGAGTTCCTAAACTTTAGAAGAAAATAGTTCACAACAGATGGTGCCCTGTGACCCGGATATAATTAACTTTACCAGAATCCAGAACTGAATATCAACAAAGATCTCAACAAAGCTGACTGGGTTCCAGAACTGAATCTCAACAAAGATCTCAACAAAGCTGACTGAGTTACAGAACTGAATCTCAACATAGAATTAACCTTTCTGACTGAGTTTTTGTTCCAGACAGAATTTTTCCGTACAATGAACGATTTGGTGAGTTTCACTCTATTCAAAGAACCACTGAAGACCAGTACAAATGTGTTATCCTCTGCGCCGCCAGAGAAGAGTTAACAGACTGCTGTAGAGTTTGGTTTAACTGGTGTTATCCTCTAAAATTTTCTTTTAGAGATGAAAGTTGATCCTCTGTTGTCAGGCAGGGAAGATTAGCATTACGTGTTAATATTTAATGATCCTCTGTTCACAGAGAAGGATTAGCATTACGTGCTAGTTTTTTTTGTGATCCTCTGTTTCAGGCAGGGAAGATTAGCATTACGTGCTAGTTATTTTTTGTTTTTTGTTCATCCTCTGTTCACAGAGAAGGTTAGCATTACGTGCTAATATTTTGTTTTATCCTCTGTTTGAGGCAGGGAAGATTAGCGTAAAGTGCTAGTTATTTGAAGGAAGGTTAACGATAGTTGATCAGTTTTTAGTGTACCCTCTGTTTGATCAGAGAAGTTTTAGTGTTTGTGTGATAACAAAAAAATTGTTATGTGGATGAAGGATGAACCCAATCACAGACAGCAAATGATACACACAGGGTTTATTAACAAAAACAGAACACAAAACCCATGATGGGGCAAAACAAGACAGAATAGACAATACTAGACTAATACTCAGACAGTAAACTAACAGCTAAGACAGGATCAAACAGTTCTTTCTTGACAAGGCTTTCAACAGGTTACTCACGGCTAGATACAACAAACCGGCACAAGACAGCAAACACAAGGGGATTAAATAGGGAACACTAATGACAAGGACAGGTGAAACTGACTAGTCAGTAATGATAAGACGAGGGTAACAAGGGGGCGGAGTTACATAACGAGACAACACAAGCACATGGCCCAAACAAAAGGCCATGTGCTTGTTCACAAAACATGGGTCTGTCATGATACAGCCTCAAGACTAGGGGAAATCAAAGAGAAGGCCGGATCATGACAGAACCCCCCACTTAAGGAGCGGCTTCCAGACGCTCCTCAAGAGGACATCAGACGCGAGACAAGACTGAGACATTGACACAAACCAACAAAACATGACAAATAACAGTAGTGGCAAACACGAAAAAACAGGGCTTGGATAACAAATCAGAAATAATAAACACGGAAGGGGTGGCGGAGGAAACACAGAGTTCATGGGGGATAGTCCAGGGTGGATAGGTGGGCTGGGGGTCCTGGATTTCTGGGACGAGGACTGAGGACAAGGAATTCAGGCAGACTTGGACGGGGACACACGAGGAGAGGTCTTGGGGGAAACAGTCCGGGGCATAGTGGCGACTGGGGCAACACACGGGGGTACTGCAGAAGGGGGCGCAGAAACAGATACCGACACAGAGGACACAGAGGGCGGCGAAACAGGAATCCGGACTGGGGAAACAGCAGGGAAAATAACAGGGCATGAGACAGGTGGGGTAGCAGGTGGCTGTAGAGTGGGAACAGGAACAGAGTTCATAGAGGCCGTATCGGAGTCAAAGCTTCCCCAAGAAGAAGCGACACTCCTCACCTCAGACTCTGGAGAGGCGTTGAATGTTGCAGACTCGGGAACAGCACCAACTGCGGCCAGCCTGGGTGCTGCGCTCTCAACGGCTGGCGTGGGTGCTGCGCTCTCAGCACCTGGCGTGGGATAGGTGCTCTGTTTAGCAGACTTGGGATCAGTGCTTACGGTAACTGGACTTGGAACGGTGCTCTCTGGAGCATCTGGAACAGGGACTGGGGACAAGGCAGGACTGACTGGGATATCTAGAAATCTGACAAGCAGGAATAGATATTCAGACAGGGTTCTGGCAGCGATGGCGATTGGCATCTCCTGATGGGCTGATACGGACTGTATCACAGCCTTTGCAGCAGAATCGGCCGCTGCTTTCTCTTCAGCTGACATGACTGAAGACTCAGAGACGACATTCACGGTAGTAGTCTCTGAAATGGATATCTCCAACGCCGACTGGGAAACAACGCTTTCTGCAGCAGGTTCAAGAACTGGGTCTCCTGTTGCAAAGACAGGAACCGCGCTAATAGCAGCGGGGCCAGGAACAGCGCTTTTGACTTCAGCTGCGGGTTGGCGAGCCATCGCAGACTCAGGGGGAGGTAGAGATGGAGAACCAGAAGCTCCCTTCTTCCTCTTCTTCTTCCTGGGTCGCGGAGCGGAGATTGTGGCCAGACTGGGGACCGGAGAGGGAGGTGAAGCAGGACCCGTTATAGGAACTGGGAAACTCTCAGCAGGCGAGGAGGATTACGGGCAGGAAGACTCCGATGCTGACTCCCACGACGGGTGCCTTCCACGCTTAGCATGAAGATTGATGGACGTGGAAGGTGTCTCAGGAGTCGCAGTGGGACTGGCCTGGTTCCCCTGCGAAACAACGGCCAAAACACGACCCTCCGGGATCACTGGCAGACAGGCAGAAGGTGGGGATCCCAAGGAAGAAGTCTGCGGATCCTCCTGGGAGAAACAATCCCAGAGTCGGGCATAATTCTTCAGGATCTACTCACCCTGGGACGGGACTGGACAGTTGACCCTCTCTCAGTCGGTGGGAGCCGACAACCACCATTGTTCCGGTTGTTGCCGGAGCCGGGAGGACATGCTGTCTGCTGGGTTCTTTCTTGGTCGGTTCATTCTGTTATGTGGATGAAGGATGAACCCAATTGCAGACAGCAAATGATACACACAGGGTTTATTAACAACAAAAACAGAAAACAAAACCCACGATGGGGCAAAACAAGACAGAATAGACAACACTAGACTAATACTCAGACAGTAAACTAACAGCTAAGAAAGGATCAAACACTTCTTTCTTGACAAGGCTTTCAACAGGTTACTCACGGTTAGATACAACATCAAACAATGAACCGGCACAAGACAGCAAACACAAGGAGATTAAATAGGGAACACTAATGACGAGGACAGGTGAAACTGACTAGACAATAATGACAAGACGAGGGTAACAAAGGGGCGGAGTTACTTAACGAGACAACACAAGCACATGGCCCAAACAAAAGGCCATGTGCTTGTACACAAAACATGGGTCTGTCATGATCCAGCCTCAAGACTAGGGGAAATCCAAGACAAGAAGGCCGGATCATGACAGAAACATTACAAAATGGTTAGAAGGAATGCTAGGCTGGTTCCCACAACTGAATAAGGTGGTCTGGCTACCCCTTTATGGACAGACAGTGAGTTTAAGTCATTGTTAGGAGAGCACATGGACACCATAGTGACTGAGTCAGTCAGATTGAATTTGACAAGGAAATTTTGTATTCACCCAGAAAAAGTATGGTCCATTGAAGAATGCAAGAATGTGTTGGGTGTATGTATCAGGAAGAGAAACATAAAAGGGATTATCTGCTGCCACCAAGAATTTAGCTTATCCATTGCACAAGAACAAGCTAGGTGTATTGCTAAGATAAAAGAACAGAACAAACAATTGTTCACTCGAGTTTCCTGTCTCACGAAAAAGGTCGGCCATAACAAGGCCTCAACTAAATGTGACTCAGAAGACCAACAGTCAGATGAGATTTATCCTGATTTAAAAGCTTTCTTTGAAACAGATGTAGCCATCCAATCAGTAACTGATAAGCCTGTAGATTCAGTAAAGGTATGTGTCGCAAGAAGATCTCAGGGAATTGAGGGAATTGAAAGTGTTCCTCCCAACTCTTCTGTTGTTCAAATCCAAACTGTTGCCAAAGCGCTAGGACCTAAAGATATAGACAAACTATCCCAGAATTTACCCTCAGCACGCACAAATTTTTCTGAATTTAGAAGAGCATTGAGCAGCAAAATGCGTCTCTACGACATGTCGTTGGCAGAAGTCACACAGCTGATGTCACAAATTCTAACTGAATCTGAATTCAACAGTTTTGAGTCTGCTGTTACTTCTGAACTACAACATGCCAGAAAAGACGAATTGAGAGAGGGAGTTCTGAGAGTGTTAAAGAACATTGTTGGACCAAACATGGACTGGTCAAAGACCACTAGTTGTGTACAAAAGAAGGATGAAAATGTGAGTGAGTACACAGAAAGGTTTTGTCAGTCAGCGGCCGCACACATCGGGATAGCTGACACTTCAGAGAAGGTGCTAGATGATAATGGTCCCCTAGTTTGGGGATGGTTTGATGGTCTTTTGTCAGAACATAGAAAAGCATTGCCTTTCTTAGACTTCACATGGTCCACTAGAACCATACAAAACAACTTGGAGAGGTTAGCTGCATGGGAAAGAGACTTTGATGTCAAGGCAAGAGTAAAAATTGCAGCATCATCCTTTAAGGTCAACACAGAGAATCAACAGAAACTCAACTGTCCTAAGAGAGAGGGCAGTAGTTGTTATAATTGTGGTGAACATGGACATTGGGGAAAAGAGTGTAGGAAAAACAAAAAGAACTTTAAACAAGTTAACAATGTTACTCAACTCCTACTCAGTCTGCTTGCCTCGTCATTAAACTCGTGGGGCAGCTTGTTGATGTGTTAACCATTCGGGCTGTGAGTGCTTAATTTCCCCAGTAACTTACAACAAAGATGAAAGACTTATTTTTGTTTAATAGAACAAAAGGAAAGTGACGGTCTCACCCTTCCTTTGGGGGACACTAGTTAAGTAGTCAAGTCAAGTCATCCTCATTTATATAGCGCTTTTAACAATGTCGATTGTTTCAAAGCAGCTTTACAGAGATAAACATATAATTTAAGGTAACAGAGATTGGTTTGGTTTTATAGTGATTCTTGAAAAATGTTTTTTCCAGCTAAAGTTAGTTTTGATTGCTTCACTTCCGTCTAAATGATAATTTGTTATTAAATTAGGGGCCGCTAAGACGACACCGTTCTCTCTAAACAGACTTTAAACGTGAACCTGTGATAGACGCTGATGGCGTTCACATGCGCATTAAGAATTGATTCTATAGTTATGTGCTTTTGAATATATGTGCGCAGGTTTGTAATTCCTTACAAACCATGCCTAAACAAACTTCTTGTCGTGTCTGTAAATTTTGATGCAGAATTTTATTTTATCTTATCACTTTGGGTAGGTACGCGAACCGAGAAATTCCACAACGCTTTATCTGTAGAGTGGTATAGGGATCCTCCATAGGGAGAGGCTAGTTGGCACTTCAGCACTGCATTGTCATCAGGTCCAGGCGAAAGTCCTTCGTCAGATCTGGAAACGGCCTGGATCCGGCAGGCTGCGGGAAAACCTCGGGATAAACAAAGACACTAAAATTAGCGTAGATGCCATTCTTCTTATGATGTAACGAGTACATCAGTATTTAAGGGAAGTGTTCCCAGTTCCGGCTGACCTAATCTAAGCAGCCTAATATTGAATTATAGAAGTCTATAGGGTGTAATGTGAATGCTAGGTCAAAGAGATGTGTTTTTAGTCTAGCTTTGAACTAAAAAGTAGACTCACAGCCTTAAATGTTATGCTACAGCACAGGCCCTTCATCAGTAATGGTGTTAGGTCAGACTGTAAATGTAAAATGCCCTCATACAGTATCTGCAATAATGAATCAAGCAAAAGTCACTTTTGTCACCTCCTCCTGTTTGGGAAATTGGTCAACTACCCTCACTGTACCCTCACCCATTCTCATGTATGATGTCAACAATGACTGAAGTTGTGTTAGAGGATGAAGGAGAAATGACTCATGATTGTGTTACGCAGATCAAGGTACACACGTCACCGGACAGATAGTCAAGGAAGTGTCTAGAATGTTGCAAGCCATTAGAGCCTAAATCGCACGGGCCACAATTAAGTGATGTTGATTACAGCAGCTGCAGTATTGTGTTAGGGAAGAAAAACCTGGACTCCTGTATCACAGTGTAAAGTTGTTCCCCCACTCCCAGGGATAGGATAGGACATGAGACAGTGAGGAGCCCAGGGAAGATCCGATTGCAATATGCACCGATGGCCAACCCCTGCGGTGAAGAATCCCTCATAGGCCTTCCCCCTCCATAGTCCATTATTACCTCACTGTTTCTTTAGGTGTCACAGGAAGAGAAATAGGGAAAGAGGGAACAATAGCAGACTCCGAAAAGGATACAACCCTAGTGTTTAAACAAATACTGCTACAACCCTAGTGTTTGAAGAAATACTGCTCTCTGTTTTTGTTTTCTTTCTACCTCTGTGCAGGTACCACTTGATGGCTATCCCGAGACCCATATGCACCGACCCCTTAACCTTTCGTATGAAGACACCACTTCCAGAAAACAAATAGACTCACTGCCGAGCCAACTATCACAAAAAAAACAAAAACAAAAAACAACGCAGAGACCTATAATTCTTCATGGTTTGGAAACTTGATTGGTAAACGTTGGCTGTGGATAAAGGAAATAGCAATTATGTGGTTGTTTGCTCTTCTGGCATATTATCTATGCGTCCATAGTATCAAGTTTTTTTCATTCAACAAATGAATCACGTCTCTCACGAAAAAATCACAGTTCCAACCAGTAAAGACTATTATCCATAAGAACTTCACGGACCCTCATTGCATGTTTGTTTTCTGTGTCAGCATGCAATTACAGAAACAGCAACGCAGATGTATGTGCCTGTAACGGTCACAAGTTACAAGAATTAACTTTTAAGTGTTTAAATTTGTATATAATGTGAGAGTTATTAGAACTCTCAAAGGGGGAAATGTTGTGTTACAAATTTATTAAAATGTTTAATTGAGCTTCCAATACTTTCCAATGTTTTTTTCCATTTTTGAGGCAACCAAGGTGTCGGACATTAACCTCTTGTCACTTCTCAAAGTTCAGCTGGGCTTTTGTTGATCTAATCATGCTGATTGGATTAGCATCTCAAGGCTCTGAGTTACACCTTTTGTCTTTGAGTTTCTGTCTCGGTGCGGGAAATCCTGCCCGTTCTGTTCTCATGTCTCAGCTCATTTACATGCTTTGTTCATCACAATGTTAAGCCCTGCCCTTAAATGTGTATAAATTGCAAGAGAATGTTTCCCTTAGTTAGACTTGGGTAAGATTTTGGACGAAGCAGACTACAGCAAATAAAGAATCCTGCTTAAAAGATACCCCCAAGTCTCCTGGTCTTCGCTTCTGAGTTCCTAAACTTTAGAAGAAAATAGTTCACAACAGTATACTTAACTGAACAGAGCTGCTCACACTACATGTTCTGTTAAACTAAAAGAGAAAAAGACATGATTGTTAGGAAATGATTGTTACAAATTTTAAAGTTATAATTTATAGAAATTTTAAGAAAGAAATCATTTAGCTGTTGAGAGTATGTTGACAGTCTGTGTAGTAACTGTAGTTGTATAGCTGAGCTCCAGAAAATCAGTAATAAGGAGGCTTTGACAGTTACAGATTTGAAAAACAAAAAGGCAGGAATAAAGAACCCTAAACTCTAACACAAAGAACCATTTCAGCATATAAAGGGTTCTTGAGGACGATACGATACTAAATAGAACTGTTACTACGTGTAAAGAACCTTTAAAGAACCATATTTTTTTTAGAGTGTAGAATATCAAAATTAACTACAGGCGGTAGATCCTTTTCCCCTCTAGCACCTAAACTTTGGAACAGTCTTCCTAGCATTTTTTGAGAAGCAGACACACTCTGTCAGTTTAAATCTAGACTAAAAACATATCTCTACACATAGAACATCATACATTTCTATTATTCAAATCAGTTAAATGATTGTTAGGCTGCATAAACTAGGTCCGACGGATGAGGGAAAACTTCCTATAACACCTGATGTACTCTTTACATCATAAGAAGAATGGCATCTACGCTACTGTTAGTCTTTCTGTTTATTCCGAGGTTTACTGTAGTCAGCCAGATGTGGGCCGTATCCAGATCAGATGGTGGACCTGGGCCTAGACACAACCACAACGCATGATGCAATTATCCAGATCCAGGCTGAATCCAGATCAGATTGAGGATCTGCGCCTAGACACGACCACAACGCATCCCTGAAGTGTCAGCAGAGATTGGGTCAACTAGACTCTCCCCTGTGACTCTCCCCTGTGATCCCCAGCCATCAGCACTGATCCTCAACAAACCCGTCTCCATACCGGCGTGATGACTCCGATCTTCAACCAGATGAAACTGGATAAAAATTCTGAATGTTCTGATCCAATCTGACTTCTGACCTGTATTGCTGCCTCAATCATAACCATACACTGTTCGTTCGTTGGCCAGAGAAGAACTGGCCCCCCGACTGAGCCTGGTTTCTCCCAAAGTTTTTTTTTCTCCATTCTGCCATCTGATGGGGTTTTGGTTCCTTGCTAGTGTCGCCTTTGGCTTTTGGCTTGATTAGTTGGGGACATTTAAGGGTGCTCTAGGTGTCGGGTGACGTCACTTCTTGTTGACGTTTAAAGTATTGTCAAACAAAACGGAGGCTAGCTAGACCCTCCCCCCTCCTCATCCGCACACTAACCCCCCAAACCCCCCCCCAAATACTTCTTGTCAGTTATTGGCTGGAACAGTTTGTTATGTTTCGTAGTGCGGGTTGGCCCAGTTTGTTTTTTGTTGCTGTTTGTGGAGCCTGGGGTGTCTGCAGAGACCGTGTTTTTTTACAGTGCGTTCAGGGTACAGGCAGCTAGCGGATAGTGAGGAGATGTTTGCTGTATGTGACAAAAAATGTTTTGGCCTAAAAAAACGCATGACACCTTTAATATTCAGCAATATAATTGATCTGCCTGCATTGACTGAATTATATGAGAACTGAACTGAGCTGGACGATGACATCACTGTTTGACATCACTGTTATATATATATATAAATTAACTAAATTAATAACTTTTTTACAACCAAAATGAACCATCACTGAACTTACATAAAATGGACTATGACACTATTTTCTTCTAAATCTGCTGTACAGCAGAAACAAACTTTGTTGCATTATTGCATTAGTTATCTCTGTAAAGCTGCTTTGAAACAATCTGTCTTGTAAAAAGCGCTATATAAATAAAGGTGACTTGACACCCCTGAACTAATACTTAGTCGAAGCACCCTTTGATTTCATTAGAGCACTCAGTCTCTTCGGATAGGAGTCTCTCAGCTTGGCACGTCATGACTTTTCATTAATATTTTCCAACTCTTCTTTGCAAAAACGTTCCAGATCTGGCCAAAAAGTTAATTCTTGGTCTCATCACACCATAACACATTTTTCCATCAAGGTTTTGGAAGACTGGATATGTTTTTGCAAAGTTTAGCCAGGCTTGGATGTTGTTGTTGTTGTTTTAGTTAGAAAGATACATTGGAGATAGTGGTCACATTTAGGCCTCTTAACAGCCACCCTGACCAGTTTTCCCTGTCTTCTCATAAATTTTGGATAAAGTCACTGTTATACTATTGTCTCCACTTGTTGATGACTGTCTTCAATGTGTTTCATGATATATCTAATGCCTTGGAATTGTTTTGTAGCTCTCATCTGATTGCAATCTTTTCAAAAATGGGATCCTGTTGATGCTTTGTAAGCTCTTTGTGGTCCATGGCTCTTTTAGTAGCATGCCACCAAGATGCCAGAAAATATTACAAGAACAGCCGAGATCATAAGTCACATGTTTTCCTTTGTTCAGTTTTCCCACCACTCCTTTGTTACCATGGTCATCATCATTATGAGTTAATTTGGTTCAGCTGTATTCTGTTAATCATCCTCATTTGTGTTTGCTATATAAGTTGGTCCCTCACATTCGTTCTCTGTCCGATCACTGTTGTGTTTGTTATAACCTGTCTGCCTGCTTAAAGGAGAACTCCAGGCAATTTTTAAATTAATCTTGATCGTTATACCTTTGTGAGTACTGTCTATAGAAAAATAAAATAACCGGATTGGTGCTTGCAACACGGAGCTGCTACAGCTAATGCCCAGAGCTCCCACTCAGCTAAAACGGCAGTTATGAGGGCATATACATAAAAAGTGTCTTTGTGCCTCTTAACAGACACAAAATGCAATTAAAATGTCTGTCCAGCATGAACAGGGCCCTTACATGTGAACAAGATGGATTTAGCAACTTAGCCATTGTTTAAATTCACCTAAATAGTGTTTTACACAGCTAGCTGTAGTCTCGTTCTGAAGTCCCGTGGGAACTCGGTTGTAGCCGGAAAAAGGCAGAATCTCGAGGTCATGGAAAGGAAGACGATGAAAATTTAAGTTCTTGTATTTTCGCATTCTGTTGCCACAATTCGGAACGGCACAAACGCAAACCAATTCTTCATCACTTGTGAGCAACTCCGATCAACACTCTTCATACACTAAGCTCCTCCCACATGCACACTATTTACCTTTTTCCGGCTACAACTGAGATCCCACGGGACTTCAGCACGGGACTACAGCTAGCCGTCTAAAACACTATTTAGGTGAATATCTAGGTGAGTATCTTGTTCACATGTAACGGCCCTGTTCATGTTGGACAGACATTTTAATTGCATTTTGTGTTAAGAGGCACAAAGACACTCTTTATGTATATGCCCCCATAACTGCCGTTTTAGCTGAGTGGGAACTCTGAGCATAAGCTGTAGCAGCTCCGTGTTGCAAGCACCAATCCGGTTCGTTTTTTTTCTTCTATAGACAGTAGTCACAAATGTATAACGATCAAGATTAACTTAAAAATTGCCCGGAGTTCTCCTTTAAGTAATTATTAAACTTTGAGTGTTTTGATCTTGTTCCGTCTGTCTTCGTCTTCCTGCCTGAACACAAGTGTGACAATGGGTTGTTGTAAAAATCGCACATAGACTAACGAGTCTCAACAAAACAGTCTATAATCGAAACAGAATTACTACCACATTAGCACAAACGAGAACAGAAGAGAATACAGGGGAACTCAGGGTTTAAGTGCATGAAACAAAAAAGGGATCTTATTAGGAAACAAGTGAACAGAATAATGAACAAATGAGTTACCATGGAGACTAACAAAAACTAATACAGACATGACAGGAACTAACTAAACAGAACATACACGTTAAGACAGGTCCATTATTTCACATGAGCTTGACGAATAGTTAATGCTGAAGACAGCCACACCCTATAAAATGGTCTCCACAGTTATGCAGTTATTTTAAGTTTTTATTTTTATTTTTCTGAAATGTTTCACTTTGGTTTACAGTGGAATTGCATAGATTGCAATAAATGTATAACATTCTGATATTATTTATTGTTTCAATTTTTGCATTACAAAAAAACTGCCCTTTTTAACAGGGGTGTATAGAATTTTTATATCCACTGTACTCACACAGGTTGCGTTTCCATGTTTTATGGGGACTTTCGATAGCAATCATTTTTATACTGTACAAACTGTATATTCTATCCCCTAAACCTACCAATCACAGAAAACTTTGTGCATTTTTACATGTTCAAAAAAAATCACTTAGTGTGATTTATAAGTTGTTTTCCTCATGGGGACCAAAAATGTCCCCATAAGGACAAGGATTTCGGATATTGCTATCTTCGTGGGGACATTTTGTAAGGACAAACGTAGGGTTTACCTGAACCACACACACACACACACACACACACACACACACACACACACACACACACACACACACACACACACACACACACACACACACACACACACACACACACACACACACATAGTGGCGTGCACAGACCTCCGCAGGGGCAGGGGCCGAAGGACCAAAAATAAAAAAAAAAGAAGAAGAGTTTGTTGTTTTTTGGGTTTTTTTTAAATTCATTATTTCCTTGGCATTCTATGAAACGATGTTGATACAATTAGAACGCATAACACATCAAACGAAAATAGGGAAATTATTATAATATTACTAAATATTATTTAGAGCACAACTTTTATGAATTTTGAAGCGTACGAACAACCACGGTTGCATGACTTCAACGTCTCCATCACTAAGCTTCCGACAACTCTTTCAGGGTACGTTTACATGACAACGATGTACTAAAAACTGAAGTTTTCACAAACAGACAACAAGAATTTTTTTTTTTTTTTGTACAAAAATCCCCCTTTCACAAGAATTTGCGAAAATGACTAAAAACGCTGTATATGCATAGCAGGCCAGTAGTTGGCAATGTCACTTTATGAAGAAACACTACACGCGTATAGACTGAACACGTAATGACTGAACGTCACCGTTTTAAAAATCTTGCACTTTGAAACCAGTTTTCAAAAGTTTGCATTTTCAGGGCCCCAAAATGCCATTGTCATGTAAACGAACGGCCAAAACGTTTTAGTTGAAAATGGTGTCATGTAAACGGCCCCTCAGTCTTTGTTTAAAAACATTTTCCCTGAAAGTTAAAGCTAGAAATGTTTTCAAGAGCATGATTATAAACACAACGAAGCTGTGAAAGCCAATTAGTGAGTAGATGAGTTTACCTGTTCGGCTAATGACATTTAATGTCTACAACAACCTCTGTAGCCTTTTTTAGCAACTTGTTAGCAACCGCCTTTTACAAGACAAGTGAAAGCTTAAAAAAATATCACAAGAGAGTATTACTGATGTATTTTATAAGAAAAGTGAACATATCTTGAGCCTGTGCTCGCCACAGACCTAATTTCAAGCATTTAACCAAAAACCCATTCAAAAAAACCATTGACTTCAAGACAGTAGAACCAAAAGTGCTAAAATGCTAACTCTTCTGTTTCTGGGTTTTGGCCAACAACATTTTGCATTCTCTTCAAATTGTTGCATCATCATGTACTTACCAAACAAAACAGTGAAAAGGTAATCAAGAAGGTAATTATGAGGATTTCATGTTTAGTTTAGTTGATGTTGTAAATTGTATGTATGTAGTGAGCATAGTGTTAGCCATCATGCAATCAGTAGCCTACCACTTTACAATAAGGTTTCATTAAGTTAGTTAAATTTGTTAACATGAACTAATAATGAACTGCCCTTCTACAGCATTTATTAATCTTAGTTAATATTAATTTCAGCATTTTCTAAAACATTATTAAAATTAAAAGTTGTATGTGTTAACATTAGTTAATGCACTGACTGTGACATAACATGAACAAACAATTAGCCTAACAGGTATATTATTATTAACTAAGATCAAACATGAGCAACACATTTGTTACTGTATTTGTCAGTTCATGTTAGCTAATACTGTACATGAATAATAAACAAATGAACCTTATTGCAAAGTGTTTCTATGAAATCAAATATATTAATTCCTTACAATTTAGAGTTGGACATGGACTTAAGATTTCATTTCACTAGAGTATTTCCCCAAGCTAATAACACTTGCCTTGGATAAAAACGAATGACATTGTCAGACTCAGAATGCGGCTGAAATCGAGTTATACTTTTATTTTAGTTAAGCATAACTCACAGGCTGCCGCAACTTTTACAGTAGCAAGGTAGGATCAATGTAACTTTTCCATATTAGCTTAACGTTACCCGCTGCTCCTGTAGTTTGAAGGCTCGCGGCGAACTGCTGCGTATGAGGCGCTGCACAGGAAACTCCGCCTGCCACTTCATCTCCGCCAAATGCGGATGTAGGCCTATACTATTTTTTTTGTATTATTATTGTAAGTGGCAATAGTGTATACGTGTATTGTTATTTATTATACTATTTATAATTATTATTATTATTATTATTATTTAAAATTATCAGAGAGGGGCACAATATATTTTGAGACCAACGGGGCAGGGGCTTGAGCCCCCCCGGCCCCCCTCCTTTGCACGCCACTGCACACACACACACACACACACGCACACACGCACACACGCACACACTCTTTGTGTTTCCATGTTTTACAGGGACATTCCATAGACATCATTATTTTTATACTGTACAAATTATATATTCTATCCCCTTAAAGGAATAGTTCACTTAAAAATGAAAATTCTGTCATCATTTACTCACCCTCAAGTTGTTTCAAACCTGAATGAATTTCTTTCTTCTGCTGAACACAAAAGTGTTACCAAACAGTTGATGTACCCCATTGACTTGTATTTTTTTTTTCCCTTAGGGTCAACCTAAACCTACCCATAACAGAAAACTTTCTGCATTTTTACCTTTTCAAAAAAAATAATTTAGGATGATTTATAAGCTGTTTTCCTCATGGGGACCAAAAAATCTCCCCACAACATATACCAGAACCACACACACACCTACTTATTATCACTATAATCATTATTTTTTTACCCATCTTTGCTATCCTGGCATGCTTTTTAAGCAGTGCTGAAGGATTTGCTGTGCCCATCTACACTGGACACTTGTTGGTTGAATTTTACTTTTGTTTTTGAGCAAATTCATTCAATGTATATTTGTCTAAACCAGCATTTTTAGCACAAGCCTTTAGATCGTCCTGGTTGGAGGAGGGAACGGAGGACGTAGTCGACGGTCGACTGAATTGGGATCTCGCTAGAGAGCCTATCCTCTTCGAGTACTATTGAACGAGCCAATGTAATTGACGTGCGTGATTCGCATCACACACTCCGAACCCGCGGCGCGGGTATAAATACGGAAGTGGATGCACGCACTAGTTGCTTTTTGCTGAGGAGCCGAGAGTAACCCGGGGTCAGCGGTGGTCCAGCGGTAGTGGCAAGGGGACTATGTCCTCCGTTCCCTCCTTAAGGGAACGGTGGGTTGCATACACAACCAGGACGTTCCCTTTCAGTCGATAACGTCAGACGTAGTCGACGGTCGACTGAATTGGGATAACCTTTGAAAACGCCACTAACGCTGCCACCTTCCAGTGCCTAAACCAAAGCCTCCTGATGCCCCCGCAAATTTAAGGCGGGGAAGGACAGGGCTTAGGCCAGGGAAGTCACTGCTGTTCCTACAGGACCACTGGGAAAGCGTTCCCTGTACATTGGAAGGAAGGGATGCTGCGGAAGCCACATCCAACCCAGAGGGAGGTAACGTGGAGAATACACATATGAACTGGGCGGAAACCGGGCAGTCTAACATATGGAATGTCACTGGGGTGGCTCCAGCCTAAGACGGGGGAGACACACCGGACAGTGACGGCAGAGAGACTCTGCCGAGGGAAAACACGGGCTCGCCGCAGGGAGCCGTATCGTGGAAGAATACACATATGGGGTCGCCGTAGGGACCGCAACATATGGACCCAGCCTAACACAGGTTCCACACTGCTTACGAGTGGTAGGCCTAACACCAGACGTTCCGCAGGTCCGACGTCGGAGGGGTGTGGAGGAACTCAACAGGGTTCAATTTTAAGGGAACTCAACTGGAGTAGAAAGGCGCACGTATCCAGTCCATAGGAGGGGAATGGCGCAGCAAGCCGACACTTGAACCGGGCTCACGGTAAAACTGGCTTCATGAGAAGGGAGCCCACGGGAAGCAGCGGTTCAACTAGGTGTCGTCCAGCCCCCAACTCTAGAATCTATTTAGCAAAGCATATTGTCAACGCCCAGGCGGAGCACTTTACACTCATCATAGAGGAGCTCAACACCTAAGTGGACATGTTGCATCTCGGATTTTTACCGAAATGAAGGCAAGCACTAAGTGCAACTTTGCATGGAAACAGCCTTCCCTCTCTGCTGAGTTCCAACAGATATTTGTAGAGCTGGTCTGAGGTCTATGGCTTGCATTTTGTACACGTCCAAGCGAACGGACAGAGAAGCCAGGGCTGGATCTGCCTCCTCCAGGGCAGCGCTTGCAGGCTCACCACCTGCTCCTATTACGGGAGAGGTAGGAACCCTTGGGCACAATCCGAGCCGGGGTGTCAGCTTGTGAGAGTTAGCCGGCCCAGACTCCAGGCACAATACGTTGAGCGAAAGCGAGCAAGTCCCTACCCTCTAGTAGAGACCACGTGAGCAGGAGAACTGATATAACAGAATTCTTAACTCACTGCCTGCAGTGGCTCAGGGGCGGTCTCTGCAGTGCAGTCGGAGCACCAGGAGCATTTCTGCTCAGCACTGCGTGTAATGAATTCACTGAGCTACAGTAGCATTTCTGCTCAACACCTGAGTGTGATGAACTCACTGAGCTACAGGAGCATTGCTGCTCAACACCTGAGTGCGATGAACTTCACTGAGTTTCAGGTGCATTTCTACTCAACATGAAGTGTGATGAATTCACTGACTTGAGCAGGCGCAAGGCGACCATGAGTCGCAGTAGCTTTTAGAAGGCTCACTGGGGTTAAACGCATTTCTGCGGGCCCCTGGGGCAGCTGAGAGCCAGTGTTTGTCCAAGGGTAGTCTGCTCGGTTTGTACAAACACTGGCAGGAAGACGAAACCGGAGGGGCAACTGAGCGGCCCTGGAATGGTCATGACCCAGCTGGACCCAGGGGATGGAGTCTCCACTTGCCCTGGCTATAACTGTCATGAGGCTCGATGGCGGCACGATTGAGTAAAGCGGGAAGAGTGGAACAAAGCGTCCTCAGATGCTTCTGACTCCAAGGAGGAGGTGACGGGTGAGTTGTGACATGTAAGGGAAGCTTGCGCAACGGTCGCAATGTCTAACAACTCGAGGCACGATTGCCCGTGTAGTCGAGGGTCGCCCAGGCCCCCGTTAAAACACGCCCTTTGTACATGGCCCCTCTGTTGAAGAGGGTTTGGCAGCAGACCGGGATGAACTATAGTCACACAGGGTGAGCTGCTCTGCCACGGTCACCTCGGGACTCGATCATGAAGCTAGCGCTGAAGCGGTCACATATGGAGGAAGCAAATGACTGCAACTACCATATACCCCAGGAGCCTTTGAAAGTTCTTTCAGTGGGACCCTTTCTCACTTCAAACACCAGCTGAACACATTCTCATTGGAGAGACGTGTTAGACCGAGTCCATCTCCAAAACTGAAAAAGAGATACTCAGCCCGTGGGCGAGATTACTCTCTTCCAGTTGACCTGAAGACCCAACGGGCTCGAAGGGAAGGGCACTGTACTGATACTCCACCCTTACACGCAACCCACAGGATGGCCTGCGGTGCGGAAGGTAGAGATCTGTTTTTAAGCACATGTCTTTCAGGTCGGAGCTGCAGACCAATCTTGGGCCAAGATGGTCACGACCCACCACCTAGTAGCACGAAGAACGAGTTTACAACTGGCCTTCGTACCGGCTGGAGGAGCAGCTATATCAAATCCTTCGCCAGCAGGATAAGATAAGCACGCACAAGTCAGGAGCACTGCTCAACACTCGGTGTGATGAATATCACTGAATTTTCAGGAGCACGTCTGCTCAACACCTAATGTGATGACTATCACTGACTTGAGTGGGGTAGCCGAGCCTGAGGTGGGGCAGCAAAGTAGAGAGAGTGGTGTTAGTGTGCTGTGCAACACTTACCTGTCTCCACAAGTGGCAGGGGGCGCGTGAGAAGGCGGATGACCGGGTCCTCGAACGCACCAAGCTGTCTGCTGGCGACCAAGGGCGAGCTGAGGGGTGTAAGGCTATACAGGATCACACCCGCCAGACTGGCCCTCTTGGGACCCAGGAACAGATGAAATTGCTCTCTCTTTGAAGTGTGGGTACCGCTTGCTCCGCTTTTTTTTTTCTTTTTTTTTTGGGAGCCAGCGGCGGAACAGACACACACACAAACAAAGGCTCCACCCGGCCCTCACCCGGGGGGAGGGAGTGATCGTGCCACTCCAAGAGCATCTCATCCATTCCTGGGCGGCGGCGGGGGAACGCCCACGGCGACGAGCAGGCGGAGGAGCTGCCACCGGCGCAGGATGTGCCGGATGACCTCCGTCTGCGCTTGAGCGGCAGAGAACTGTTGGAGTTCTCCACCGCGTCGCCGACAAGCCAAACCTGGGAAATTGGGGAGACCAGGAACCGAACCTTGTCCGCATCCGCCATACCAACCAGGCTGAGCCAACGAAGGCGCTACTGTACCACCTAAGTGGACATCGCCAGACCGATCACGCACGCTACGACACTCATGCCCCGGAGGGTGAGGTCGGATGCAGTGCGGTGCTCACCTATGAGCGCACGGTCTGGATTACCCTCGTGCATGCCATGGGTGCCCTAGCCTGCAGCAACGCCATGGCACGCAAGAGGAAGCGGCTTGCCCACAGGCTTTGTAAGCTCTGCCCGTCAGAACGGACGAAAACTCACAGGCCTTAGGGGGGAGACGAGGATCCCCCCAAAAGGCAGCAGCTGCCGGACACAGGTGGACCTGTGTCGACAGACCGCTCCAATGGAGGGACACCTCGCAACCCTTCACCGTTCCTCCATCAAGGGTAATGAGGGGGAAAAGCTATTCAGGCAGTTTCTGGCAGAGAAAGATGCTGTTCACCACCTGATAAGCTCTCCATGCATTTCGGGAAAGAAAGGCACTGGG
Organism: Siphateles boraxobius; assembly: GCF_051911475.1. Classification (NCBI taxonomy): domain Eukaryota; kingdom Metazoa; phylum Chordata; class Actinopteri; order Cypriniformes; family Leuciscidae; genus Siphateles; species Siphateles boraxobius. Next base: position 5,911,370 of record NW_027508920.1, on the reverse strand, counting down.
GCGGCGAGCTGAGAACCAGCGCGGCCCGCCCCAAGATACCTAACTCCAGATTCCAACCGAGACTGAACGGGACACGGTGGAGGTTCCACTCGAGCCCGGCAGCCTCGGCGGCCCGTTTCAGCATAGCTGATAATTCTGGATCCGGCTCGGGCAACATTCAACTCCCGGAGGGAGACAATGCAGCCGAGTCATCATCTCTAGAAGTCAGCTCACCCTCCGATGCTGCAATCGGCCTCCTGTCCTCCAGGGGAGCCCCGAGTGAAACCGCTGGCCCACCCATTACAGATGGACCAGCAGACAACACAGGAGGCTCCAGTGGTTGCAGTGGAAGGGAGGAGTGAGGAGCCCACAGGGAATGGTTACCAGGCGGGACATCCAACACTATCCTCCGGTCACCCATCCCACACAGCACCCGAGGGTGGGGCATGGTAATGGGGACTCGCTCTCCGCGAACAAAGGCGAGTCTCGCCCTCAACACTGCGACCGTCATGTTCCCACAGTGAAAACATGAGCTGTCCACAAAAGCTGTCTCAGCGTCCTGTAAGCCCAAACACGTGACACAACAGTTGTGACCATCAGAGAGAGACAGGGAACGACCGCATCCAGAAACGCACGGGCGGAATGACATCTTGAAAAAGACGCAAACTTGTTGCTCTTTCAGAAAATAGGACCGTCACCAGTGCCGGAGCACACAGGGGAATGACCGCGGCAACACTGAACAGAGAACTGAAACAGTGAAGCACTCACTTTTCCGCCCTCTAACCAGCCATCAACACACACAAACATTTAGAGATTTGTAGCTGTTAAAACAGCAGTTGAGAGCTCAAAGCTCGCGATCACCGCTGCACTCGCGCTGTAGAACACCAGCACTGGGAGAGTCTTCCTGAAGAACAGTGTTTTTTAAGTGTGTGTTTTAACAGTGTACATTTGTAACAAATATATTAATGCAGTCAGTTGTTTAAGTTATTTAGGATATTAGTCATTCAAAAATGGCTCTAAGTATGAGGATGTATTAGTGTACAACATGTGAAAACATGTTGTATGGCATGCCTAAACTAGTAACAGTCTGCCTGGAAACTAACCGGATGTCTGTCCTCCCACTCTATTCCAGCACAGACCCTGAGCAGGGCTATGTGCCAGGGAATTCCCAACTCCCTCCTCAAGACATGACACTAGACCGATAAATACATTAATGCATGCTGAGATGGTGTGTTTCTAGTGGATGATACCGATTTCTGTGGAAAATGACCTACTGATGACAGGGGAATGATGTGAGGATAAGGTTATTTAAACAGAGCTCAGGTTTTATTAAAACATTGTGATGCCATTCCTAGATGAAAACCCTGCATGGGATTCCTAGTCAAAAATTCTGTCATACCATTCAGCCACTACCATACCAACACTTATTGAGGGAGTGATTCTGGTTTGATCAATGAATTTTTGTTCAACATTTGATCAGGGCATTGTGACCAAAAGTGAAACTGATTTCTAACTAATTAAGTTCTTGCGAGTTTAAGATTTTCCAGAAAAGCCTGTTTCCAGTAGGCGTTTGCATGGGGCTGTCCTTTAATAAGAAAATGAAAGATTGTCATGCAACTTTTGAGTTTTTGTTTATGTAAAGAAACGAGATTGACTCACTGAGGTCGCCCCAGTACAACAGAGAACGGCCCCTGACAACACAAATCTACTTTCAGTTAGGCATCAGGAAAACATTTGACATAATAAAATGGCATACAGAATGATGTTATGATTTCCCTTTTTTGTCTCTACCCCAAACCATGCACAGTAACTGAAAATAAGCTGATGTCGTCTCTGAGTAATACCACAACCTTCAGTCTGTTCTGGTTTTGATGACAGAGCAGGTTAACACAATTGCTCTCTCTCTCTCTCTCTCTCTCTCTCTCTCTCCCCTCTCTCTCTCTCTCTCTCTCTCTCTCTCTCTCTCTCTCTCTCTCTCTCTCTCTCTCTCTCTCTCTCTCTCTCTCTCTTTCTCTCTCTCTCTCTCTCTCTCTCTCTTTGCGGGCCAGCTATACACCCAGCACCTTTGAAGACCAGGAACAAGTCAAAGCTTTACTGAGTCTATATGCAGAACAGGGGCGACAAAATGATCCGGAGCGGATGAGCCAGAGCTCTCGCATTTACCCATATCCTGCAACCAATACAGTGCATCAGGCAGCAACAGATGAAAGCAGACATGACACCAGTCTCTGCTTTACCACATGCTTTAACCCTAGCTGGACAGTAATGGTATGTGAGGCAGTTTCACATGTGCAGTTCATTTCAAAAGAGAGATTGCAGAGCACTCGCCTTTATTTTCTAGACATGCTGATGTGAGCACTCTGAAGTGTTCAGATTCATCTTGAGAGCATTAAGCACTATGATTCAAAGGGAATTTCTTTTTTTCTTTATTAAATCCCTTAAAAGTTGATTGAGTCTATTAGCTTGATTCACCATAATTGTTGCATTTTATAAATAAAAAAACATAAAAAGAAGGATGTATTTAGATTTTTTAGCTTTGAAATTATGGTATAAATACTATTTAAGTGATAAACTGCACTAAAACACTAAAGTAGCCTTATAAAATGTAGTATTTGGACAGCTATTGTATGATTTTTTTATTTCCTATAAATAGGCTATATACTGTTGTTCAATCTGAAGAAAAAAAACTGTTTGCAAGATATTTTATTGCAAACATTCAACAATGTTATTAAACAAGAGCTTATATTTAGCCTATTATTATTAAGTTAATATGAGAAGCCTTATATAAAGTGATGAATTGGGTTTAGTCAAAATAACAACAAAGTAACTTCTTTATGAAAAACAGAAATAAATTATGTATTTTTCCTTTATATATATATATATATATATATATATATATATATATATATATATATATATATATATATATATATATATATATATATATATATACTATACTATATATTAAGCAACATGGTATAAATCACAATGATTTGAATGCACTTTTTACTTGCCTGCTAAGACCCCCCCCCCCCCCAAACAAAAAAAGTTTAGATTACATTACCAATTTAGCCAAATTATTGCCTAGCCCTACTTCACACTTTGTTGAATGAGTAGGAATTACTTATTTTGATTAGTCGTGTCATGTTCAGCTTCCTCTCAAACTGTCTTAAAGAGAAAACTCCTTCACGACGACCACTACCTGTGCTCATATCCTCAAACACACCACCAGCATGCGACCTCACCTTTCCAAGATCTGCTTTTTATGGTTTCCACATGATCTTTAAACTTCCTGACAGCAGGTTAGACGTGGCTTTGACATGAGATGTCAACCATTTCAGAACATGCCACCACAATCAGGCTTTATTTAAATATATGGATGCTCTGATGATAAACCACAACCATTTGAGTCATGTGAAACATTTGTTTGCTTTCCAATTAAGAGATACTTTTTTAGATAACTAGGAAAAACAAGGTTACTTCACATAGCATGTTTGTAGCATGAAATAGACAACTTTATGCTGTATAATGATTCATAATTTGAATAGTTTAAGGTTTATCGTATGTGTACATAAACCTTAAACTCATCAAGAATGCCATAACCATTGATGGTTTGAACAAACCAAATTCCTGATATCCCTTAAATCAAACCTGCATCAACGATTTATAGGCTATATACTGGCATATTAACAAGTGTTCCATTTTTAGGATATTTATCTTCAGATCCAACCTTTGGGATATTTAGAAAACTACAGTAAACTGGGTTTAGGTATCAAGAGGTTGAGCCTGTTCCCACTCATTCCCCTCTTTCCCCTCAGGTCACTTCACACCTCCAGAACTAGACTGAGATTTCTTGTAAATGCGTCCGCTTCATAGAATGTATTTTACATATTCATATGTCGCCAGCCATAACGCGTAGTGATTGGACGCCTGGGCGTTGCGCAGACCAATCCGCTGTCACGACATTCTTTATTCGCTTGAGCGGGTGTCTTTTTCATTATAAATAAAGCTGCGTGGATAGTTGTGAATGTGAAATGTATATTCCTCAGCAGCCCGCTGTAACGGCATAAGAATTAAGTAAGAGTGTAAAGGATGAATCCGGGTGGTCGCAGACTGAAACAGTGGCTAATAGAACAGATAAACAGTAACATATATAATGGACTGCTATGGGAGGATGAGAACAACACGATGTTTCGAATCCCTTGGAAACATGCAGGAAAACAAGACTACAACCAAGAGGTGGATGCGTCCATCTTCAAAGTAAGCGTTAATTTAATATAAATAATAATAATAATGTTGTATGTTTGTTTGATAAAAGTATACCATTATTTTGTAATATGTAGATCATAAGATTATATGTATTTAGATGATGTCATAGGGTAGGCTACACAATATGTTTAAATTAACTACTGTTAAAACCGACGGAAGAATAGGTCCTCCCTTTTAGATTTTGTCACAGTTTGACATTGCTTGCTTTCAATCTCCTGCTAGGTTTTTTTCTTCTTACTGTAAATATTGGTTGGTGGGGGTACTAATTTATATTTTTTGTAGTTATTATATTAATGAAATAATTTGCCTGTGTGTATATCATTCTTAAAAAAAGAATCATTCTCTCATCAAGAATCATGAAATATCCTTCTACTAATGTGCTCCATATTCAGCTTCTCAGTTACCTTACAAGTCTATTTCTTGAGAGTAATTCTGATGTTGTGGTGATGTCTGACTAAGCATGTGTTTTCACAGGCGTGGGCGATATTTAAAGGGAAGTTTAAGGAGGGGGATAAAGCTGAACCAGCGACATGGAAGACCAGATTGCGCTGTGCACTCAACAAGAGCCCAGATTTTGAGGAAGTTACTGACCGATCCCAGCTTGACATCTCTGAGCCTTACAAAGTGTACCGGATTGTGCCAGAGGAGGAACAGAAATGTATGTGTGTTTGTGTGTCTGTTTGTGTGTGTGTGCTTTTTTTTTTTTTTCCAAGAAACATTAGAAATAGCACAGAGGCAAATTCTTACAAGCATACATTCAAAAAACTTCAGTGACTCTACAGAGTGACCCTTTACTATTTATCTAAATATCCCATTGTCTTTACAATTTAAGTGAATTAATGGTATATATTTTATTCTGTAGTGGGTAAAAGCACAATCACTGACATTGACCCCACTGTCATGGGCTGCTCACCCGACCTGGATGGACCTACTAAAGAGGTATTGTCATTTCTCCACCTGTTAACTGCTCTGTTTTCCCTTAGAATTATGAAGGTTGAAGGAATTGAGGGGAATAAAGATTTATTGTGGACTGTTGTGAAATTTTTCTGATGGCTCATGTCTACATAATGTTTGTGTGCAGTCTTCAAATGAGGAATACATTGGCATCCTGAAGCGTAGTCATTCTCCCCTGGATGAAGGCAGTAACATGATTTCAGTGCAGGAATGGTGGCAGCAAGGATCTCACAATGGTACCACTGTTTATGACTTGTTTCTTTACATTCTAATAATTTTTAAGAAAGAAGATAAAAATAATTTTAACATAAGTACTTTCTTGAGAACTAATTTCAAAAATAATAAAAAGAAATTGTAAAAATAGCACTGCTGCACATTTACATGCTACACACGGTGTAAGACTAATTTCTTGTTTGTGTTCATATTGATGTGTTTTATTTACATTCACAGCTGCTGTTGTTCATCAGGATCCTGCAGGGACATTCAGTGCTGGTATGTAATTTCTGCTGTGTATGTGTTGTGTTTTCTGTTGTATGTAAGTGAAAAAGTGAAAGTGACATGTGAAGGCAAAGTATGATAACTCATACTCAGAATGTTTCCCCTGCATTTAACCTATCCAAGTTAGTGCACACACATTAGGAGTAGTAAGTAGTGAAAAAACACACACACCCGGAGCTATGGGCAGCCATTTTGCTGTGGTGCCCGGGGAGCGATTCGGAGTTAGGTGCTTTGCGAACCCGCAGCTGACTCTCTAACCATTAGGCCATGACTGCCCCCATTTATGTTATATTATTTATGTTATATAAACTTATCATGTTCAGCATTGTTCAACACAATTTTTTATTTTTTTATTTTCATCATCTTTTATAGCCTCCATACCCAAAGTGACCATGGTAAAATTAATTTAGCAGTTGATTAATTAATTAATTGTTTTAGGGTTCCTACTTCTATGGAAAACCTGGAAATATCATGGTGTATGTATATATATATATATATATTAGACTTTGAAGAGAACGTTATCTCTTTGTATATATTAATTTTTAAAATTAAAGTAAATAGAGTTGACTATAGAAAAATCATGGAAAACCCTCGGAACACTGTTTTAACTCCTTGATAGTCTTACTGCTGCTTGAGTGGGATGATTGACCGCAAATTTCTCCATGCCTCCAGCATTCTCTCAGATGATGATCGGTTTCTACTATGGAGGTCGGCTGGTAGGCAGCATGGTTACCACTCATCCAGAGGGATGCCGTATCTCCCCCTGTCAGCCCCCTTTGGCTAATGGCTTCTTGTATGGACCGGACAGCCTCCAGAACATCCGGTTCCCGTCCGTTGACCTCATTGAGAACGAACGCCAGCGTCATGTCACCCGTAAGCTTTTCAGTCACTTGGAGCGTGGCGTACTGCTGCGTGCCAACCGAGAGGGCATCTTTATCAAACGTCTGTGTCAGAGCAGAGTATTCTGGAGTGGCCAGGATACTCAGTACAACCCCAACCCTGGCAAACTAGAGCGAGATGCTGTGGTGAAGATCTTTGACACTGCCAGGTTCCTGCAAGGTAAACAAAGATCCTCCTAGTCATGTTACAGACCTGCCAACCTGTACGCATTTTGTGTAGCGGATACGCATTTTGACCTCAAAGTACGGTGGTACGATTTGTCACTCTAAACTACGCAAAAACCTGGTGACGCTTCTGTGCACGAGCAGTTCTCAAATCAAGCAAGAGCAAAAGAAGCGAAGTTCGACAATCATAGCGCTGGGTTCATTCCCCAAATAGCAAGCGAGGATGATTGACAGATGCGTAAGGCCTATCATTAAAAAGAGTCTGAAAATCGGCAGCAATAGAGTGCCGAAGTTATGACGTCACTTTGTAGGACAACTCCGAAGTTAGCGGCGCATGGGTTCCCTCGATCGAAAAGCTATGCATTTTCCCCATAGACTTTTGGAAAATCGCAAAAAATAAGATATGTGTTCAACAAAGAGTTGTGCCCCTTACACGTTTTGTCTATCAAGATAATCTTTACAAGTTAATCCAAAATTTATACATTTTGAAGCCTATATAAAGTTTTAAAAACCACAAGCAGACACAATAAAGTTTAAAAAACCACAAGCAGGTTGTAACTGGTGTGTTTTATGTCATAGATCAAAACATGAAAATATTTAGAGGTTTTGTTAACCACAGACCTTATTTCAGGCGATTTAGCAAAAACCCATTCAAAAAACCAATAGACTTTGGGGAGAGGGAACCGGAAGTGCTAAAATGCTAACTCACTTCCGCGTTTTGGCCTACAAATTGACGTCATAACTTCGGCACTCTATAAAGAATCCCGCTCAATCCCGCTTCCACTTCCGCGGCCCGCCTTCTGACTGAGTTCATCAGCGAGGACAGTACAGTCACGATACTTCTGATTCCTGAAGGTAAACGGGCTGGGGTGGATGTGGAAAGTTGAAATATTGTTTTTAGTTAACTTAATCTGGATTCGATGATCACACGGGAGTGATCGCATGGATTATCTTAAAATACTTCGTCATTCATGGTCACTCAGATAAGAGGAAAACATCATTCAACCATGCAAATTATAAAATGATTAAGTAATGCTGAACAATAAATCTAAATAAAATTAAAATCGCTATGGCTTAGTGATTATGAAAGTTCTGTAATTTGTGGATTACTGATAAGCGTGAGTCTGGAGAAACAGGCGTTTATTTATTCATTCTCAGTGTTGAGAAACGTAGTCTGCATGTGTTACGTTATTGTGTTAATAATAACTAAAGTAGGCCTACCTAATTATGTTACATAATTATTTTGTATGAAAACTATCGCATCAGTTACTTATGGATTAAAAAGTACGGTTCTATCAGTGCTGCACGAGCTTTCTCTCACAAACACTGACCGCGTGCACAGAGAGAGAAGATAATTGTAAACTGACGGGCTAAGTTTAAATTTTGTTTTTGGTTGTGTTTTTTTCTGTCAAAATGTCAGAAAGCATTTTGTATTACCATCAATGTTTTTAAAATTCGTTAAAAGACAGAAGTTTTACTGTTAACAGCCCTCATATGTCGGAATCGTCTAACTTATACTTGATATTCTTTTTAGAATAAGTGATTCGTTTTGCTATTAATGGTCATGTGACAGGACTCCTGTCAATTCATTGTCAACTATCTTTCTATAAATGTATTTGTATTGGCTAACGTTTATTCAGCTAAACATCCACCCCCACCCCCCGCTGATCCTACTCAAAAAAAAAAATTCAAGGTTGGCAGGTCTGATGTTATAACTCCAGATTTTCTGTAAAGGTCTATTTCAGTACTAGACTGTTGAAATACAGTTCACAATTGCATGTCAGTATATAAGGTACTGAAAGATCATTAATAAAGTTATTGTCTAATTAAATAACTCTTAAATAAATAAATACATTTTAATGTATGAGTGTAGTTTATCAATTTATTTATTGTACTTATTATTGAAATACAATTGACCTGATTTAGTAATTATGTACTAATCAACAACGGATAAGATTTAGATCACACATAAAAATAAGAAATATATATACATTTGTTTGTTTTATTTTCTTGCAGCACTGCAGTTATATCAAGAGGGTCATTGTCACCCTCCAGAGCCCACCATCATGCTTTGCTTTGGGGAAGAGTTTAATGATTTCAGCACTGTCAAGAGCAAATTAATCATTGTGCAGGTAATTAATATGAAATATATTATATTTACATACATGGATGATCTCATTAAGTGTATTTTCCAATTCATGATATTAAAACAAGCTTACTAATAAATTATTGAAATCAAATGTTGTATTTGTTAACATTATGTAATGCACTGTGAACTAACATGAACAAACAATGAACAGCTGGATTGTTATTAACTAACATTAACAAAGATTAATAAATACATTTCTCATTGTCAGTTCATGTAAGTTAATACATCAACTAATGTTAACAAACGATACCTTATTGTAAAGTGTTATCATTAACATTAACCTAGATTAATTAAAGCTGTAAAAAGTTGTTGTCCATTTTTAGTGTATGATGCCTAGGGCATTAACTTATTGAACCTTATTGTAAAGTGTTAATCTGAACCTTAAAGACTAATTTCTTAATATGAATTACATTTGTTAGGTTACTTATAGACAATTAGCTTATTTTCACATTTTTCTATTCATATTCTTAATTACCTGAATTGAAAACATTATGAAACACAGCAATAACCTAATTCTTTATCCAAACAGATTACAGCATTGAACTGTCAGCAACTGGTGGATACAGTGACTGCCCGGCGATCCCAGTATAGCAGTGGGAATTTGGAGATCTCAGATGACATGGCCAGTGATCAGATGGCTCGTATATATCAGGATCTGTGCAGCTACCCGGTTCCCCAACAAGCTTCCTGTTTCAGGGACAACCTGCCGATTCCAGTCTGAGGCAGAACTCTGAGCCAGTCTTGTCTCATAATGAGTCAGTTCATGTTCACAACCCCAAATTATGCTTTTATATTGTCATTACATAAAGAAAATGATTGACCTTTAGGTGTGCTATCTGTGCATAGCATCCTGTTCTCTCAAGGCCGAAAACAGCATCTGAAAGAAGGTTTGCAATGTTCTCAGGGATTACGTACTCATTTGTTAGAGGAAAGTGAATTTCTTTTTTAATTCTGTATATATTACTTGTTTTATATTGATTTTGCCCTAAACATTTGAGATTTCTCTGTTAATTTCTTTTTACTATGCACTGTAAAGTTGATAGGTTTTACTATCTTTCATTTTTATATTGATTTTTTATATTGATTTTTATGCTTAATGCTATTATTTTTTAGATATGAGTTGAATGCACAATAAATGTTAAATGAAAAATACATGTATAATTAAAGAAATAACTTTGATAAGTTGGTTGTCTAACTCAGTGATTCCCAACACCGTGTCATAGCACTTTAAAAGCATTTAAAAAAAGACAATTATTATTATAAAAAAAACAACATTATTCTGGGAATATTTCAAGGCCCGGTACTAACGGGTCCACGGACCTGGGAACCGGGCCTTGAAATATTCCCAGAATAATGTTTTTTTTTTAACAATAAGAATTGTCTTTTTTTAAATGCTTTTAAAGTGCTATGACACGTCGTGTTATTTAATCCAAAACATAAACAATAAATAGATTAAAAATGTGTTTCTTTGAGCGCCTTGGGATTGCTTAGCAACGCGTCGTATCTGAACGGGCTGCAAAAAAAGCGCGGTGCACCTGAAGTGACAGAGAAGTGGAGAGATGAGCGGGCCTCAGCAAAGTTCAATGGCTAATTTCATTGCGGACCGTTCCGGTAAAAGGAAAGGCGATGACCAACTCGAAAATAGCGAGAGAGAGAGAGCAGTGGGCCGGTACGCGCCGGTACTCAGTACCGCCACTTCCAAATATAGCTCTTGAGCGTACCGCCACCACTCCGTGCGCCCAGAACGTGCTTTTAGCGTACCGGTACGCTCATTTGCACATCTGTTTTAATAATTTGGCTGTCCTGCCGCTTTTCAGAGCGCCCTTCACAATGCACGGCACGCTTCCTAATTCGTCCCACCGAGAGCAGAGACTACATTACCCATACAACCTTGAGTTTTACAAGTGAAAAGAGCATGCGTCGCTTTTGCCGCTGTCAGTTGCTACGTTTACATGGACACAATCGGAATGAAATCAATACGATTGATGAATCGGTGTTTACATGAATGATAAATAAAGTAATCGGGTTGATGTGCGCGTTTATATGTCACAAGTTTCAAATCGGATCTGATTTTTTGACACGCGCAAACTGCACGAATATACAGAGTTTCCCGCTGCCCGCGCATAAATATTCTCCTCAATTGGTTCTTTATTTGTTTTAAAAAGCAGACGTAATATTAATTCGTCTCTGGTCATAATTTAGAGCATATTAACCGTTTTGCCGTGCTGATCACGCAGTTAAAATGCCCCTCCCCGCGGCCAAAACCAGACGTCTGTGGTGGATGAGAATCCACAACAAGTAGTGGGACGTTGTCCTGCTTCACTTCACAAACGCGCGAGTAAAATGAGAATTTTAGAATGACGGGAAACTTATTAATATGACACTATTCAAGATGAAAAACAGCTCGTTCCACGCGTTATACGTCATTACGTTTATTTAATGTCAGTGCACATGCGCAGTCCTTTCAGATTCGGTTTTCAATCCGATGAAGTGTTTACATGTTCTCTCGATCGGATTACATAAGGGATAGGCCTAAACCACCCCTTTCAATCCGATCGAAATGTCATTCGGATCGAGCTCAATTGGATTGATTAGGGTGTTTACATGAGGGTTGTCCATGAGTCCATGTGTCAACCATGGTGTCAACTCAACGTGGTCCGGATAGGGTGTGTGAAACGGGTAAAGAAATGAACCATAGCAAGACTCATTTTTATGTTCTACTGTTCTATGGTTATTATGTTATTATGTTTTATAATTTATTTTATGTACATTTTATTCAAAATGTTTTAAATACCCTTTTGCACACTTTATTTATGTTCGTAGCTCTTTATAGCTCAAGCAAATCCACAATAAAATTAATTTTTATAAGGTCGTCTGTTGACTGCTGTATATAAAACCCCTTCAATATAGTTGTTGTTGTTACCCAGGGGAGGAGGGGAGTCAGCAAAAAAATTAAAAATAATAATAATAGAGTACCGGCACCTATTTTGGACCACTTAAAGCACTGAGAGAGAGAGAGAGAGAAAAAAAAAGTCAAGCTTCAATCGTAAATACGATAACTTTACCTCATACATTAGGTATTGATTTACGAATAACAGGCAATTCCGTAGCGCCAAATCCGTTGTGTGTTATTTGTGGTGAAAAACTCTGCAATGAAGCAATGAAGCCATTGACTGCCACTAAGACCAGATTTAGAAACAGACTGGATGTAAGGAATGCCCTGCGTGTCTCATTGTCAATCATCAAGCCCCAGTATGATGTTCTTGTGGCTGCCAAGCAATCCCAGAGGTCTCACTGATATGGATATCAGACTCTAAGCTGGTTTTAGTTCATATTTGTAAAGCAGACCTTTTTAAATTTCGCTTTATTTTATTACGGATGCCTAGGTAGAACAGCTTGTCTTGTGCTCAGCTACAAATATAGTAATATCAATAAGCAGTTCATGCTCACATTAAAATAGTTTTGTTCTCATTGGTCTGGTCTGGTATCTTTTGTTAAAGGTTAAAGCTTAATTTCTCATTTTATACTTTTAAAAATTATTGGCTGAAATCACTGTGTGTTTGCAATTGTATTCTGAAACTGTCTGACTGTTGAAACTGGCTCTTATTTTCGTACAATTAGCCTTTGTTGTCACCTGTTGGTGAGTGAAAACACGAAGTTGCTGTTGAAGTGATTATCTTTAATGGTTCTGGAGAGATTTGACAGGTGAAATGGATTGGTATTCTCATACAATTCGCCATTACTGCCACCTGCTAGTGAGTGAGTGCTGTGTGAGTTGCTTTTGAAGTAGACCTAATTGTATGGGAGAAAAGGTAAACATTTTGTGAACCGGTCTGAAAGTTTAAAAAGATTGGTATATTCATACAAGTAGCCTTTGTTGCCACCTAGTTCATTATATGCAAATAAATGATAGGCTGTTACTGTTTTACACAGTGATTTGTTCCAGATCCAAACGATGCATCTTAAAATTGAGGTATTAAAATTGACAACTGGTCCCTGGAAAATTTTTTATGAATATGCTGGTCCCTGGCACAAAACAGGTTGGGAACCCCTATCTATAAATTGTGTGTACTGTCTCACGTTTAGGTGTCCTTAACTACTGATGAGTTTTACTAATGAGTCATTTAAATGTTAGGAAATAGTAGTTAAAGGCACCTAATTTAAAGTGGGACAATTTTGTTTAATGCCACAAGTAAAATGGGGTATTGTATAGTCATAATATTAAGAACATCAGCTGCCAGGAAAAAAGTTGGATACATTTCATTGCATTTAAAACATTTTCAGTGCTTTTTTGTTTTTAGTTTGTTCCCAAAGGTTTATGTACAATTTAAAGTCATTTATGATATTTGGCTTGCATGTGTACATGAAGGTGTTGTTGTTGACAGGTTGTTGGCACTTTAAAGTGTGAAATGGACAGTCAACAGTGGTAGTTGCTAGTGCACCACCAGGGCCTGTGCACCATCTTGTGGTGCCATCCAGAGAGGTCTATAATACCTGAAGAAAGCTACTGTTAGCATTCCCATTCATCTCAATGGGCTATTGCTCAGCTGCAATAGGACCCCTGGAAATATAAGATCCCTCCAAACAAAATTGGCTACTGTTAAAACAAATTGCTGAAATATAAATAAATATTTACAATTTAAATGTTGCTTGGCAAACATATTTATTTGATCAAAACATATGGCTAACTTTGTATGTCTTCCGATGGAGAAGGATGCTTTTTGCAGATAGTATAATTAGGACATTAACTACCAGCAGGGGCTAATGAGGCCATGTTAACCAGGATGAACCTTTGATTCTATCTGCCAATCAGTGTTAATGAATTGTTTCTGGAACTAAGGCCCAAATGCATACTTCATGTGCACTTGCACTCTTGCAGACTTGGCCACAGGGGCATTATGTCACGAAAGTATGGTCTTGAAGACCAGGAGGGCTTAGGGTGACATTTAGGACAGGGCCTAAGTGTCCATAAGCAAACACTGGCGGGATGTGATTATATACGATATACTTGGAATGCCTTAGCCATTGAACGAGCGTTCGTATGCAGTCTCAGAAGAAAGTAGTTTAATGGCGGTGAAGGTGCAATCAAGTTCTTCGAGGTTGAATAAAAAAATTAGCTTGCGATGTTATTTTGACTCAGTTATGAATACAGAAGTTATGACTGGGCTGGTTCTAACTTGAGGCTCTTCCGGCTGCATGGCTGTGCACTTGGGGAAAGGTCCCGCAGTCTGACTGGATGTCTCGTCTTTTCACACGAACAGCAACCAGAAGAAGAAGGAAGACCCTATGAATTAATGGAAATAAGTCCTTTTCTATGGGCCTTTTGTGTCTTTCCAATGGCCTGTACTGTTACATGTGGCCACCTTTCCCCAACTCAGAGTTCTGCTTGTGGGAGGGTACCTGAATAATATTTACGGGGTAATTTGCGGTGCAGGTTGGGAAACAATAGGCACTTCAGCTTTTTGCTTCGGAGCCCAGCACTTTGATGCCTTCTATCAAGACTGTGAAGTCAAGATGAGTCTTTCTTGGACCTCTCCATCCCGTTGCGGGCGTGAAAGCACAGCAGCGCGAGCGGCCTTTTCTCTCTCTCTGTCTCCTTTCTGTTTCCTTTGTTTTTTTAAGCAAACAAACAGGCTATTTTAACAGCTGGTAAGGTGCGCCAGTGGTAGCGCTCAAGAGCTATTTTTACAGCTGGTAAGACCTGCCAGTGAGAGAGAGACAGCGCACTGACAGGTGCACATTCCTGTCTGTCTACGCGGTGACTGTTCCCCTGCGTGCTTCAGCACCAGTGAGAGCAGTCCCTAAAACAGCTTACACAGATAGATCGCGTCATTTTCAAGATTACTTTCTATCTGTGTGTTTCTGGATGTGGTCGTTACCTGGGGTCACGGGATGGTCAAGATCGCTGCCTCGTGTGTCTGGCCCTCGAACACGCTGAGGCAGCGTTTGTGGATGAGTCATGTACCCATTGTGGGAAGATGACCATCTCGGAGCTACAGTCGAGACTCTCGTTCCTGCAATGGGGCGGAGTCCCCGTGCCTCTGCCTCGATCCAACCCTCCCCAGAGGGTTGCTTTGGGCAGTGACATGGGAGACCTGAGGATTACGGTGACCCCCTAGGAACCCTAATCCCTCTCATCCTTCGCAGTCAGTTGAGCCACCAACGGAACATGCTGGACCATCCTCGAGGTGTGTACCACTCGTTTCCTTTGGTGCTCCCCATGACAATCAGATGTCGATCGCTTCATCGGAGGGTGGGTCAGACTTCTCAGTGGACGACGTTCGCATGTCGCAACTCGCCCGCCATCTCCTCCTCTGGAGTCAGAAGCATCTGAGGTCGCTTCGAGCCATGTATGTCCCCGGTGTGCTCAACCGTGTGGCCGATGAGCTATCACGAGCTGTTCTCCCAGGAGAATGGCGACTCCACCCCCAGGCGGTTCAGCTGATCAGGAGAGAGTTCGGGGAGGCTCAGGTAGACCTGTTTGCCCCCTCAGAGACCTCCCACTGCCAGCTGTTTTACTCCCTGACCGAGGGAACACTCGGCACGGACGCACTGGCACACAGCTGGCCCCGGGGCCTCCGCAAATATGCGTTTCCCCCAGTGAGCCTGTGGACGAGGAGAAGGTCCTTTTGGTGGCTCCCTATTGGCCCACCCGGACTTGGTTCCCAGAACTCATGCTCCTCGTGACAGTCCCTCCCTGGCCCATTCCTCTGAGGAAGGATCTTCTGACTCAGAGATGGCACTGTCTAAGACATCTTAGACATCTCTATGGCACTCGCGTCCGGACCTCTGGAAACTCCATGTCTGGTCCCTGGATGGGACGCGGAGGTTCTAGGTGACTTACCCCCAGCCCAGAGGTACTTAACACCATCACTTCTGCATGGGCACCGTCCACGAGACGTGTGTACGCCCTGAAGTGGAACCTGTTTGTCGAGTGGTGTTCTCCTCACTGAGAAGACCCCCGAAGATGTTTGATAAGGTCTGTGCTTTCCTTCTTGCAGCAAGGGTTGGAGCGAAGGCTGTCTCCCTCCACTCTCAAAGTACATGCTGCAGCTATTTCAGCATATCACAACCACATAGATGGCAAAACAGTAGGAAAGCATGACCTGGTCGTCAGGTTTCTTAGGGGGGCGAGACGATTAAATCCTCCTCGACCCCCCTCCATACCCTCTTGGGACCTTTCCCTGGTGCTTCGAGCACTTCAGAATGCTCCCTTTGAGCCTTTGCAATCAGTAGACTTAAAGCTTCTTTGGATGAAGACTTTGCTGCTGGTTGCACTGGCCTCTGTCAAGAGGGTAGGGGACCTGCAGGCATTTTCGGTCGACGAATTGTGCCTAGAGTTCGGGCTGGGTGACAACAACGTAGTACTAAGACCCCCGCCTGGCTATGTGCCAAAGTTTCCTACCACTCCCTTCAGAGACCAGATAGTGAACCTGCAAGCGCTGCCCTTGGAGGAGGCAGACCCAGCCCTGACTTTGCTCTGTCCCGTTCGCACCCTGCGTTTATACGTGGACAGAACTCAAAGTCTCAGGACCTCAGACCAGCTCTTTGTCTGTTACTGAGGCCAGCAGAACGGAAAGCCTGTCTCCAAGCAGAGGATGGCCGACTGGATAGTGGATGCCATCGCCTTGGCTTACCAAGCACAAGATGTGCACTGCTCAGATTGCATGCTCACTCCGTGAGAGGCGTTGCATCCCTCCTGGGCGGTGGCACATGGCTCCTCGCTAACAGATATCTGTAGAGTTGCGGGCTGGGCGACACCTAACACGTTCGCTAGATATTATAGCCTACTTGTTGAGTCGGTCTCCTTCTGTGTTCTCACCCTAAACAGGTAGAAGCACCGAGAGGTCCGGCTCTGTCGGCTTGATGCACCCTACTGTGCACCCTTATTACTCCAGAGTGAAAAGCCTGTTGAGTCCTCCAAAACCCTCGGCCCGGACATGGCGGAGCGTCAGAGAACCGGGTCTGGGCTGGGTCCCATATGTGTGACCCTACGGGGATCCCATATATGTATATTTTCTCAACGGCTGCTCCTATCGGAAGCTCATGTCTTTCCCTTGGGCTAAGTCACCCAGTATTCATATGTAGTACAACCTTCGGGCTAGTCCATATGTACTTGAAACTGTTTTAAAGCAGGGCTCTGATTGGTGATCTGGGGAGTGGAGGCCTCAGCAGAGCAACTCTCTATAGTGTATATAATACACTATAATAATAATAATAATCTAGTAATAATAATACTAATAATCTTTAGAGGCAGAAGTGATAGTTCTAACATATTTGTAACACGGAGTCAGCTTTGCAACCTTGGCTAAATGGATTATACACAAGTCTAGATAATGATCTGAGATGTCATCACTCTGCTGCAGATTTTCAACGATATTGATCCATGTGACAAGATTAGATCTAAAGTATGATTATGACAATAAGTGACAATTAGGGCTTTATCTGCAGCCAGTACTAACTCTGATAAAAAATAAAAAAGTCTATATAGTGCCCTGTTTACAGTAGCTAGCACAAATGTCAAGCGCAATTTATAATTTACAATGGATAGTGTTACATTAAGCACCAACACTTCAAAAGAATTATATTTGAAACTAGACTTCTCATTAATTCTGAAGATATTACTATAGATTACGGCAACACCACCCCCTTTACATTTCAGACGAGGCTCATTATTATAAAAGTAATCTTGGGGGTGGACTCATTTAAAGTAATGTAATCGTCTGGTTTTAGCCAGGTTTCTGTCAAACACAGGTTATAATCTGTAATCATATCATTAACAATACGTGCTTTTGAAGTAAGGGATTGAATATTCAGCAACCCGAGCTTTATCATTTGTTCATCTGTGTTATATCTATTTTTTATTTGTTGAATATCAATGACATTTTTACCCTTAAATGGGTTTTTTTTTTTTTTTTTGCATTTCCTAATTCGGGAAACAGACACAGTCTATATATGATGATAGCTAGGTAAAAGAGTCTCTATGTGATGGGATTTATCTGACCTCAGTGACGTGAGACAGCTAGCAGACGGTCGGTTTAGCCAGTTTGTATGCTTCCTGACCTGAGCCCCAAATCGTCATGTTTGAGCTCTAAGACTATGTGCCATATTACTAGAGAGAAGAACAGAACCATCCCAGGAGAGATGAATACCATCTCTTTTCAGCAGGTCAGGTCTGCCCCAAAAACTTTTCCAATTATCTATGAACCCTATATTATTTTGCCGACACCACTTAGACAGCCAGCCATTGAGTGAGGACAGTCTACTAAGTATCTCATCACTCCAGCGAACAGGAAGGGGGCCAGAGCAAATTACAGTGGCTGACATTGTACTTGCGAGTTCACACACCTCTTTAATGTTAATTTTAGTGATCTTCGACTGGCGAAGACGAACATCATTAGTGCCGACATAAATAATAATCTTAGAGAATTTATGATTATCACTTTTAAATTTGCTTTGATGTCAGGCGGTCTGGCTCCCGGCAAACATGTGACTATGGTGGCTGGTGTCTCTATTTTCACGTTCCGTGTAATAGAATCGCGAATCACTAGGGCACATTCAGCAGGAGAGATCAGATGACGTGAGATTTAACAGGATATACAACAGCTTGCTTTCGCTGGCCACTCCTCGCCCATGCACATAACGCACATATTGTGTGTGTCATCAGGTGTCAGGAATCGCTGACACGGATGAACACACTTCCTAAAACTCATGGTGCTAGTGCCGGCCATAGTTTTTGTCTTGTTTATATAGTATAGTATAGTATCCTGAATACAAGAAAAGGATGACATATTTCACAGTTGCCCTTTTATACTCACGTCATAAAAGTGGAACAATTTTAATCATCCATTGAAAATAATGTCTCATGTACTGTGGGCGTGGTTTGTGAGCGTGGAGAGCATATGGACACAACATATTATGTATCACAGCACATGGTAAACTTTCTTTTCAAGGCCATCACATATGCAGGAACAGAAAGAGCAAAATCAAAGAGGTCTTATACTCATATCAAATTTTTATAAATAATGATTTTTAAAAAATCTATACTCTGTGGAATATCGCATGCAAAAAATCTGTCGCCGTCTAACATCTGGTGGAAAGTCAGGTAAAATGATCTGCGTGCACGCGCATTTGATCCAGTTGATCCATAACACCAGTCGCTCATCAGATGAGAAAAACCACACTGTGCTGCTGCTAATGAAAAGTAAGTGTCATACATACACAGGAAATAGCTTACTTCCACATTGAAAAATAAAGCCTTTCTTTCCAAGAAAACAATTTTAAACCAGAATATAGGGACTTATACACTGACACAAATTAGGTTAAATATTTCAAGAGGATTACAGTTATGTTTAGAGTTAGGGGTTGTTTAGGAGAATATATAAATTACATTTAAGTAATTAAAACAGCAAATCATTCCTGAAATTAGCAATACTAATACAGAATGGAATAGAAAGTGCTATAAAAATAATATAAACTGATATAGTGCATTTAAAAAATACTAGGGTACTAGTTATCATGGCCAGTGAGCAGTTTAAAAAGTGTGTGTTTCCCTGCCGCCGTTATATTACGGGTGGGGACACACACGAGATGTGTGTCTTGTCCCGGAATGCAGAATGCCCAGGCAGCCCTCGAGGGGGCTGCTTGCGGCCAATGTGAAGCGCTTTCTATGAGAGCGCTGTGTCCCCGACTGTCCTTATTTAATGAAGATGGGCAGATTCGCACTCCCCGCGGTTCAGGTCCCGCATCCGCCGAGGCAGTGCGGCGGCTTAGATCGTGGGGCTCGCAGAGAGAGCTCGCGAAGGGGATCGAGACTGCCAAGGCACTTTCCCGATCCTCATCTGATAGCTCAGATTCACCTGTTCCCCGTTCGGGAGCTCGCCACGCGGCTTCTCCCGATCGGGATGTAGATCCGGTGCTGCAGCTGTCTGATTCTGAGGAATTAGATGTGCTCAGCATCAAAGCGGGGGATCAAGAAGAGGCACACCGTCTGTGCTCTCATAGCTCATACTGCGCCTAATTATGATGAGGTCGTGGAGGTTTTGACGCGGGCTGAGGCCAAATTGAATATTAATTGGCCACAAGAGAGACAGGAAGCGCCAGTCAAAAGCAAACTTTACGAGCGTTTTCTGCAGCACCGCGCACAGCCTTCACATCAGTCTCTACCGTTCTTTCCCGATTTACACAATGAGTTGAGCGTGCCTGTCTAATCCCCCAATGTTAAATTACAGCAACATTGCGGGGGTTAGAGAGAACGGGTATGGGATGATGCCTCGGGTGGAGGAAGCTTTAGCCAGTTACCTCTCACCCGACATTGCATCTTCCCTCAAGACTCCGGCACTACCCACCAAGCCATGTCGTATGACATCTGCTTTAGTGGGCAGAGCTTATATAGCGGCAGGTCGGGCAGGTGCGAACCTGCACACCATGGCTATTTTGCAGGGCCACCAGGCCGACCTGCTAAGGGAGATAGACCAAGGCAAGGGTCCTTCAGTTGAAGACATTGCAGAGCTTCGCAAAGCCACAGATTTATCTCTCCGTGTTACCAAAAAGACGGCTCGTGCCATCGGCCGCTCTTTGGCAGCACTGGTAACCATGAAGAGGCATCTGTGGCTTATTTTATCTGTCACTAAGGAGAAGGACAGGGCCTTCTCTCTCACCCACAAGCGCCTGAGAAGGCGGATCTGAGGACCGTCCTCCAGGCTAGAAAGGCAAAGGGAAAGAGGTCCCAACTCCTGTGAGGCCTCTGAGAGAGAGTGATCGAGGTCCCCTCTCTCGTTGGGCCCTCAGGTAGCTTGCGTCAGCATCCCGCCACCTATGGTGCTTCGGGACACGCTAGCTTCCAGCGAACACATGCTGCCGTGTCCGCCCCAAGAGCTTGCGGCCAGACAGCATCCGTGCTTGCACACCAAGAGTAGTTGTCGATCATTCCCTGCCGGTTCTCTGCTTCAGGGTGTCGTCAAGGGCTCTCAAAAAACATTGGACACCAACCCCGAGGGGCTGGGTCCCTTGGTGAATTTTGCGGAGGCATGGCAAAGCCTCGCGAATATTTCTCCATGGGTCCTGTGTACTGTAGAAATTGGGTCCAGACTGCAGTTCCAGGTCTGCCCACCAAAATTCAACGGGGTGCTCTGGACTACAGTGCACCCAGAGCAGGGTCTGGTGTTAGAACAGGAAGTTCACTCGCTGCTGGCAAAGGGGGCCATAGAGCATGTTTCTTCACCAGTCAGGTAGTCCGGGTTTTACAGCCGGTACTTCATAGTTCCAAAGAAGGACAGAGGGTTGCGTCCAATTTTAGATCTAAGGCACTTGAATTGGTCTATGAAAGGCACAAATGTCTCCTGCACGTATCGAGTCCATATTGACCACAGTAACCAGGGTGAAGCTAGGCCACGGCATCACAGTAAAAAAGCGGCAGTGGTTCTCGAAGGGTTGGTTGAGGCCCCCTTCGAGCCTCTGGAGTCGGCTGACGTCAAGAACCTGACCCTTAAGGTAGCCTTTCTCCTTGCCATCACCTCTCTATAAAGGGTAGGAGATCTTCAGGCGCTCTCAGGGGCTCCTCAGTGTCTGGAGTTTGCGCGAATAAATGCGTCCGCAATTTAGCAACAGTAGAGGCTGGATTTTACAAAAATCACCGTTTGTGCTTATTCTGACGTTTGGGTTTTTAGGAAGAAATGACAGCGCATCGCTGTGAAGGGAAGGAAGTTGCGCTAGACAGAATGCGTCTAGTTTGTAATGGTTTCATCTCAAATATCTTCTTTTTATAATCTCTGAAAGCCGAAATCTAAAATAAAATTAGAATAATATCCCAGATCTAAAGTGTAACCACGTTTAAATTTTTAGTTCTGTCCTCATTGTCACTCATTAAGCAGGGGCTGTCCTGTTGTGCGTGCTGTGGCTCCGCGTGAGAGATCGCTCTCTCTCTCTTCTGGACTGCGAATAGCAAAATTGCATCACAGACAAATGGTTTAATATTATTATATATAGAACTGGCTGGCGAGATAAACATGTTCAAGATTACATCTTTTAGCAATAATAAATAGTACGTGTATTTTCTTAATTTCTCCAGTACCGACAGAAGAACAGATAACCTCCGAGCTTATCGATCCAGGGGTCTTTCAAAATTCAGCCCCGGGGCCCGTTTAATACTGGGTTTTGGAGGACAGGTGGACTTCATTGTGGCATAGTGGGTATCTCGTTCCCCTGGTGTCATCATCGACACAGTTCAAGTTCCCTCAAAAGGGAATGTCTCGGGTTACGACTGTAACCCTTGTTCCCTGAGAAAGGGAATGAGACACTGCATCGGTTCGCCACGCCTCACCCCACCTTAAGCAACTTGCTTCATAGCAAAGCTACTATGGTTTGTGCCGGCTTCCCTTTATACATACACACGCTACGTCATCTCGCAACGCCAATAGGATTGGTTTAGTTTACATTCATGAATTCAGACGCGGTACGCTGAAGGGCGTTCCCCTAGTGTCGTCACCGACGCAGTGTCTCATTCCCTTTCTCAGGGAACAAGGGTTAAAGTCGTAACCTGAGACGTTTTCCTTGAGAAAAATTAAGATGTAACGTTATACTGTACCCGATCAACACGATCTCATGAAAGTGTGTATCTATGGCACGAATTGTATTTTTAGTGCAGTTTACGCAAAAGTTAGTTTTTACGTGCATATGATACGCACTGTAAACCCCTTGGGTAGGATTAGTGCTGTGGGTTACATGTGTATTACACGCCATAAAGTGTGTATCATAAAGTGTGTTGCATTTAAATACATATAAATACAATTTAAAAAAATAATAACAGATTTTACATTTTTGAGTGAACAAACCCTTTAAAACAGCTGAAACGATAAAAACGGACAATATAGTGTACCTGACTGTGTAGTATGCAACTTACATAATGTTTTTTTTGTTGAACTGTTGTATAAATCAATATTACATATTACATATGAAAGCCCTTCAGCAGTAATGTAGTATGTACAATCTCAAAAGTATGGAGAAGTCAGTCTAACTTTGACTTTCTTTTTCTTCAGAGCTGGTGGCTGCACTGACTTAGACTACGGAGCAACCTGTCCTGTGAATCAAATGAACTGGATCTGCAAGTTCTGCACATTTTCTTCTGCCAACCAAAGCAGCATTATAAGGCATTACAAGCTAAAACACGAACACTATAATAGATCTTGCCCCTTACCTTGCATCTACAATGACTGTTTGTGCTCCTTTAAAGGGGTACTCGGCAACTCAAGCTATTTCTTCGCTGATTTTCACTTTTGTTGTCGCATGTTTTCTCAACGAGCTCCCCCTAAAGCTGTGGGGCGTATATTTCACAACAATGTTGTAAGAAAACCCTCCTCCCCCTTTCTACCGCTGCATTTGTTATAATGCTATGTCTACCGAGGTGGGTAATACATTATACACATTGAGGGTGGCTATAAGTGTATGTCGAATTGCCGTAAAGCAGTCTGTGTTTCTCGCTCGTTCTCGCTTCTCATGAGACTTCCTATATCCAACTTACTGGGACGTTAGTCCCAATGTGCAAGGTTGGTTTTCCGCCTAGGAACATTGAGGGGAGCGGGGAAAGTCACCATTTTCACCGGAACAGGTTATTAAATGATACCAAATGATTTCTAAATGGTTTTAAGTTGAAATAGTTGCTCAAGTTGCTCTTAAAAACATTTGTTGAAACATGAAGCATCAGTGGTTCATCAATCTCAGCCAAATGATGCACATGAATCTCAGTCCAGTGTAGTTACTCATCGGCTACAGTGTCATTTTTATATTTCTATATTTACTGTTCTTCTGTGTACTAGAAATGTTCATGTAACATGTTATGAAATGTCAATTTTCAGCTTGCAATTAACTACAATACCTTTAAGCTAGTAAGCTTTTATATTTCACAACTTAAAGTCTGTAAGATTTTATTTACAGTTCCCTTTCGAGGGAAGTTGCGTTGCGTCAACGCCGTCTTGGGAACGCCTCCGCGTGATTTCGTCTGAAGCACATATGTCAACTAGTTGTCACGGTAGACACATTCACTGTCCCTTCTAGTCTCGTGTTTATGTTGTTGTATGAGTGCACGTGTGTAGTGGGCGTGAATGTATGTCATTACCTAATCCGCTCCAGCTGATCATCATCACATCACCAGCTGCAGACTATCTCACCACTCTTTATATGCTCACCGCTGTTTTCTCATCCTTGTCAGATCGTTGTTTGATGTTGTCGGTGTTGGTGATCCAGTCTTCGTGTTCCTGCCTCGTGTTCCTGCCTCGTGTTCCTGTTGCCCGTTGTTCTGTGGATTACTCATCGTCTTGTGGATTATTGTCGTCTCACTGTCTTCTCGTCTCTGCACTTCTTCACGGACCTGACCATTGAAGTCCCTGCGTCACCCACCACCATCGGCTTGTACTGTTTCCACCATTTGTCCCGTTACTGTGCACTTATATTTAGAATAAAAGTTGTTACTCGCATTTGCTTCCTGTTCTCTATTTGGGTATCCATGACAGAACGATCTGACCGTGGAATGGAAGCAGCGAGCGCGTCTTCATCGACCCTGGAGGAGTTCATTCACCACAGCATTCGGAGAATGGACTCACAAGAAAGAGAGATCGGCGACACGGGTCGCGCAGTACAAGCCCTGGTGACGCAGGTGTCCGAGCTCACCCAGCAGATCCAACGCCTACGTGGTCCCGCTGCGCCACCCACACCAGCCGTTCCCCCCACACCACCAGAGAACCCCTCCCAGTCAGAACCTCGCCTACCCATCCCAGAAGCCTACTCTGGGGAGCCGGCTCACTGCAGAGCGTTTTTGGCCCGCTGCGACATGCACTTCGCACTGCAACCGCGCACGTTCAACACAGAACCAGCCAAGGTAGCCTTCGTGTTGACTTTGCTGACTGGGAAGGCGGCACTATGGGGAACGGCGGTGTGGGAGAGCCAGCACGCATGCTGTAACTCGTTCCGGACACTCTCCGCCGAGATGAAACAGGTCTTCGACCGGGCCGTATCAGGACGAGAAGCTGCCAGGGCGTTGGCGGAGTTACGCCAAGGTGAGAAATCCGTTTCCGATTTCTCAATTGAGTTCCGGACCCTGGCGGCGGAGTGTGGATGGAACGAGGAGGCGCAGTGGGACATGTTCCTGCATGGGTTGGCTGACCGCGTCCAAAAGGAGATCTACGCCCTGGATCTTCCCACCACACTGAATGGACTTATCGATCTCGCGCTGCGGGTAGACGCTCGGTTGTCAAGGATCGAGCGTCGAGCTCCGTCCACCCGCACGCTCACAGGATTCAACGATCCACGATCCAGCGGCAGGGACGTGGTCAGCCCAGTTTTCGATCATGAACCCATGCAGGTTGGTCGAGCTCGGCTTTCCCGGGAGGAGAGGGAGAGGCGGAGATCCCAGGGCCTTTGCCTGTACTGCGGAGGAGCTGGACACTATGCATATAACTGCCCAGTAAAAGGCCAAGCCCGATAGTAAATCTGAGGCTACTATCGGGTGGGATCTCCGCCAGGAAGCCCTCACCTACGTCTACATCTACCTCCACCCTCCTTCCGGTAAGACTAAGATGGTCAGTCCACCAGCACGACTGTCAAGCACTTCTGGACTCGGGGGCGGAAGGTAATTTTATGGACCACACGTTTGCACAGAAATTCATGATTCCCCTCAAACCCCTCACACACAGAATCGCTGTTCACGCACTAAATGGCCAAGAACTCCCCACCATTTCCTTTTCCACTGAAGATATCACCCTCATCACATCCGGCAACCACTCAGAAACTATTTCATTCTATATACTGGACTCACCCCTGGCACCCGTCGTCCTTGGTCACCCTTGGCTCATCCAACACAACCCCCGAGTGGACTGGCATCATAGAGCTGTGCTGGAGTGGAGCAAGGAATGTCATAAGTCTTGTCTTGTTTCTGCTTGTTCGTCCGTGCCTGTTTCTGTGTTTCAGGAGGAGACGGGGGATTTGTCTAACGTGCCTGCGGAGTATCTGGACCTGAAGGAGGTGTTCAGTAAGTCTCGGGCTGCTTCTCTCCCTCCGCATCGTCCCTATGACTGTGCGATAGATTTACTGCCAGGTAAGTCTCCGCCCAAAGGCAAGTTATATTCACTCTCTATTCCTGAGAGGGAGGCTATGGAGAAATATATTTCTGATTCTCTAGCAACCAAGTTCATTCGCCCTTCCTCTTCTCCGGCGGGGGCGGGGTTCTTTTTTGTGGGGAAGAAGGATGGTTCTCTGCGACCTTGCATTGATTACCGAGGGCTGAATAACATCACGGTAAAGAATACTTATCCTTTGCCATTGATGTCTTCAGCTTTCGAGAGGTTACAGGGAGCATCCATCTTCACAAAACTGGATTTGCGTAATGCTTATCATTTGGTCCGCATCAGGGAGGGGGATGAGTGGAAAACTGCGTTTAACACCCCTAGGGGGCACTTTGAATACTTGGTCATGCCGTTTGGGCTGTCCAACTCCCCAGCAGTTTTCCAGGCACTGGTCAATGACGTGTTGCGAGATATGATCGATCAGTTCATATATGTCTACCTGGATGACATATTGATTTTTTCCTCTTCTCTCCAGGAACATGTGCAACACGTCCGACGAGTGCTTCAGAGGTTGCTAGAGAATGGGCTTTTTGTCAAGGCGGAGAAATGCGATTTTCATGCACAGTCTGTTCCTTTCCTAGGGTACATCGTCTCGTCTGAGGGAATGCGGATGGATCCTGAGAAGATTAAGGCTGTGGTGGATTGGCCAAGCCCAGACTCCCGCAAGGCCCTGCAGAGGTTTCTGGGGTTCGCCAATTTCTACCGGCGTTTTATTCGCAACTTCAGCCAACTAGTCGCACCTCTGACTGCCTTGACCTCCCCCAGAACTACGTTCAGGTGGTCAGACACAGCCGAGGCTGTGTTTGCCAAACTTAAAGGCCGCTTCGTTTCGGCCCCCATCCTTGTCGCCCCTGACTCTTCACGTCAGTTCGTGGTGGAGGTCGATGCGTCAGAGGTGGGAGTAGGTGCAGTGTTATCCCAACGCTCTTCCACAGACGACAAGATGCATCCCTGCGCGTTTTTGTCCCATCGTCTATCCCCAGCTGAACGTAATTACGACATTGGTAACAGGGAGTTGTTGGCAGTCAAGTTAGCGTTGGAGGAATGGCGCCACTGGTTAGAAGGGTCGGGGGTACCTTTTATCGTCTGGACCGATCACAAGAACCTAGAATACATTAGGACCGCCAAAAGATTGAACTCCAGGCAGGCTCGGTGGGCACTTTTTTTCGGTCGTTTTGATTTTTCCCTCTCATACCGTCCGGGTTCCAAGAACATCAAGCCCGACGCTTTATCTCGTATATTTGATTTTTCCGAACGCCCGTCCACTCCCGAGTGCATTTTACCCGAAACCCTATTTATTTCCACACTCACATGGGAGGTCAAATCGAGAGTCGAGAAGGCCTTAGAAGGGGTAACGCCTCCGCCCGGTTGCCCACCGAATCGTTTATTTGTGCCGGAGGGATTACGGTCGGACGTCATCCAGTGGGGTCATAGCTCCAACGTGGCTTGCCATCCAGGAGTCAATCGCACTAGCTTTTTAGTCAAGCAACGGTTCTGGTGGCCACTTATGGCTCGCGACATTCACGATTTTGTTTTGGCTTGTTTGGTCTGTGCCACTGGTAAGACTTCCAATCGACCTCCAGACGGGTTACTTCAGCCGCTGCCGGTTCCTTCGAGACCCTGGTCCCATATCGCTCTAGATTTTATCACCGCCCTCCCACCCTCCCAGGGTAACACAGTAGTTTTGACTGTGGTGGACCGATTCTCGAAGGCGGCCCATTTTATTCCCTTGCCCAAATTACCCTCAGCCAAGGAGACAGCGGTGACGATCGTGGACCACGTCTTTCGGTTACATGGCCTCCCTAGAGACGTGGTCTCCGACAGGGGACCCCAGTTTGTGTCCAAATTTTGGCGAGAGTTTTGTAGGTTACTGGGGGCGACGGTTAGTCTGTCCTCAGGGTTCCATCCCCAGAGCAATGGCCAGACCGAAAGAGCCAACCAAGATTTGGAGAGGATGTTACGATGTTTGGTCTCCAAGAACCCTTCCTCTTGGAGCCAACAACTGTCTATGGTGGAGTACGCACACAACACGTTACCGGTGTCGGCCATGGGCCTATCCCCGTTTGAATGTAGTGTAGGTTACCAGCCACCTATTTTTCCCAGTCTGGAATCCGAGGTTGCGGTCCCCTCCGCTCACGCCTTCGTCCAGAGGTGTCACCGCACTTGGACTAGAGCCCGTGAGACTCTACTCCAGGTGGGGGCGCGCACCAAGGCCAAGGCCGATCGCCACAGGTCAAGGCCTCCCGTATACGTCGTTGGTCAAAAAGTGTGGCTTTCAACCAGGAACATTCCTCTTCGCACCGTCTCTAATAAACTTGCACCCAAATTTATCGGCCCATTTCCTGTCACCAAGATCATTAGTCCGGTGGCAGTCCGCCTCAAGTTACCCCCTGCGTACAGGAGGGTCCATTCCGTTTTTCATGTTTCAAAGATCAAACCCGTGTTTCATTCTCACATTAATCCGCCTACCCCGGTTCCTCCCCCGCCGCGACTCGTAGATGGGGAGACCACATATTCGGTTAACCGCATTCTGGACTCTAGGCGGAGGGGACGCGGATTTCAGTACTTGGTGGACTGGGAAGGTTACGGTCCGGAGGAGAGAAGTTGGGTGCCTGCCAGAGACATCCTGGATCACTCCCTTATCGATGATTACAATCGACAGGTAGGGGAGCCTGGGAACGCCAGGAGGCGTTCTTAGGAGGAGGGGTACTGTCACGGTAGACACATTCACTGTCCCTTCTAGTCTCGTGTTTATGTTGTTGTATGAGTGCACGTGTGTAGTGGGCGTGAATGTATGTCATTACCTAATCCGCTCCAGCTGATCATCATCACATCACCAGCTGCAGACTATCTCACCACTCTTTATATGCTCACCGCTGTTTTCTCATCCTTGTCAGATCGTTGTTTGATGTTGTCGGTGTTGGTGATCCAGTCTTCGTGTTCCTGCCTCGTGTTCCTGCCTCGTGTTCCTGTTGCCCGTTGTTCTGTGGATTACTCATCGTCTTGTGGATTATTGTCGTCTCACTGTCTTCTCGTCTCTGCACTTCTTCACGGACCTGACCATTGAAGTCCCTGCGTCACCCACCACCATCGGCTTGTACTGTTTCCACCATTTGTCCCGTTACTGTGCACTTATATTTAGAATAAAAGTTGTTACTCGCATTTGCTTCCTGTTCTCTATTTGGGTATCCATGACACTAGTACAATGAAAAGAATGAGTGTCATGGGCGGGTGACTTCATGACCAGGAAAAGATAAAAGCACATCCGGTGCAACCGGCATTAGCTTTTGTGCCTCAGCAAAGCGCTCTGTGTCAAAAGTGTCTGTATATTTATTGTTGTCTGTCATGTTCTAAAAAAATATTATGGTGAAACAACTACTCAAGTCGTGTGCTTCTCCCTGCCCTTGTTTCCTTACGGGTAGGGATACACACAAACTTTGTGTAGTTTTATTGGGAGTGGAGCATGCTATGGCATTCTCCGAGGGGGCTGACTGCCAGGATTGTGAGCATCTCCCGCTCCGCATGCTTTGCTCTCGCCTGTCCATGTTTGATCAAGAAAGTGGTCAGATTCGCTAACCTCAGGGTGCAGGACCCTGGGGTTCACAAATGGATCTCTCGGCGGGGTTGGAGATGGGCTCTGCCT
Organism: Siphateles boraxobius; assembly: GCF_051911475.1. Lineage (NCBI taxonomy): Eukaryota > Metazoa > Chordata > Actinopteri > Cypriniformes > Leuciscidae > Siphateles > Siphateles boraxobius. Next base: position 5,881,700 of record NW_027508920.1, on the reverse strand, counting down.
TATCTCCTCCCTTACCCGAGGGACCCAGTGCTCACTTACCGGTGTCGGAAGCCCGCCATGCGGCTTCTTCCTCCCGGGAAGAGAGCCCAATGCTTCAGTGCTCTAGCTCCGAGGATTTAGATGTTCTGAGCATTGGTGAATGTGACACAAACATTAGGGAAGAGGATTCGCCATCTCTTTCCCCTGCATATGAGGAGCTTGTGGAGGTGATAACTCGTGCTGTGGAAAAATTACATATTGACTGGCCAGCAGAGAGAAAAGGTGCTCGTCCTAAAAGCAAGTTAGACCAGCACTTTTTAAGATCTAATTTATCATCTCCATCACAGGCCCTTCCATTTTTTCCCGATCTGCATAGTGATCTAATTAGATCGTAGAATAAACCATATTCTTCACGTCTCTTCAGTCCCCAAGTTCACACTTATTCAGATATAAGGGGACTGAAGGAATATGGTTATGGGTCGATCCCCCCGGCGGAACAGACATCTTTGGGTCGAGACCCCCTGGTCATACGTTTCCTTCGTGGCACCTTGAGGCTGAGGCCTGCAACTCGCACTAGGGTGCCGGCTTGGGACCTGGTAATAGTTTTGGAAGGCCTTTCAGGGGCTCCCTTTGAGCCTCTAGAGCCGGTTGCAGAGAAATTTCTGACATATAAGACCATCTTTCTTCTAGCTATTTCGTCCCTCAAAAGAGTCCGAGACCTTCAGGCCCTTCCGGTTTCTCCCACCTGCCTTGAATTTGCACCCGGGATGGTCAAGGCTTATACCCTAGACAGGGATACGTCCCTAAGGTGCCAACCAATATTCAGAGGCCTATTGTGCTGCAGGCGTTCTGTCCTCCTCCGTTTACCTCTTCGGACCAGGAATAACTGAATCTCTTGTGTCCAGTACGAGCACTTATGTCCACAGGTCTGCCCCATGGAGAATATCTGATCAGTTATTTGTCTGCTTTGGATCACCTAAGAAAGGTCTTCCAGCCTCTAAGCAAACAATCAGTAAGTGGATAGTTGAGGTTTTCTCTCTTGCTTATGAGTCCTCTGGGCAGCTGTGTCCTTTGGTGGTCAGAGCTCATTCTACTAGGGGTATGGCAGCCTCTAAAGCCTTATTATCTGGAGTTTCCCTTCAGGAGGTTTGTGACACGGCAGGGTGGTCCTCGCCGCTCACATTCGTGAGGTTTTATAGCCTGGACCTGGATGCTGCCCCAGGTTCTCAGGTGCTTTTTACACCAGTATAGACTGTGATAGACTTTGCTTCGGCTCTCGAAGCTAATGCCGGTTGCACCGGATGTGCTTTTATCCTTTCCTGGTCATGACGTCACCCGCCCGCTCATTCTTTCCATTGGAATAGTTGACAAACGTGCTTCAGACGTATTCACCCGAAAGGTGTTCCCAAGGTGTTGTCGACGCAGCGTCTCGTTCCCTTCTCAGGGAACTAGGGTTACAGCCGTAACCTGAGACATTTTATGTACCAGAGTTTGCATCATTTTTTTAAAGATAAATGTTCATGTAACATGTTATGAAATGTCAATTTTCAGCTGTTTACTGTTACCAAAACGCTTGAAATTAACTACAGCACTTTTAAGCCAATTAGCTTTTATATTTTGCAGCTTCAAGGCTGTAAGATTTTATTTCTATATTTGCGGTTTTATGGACCAGAGTTTGCATACATTTTTTAGATAAATGTTCATGTTTACAGAAACGTTAATATGAAATTTCAACGTTTAGCAATGTTTTAATGGTAAGGTGTTTTTACATACAGTACATTACAGTACATTAATACTAAGAAGGATTTTGTCTGCTTTGAAATAAAATAAAATAGCATTCTGCATGTTCTTCTGTGCCAATTAATCATTTTTATGTAGTACTATTAGAAAGCAGAAACTTGTGAACAGAAAGTTGTGTGGGCAAATTACGCAGTTCAGTCCTTTGAATTAACTTAACATTCCAACTAAAATGAATTATTCTTTAAAAAGTAACCTGGCTGCCTTAAAAAAATAAGTTAATTCAACAAAATTAATAGTTTAGCCAATTTTTATATTGTTTGCACAACTAATAATTATAAATTGACTCAACAAGATGCTTAGTGTAAACAACACAAGATAGCAGAAAAGTTTGTTGGTGTTACTAATTTTATGTTGTCTCAACTGGGATTTAGGTTTACACAACTTTTAATGTCTTGTTGGAGTAACTAAAAAACTAATTCATTAAACAAATTAAAGTTGATCAGACTATTTTGTCAGCTTCACCTTTGTTACCCCAACGATTAATTCTAGGTTTAAGGAACTCCAATATATGTACCAACAACTGAAGTTTCTTAGCTTACTTAACACAACATTTTAAGGCAGCCAGGTTACAAATTATTTTAAGTTGAATGAACTTGTTCGTTTTTAAAGTGTAAATAGGACTGCACTCTTGAAACTTCAGGCTCATGCTGCTCATCCTTTTAAGAGAAAAGCATTGGTTGGGGGATCTAAACTCTTGCCAACTGGCAACCCTAAGAAATAAGGTTCATAAAGGCTTCTTAAAAACATATAGGCCTGGTTTCACAGACAGGGCTTAGATTAAACCAGGATTAGACCTATTTCAATTAGGACATTTAAGTAGCTTTTACAAATATGCCTTAGAAAAATACATTACTGGTGTGCATCTTGAGACAAAACAATGGGACTGACATATTTTTTTGGATATGTCAGTGCAAGTTGCTTTCAGTTAAAACCGCTCAAACATACATTTTAGTCTGGGACTAGGTTCAAGCCTTTAAAAAAAAAAAGATATTCTGTTCTTATTTTTAAAAGAAATTTAGTCTAAACTTTTTTCGTCAACAATATTGCATGTTGATATAGTCGTAATTAGTGTTAAATAATGTCGATGTCATCTCGTCATCGTTTCATTTAGTTAGTCATGGAAAAAAAGGTCATCAACGAAAAATTGTTTTCATTAACGAAATTATAACTATTGCTCTGAAGTTGTGCATATCAAGTAAAGGAGGGGGTTCAAAACATTGAACCCTGAGGTACAGCAGTAGTTTATTAATATGATGTTATCACCAGTTCCTGGGATGCCCTTTTCAGAAAGGGTGGAATGAAGGATCTGGGCTATGTTTCTCAAAAACATTGTAAGCTAAGTTGATCATAGAGATCATTGGTGCCAATGGTTCTACGATCTACTTAGGACATTGTTTTTGGCTAATATTATCCATAACCCTTTGCACAACAAAATTAATCTGTGGAGGTTTTCTTTTTAAAATTTTAATTAATTTAAGAATACCATGGCTGTTTTTAAATGTAATATTGAAAACTTAATAATGTAATAAACAATAATGATTTTGATGTGTGGCCTTATGTAAGAAATGTATTTATAAAATTCAGTCGAAAAGTCACAGCAATGCCTCCATGTTGCTTTGATTCCAAACATAATCATCTTCAATACAATCTGTCTCTTATTGAATGGCCTGTCACATCTTCATCATACTGTAAGTTAAGTCACCTTTATTTATATGGTGCGTTATACAATACAGATTGTTTCAAAGCAGCTTCACAGTAATATACCGGAAAATAACAGAATCAATTATGCAAATTTCATCAAATATGAGATATTTAAATTCAATTTCTGCAGTGAAATATCTAAAAAGATATAATAGCATCATTAAGTCAGTTCATAGTTGATTTAGTTGCAATTATTAAACAAATTTTATTCAGCTTATAAGCAGCTAAGCAACTCTACAGAGGACAATAGTGTAATCATCAAGCTCAAATCAGAATGTATATTTTCCTTTACATGTAAATTTTATCCTAAAAGAAAGAAGTTAATGTCCCTCTTATGTAGTACCGGCTGATCATGTGTTTAATGTAGAATGAGGAAGTAAGTGATAATGACAGCATTCTCATGACTGGACATCTTGCCTGAGATGTACATGGTGAGTAAGGACTGAGAGTGAAAGCAGAGTAGCAGGGAGACCCTTGGATAGAGGATCCATTCTCAGCTAATGACAGACAATAAAGATCCCCCATCGTTCTCTACTACAATGACACACTATTTCAAAAATCTGGAATGAGATCCGATGAAGCTGATCTGCTTCCACATTTTTGACTCAAATTGAAGCTATGTCATCAATCACAAGGAGCTCTTAATGTCAACTTCATAATAACCGCTGTACATTTTAGAGAAATGTAGTTTTAATTTATCAGAAATGACAGGTTCCTGTTTGCACAAATTCTGATTCTGATGCCGCTTTTGCATGTAAACTCAAGATGGTGTATTATCTGCAGTGGTATAATTTAGTATCCATGCATGAGTGACTACACACACTTATACTTTCTCATTTCCACTTCCTCATGCTGATTTTACTCTGGGGAATAGCTGATGGTTATTTGTGTGATTGAAACAAATTCACTGGAACAAAAGTAAGATGATCAAAGGGGACTTTTACCCATTCATCCTCATAAGACATCCACCTATTTTTCCCGCCCTAAAATACCTAATATACATATGGAAGACTGGGTCTGGTTGTAGTTTATATTCAGAGTCAAAGATAATACTGTACATATTGAGCCAATTTGTCCACCTCATAAATAACCTATAAACAACCAAACAATCAACTATGCAATGATCTATAAAACAACTTATTCATGTGACATGGGCAAAACAGAAGTGCCAAAATAAATGTTTATATATTAAGGAACTATTTGTTTTTTTATTCATCTGATAAGTATTTTTTAGAGGCATTTATTTACATTTTGGTTAAAGAGGTTTTTAGGTGCTTGTCATGGAAACTATTTTGTTGGTTTTTGTTTGTTTGTTAGTTTTTTGGTGTTAATAGCAAGTAACAGGAACTACTTATGTAAAAGTCTAAAATGATGATAATCCCAAGTTCTACCAGAAAGACTCGGAAGGCAAGATGATATCACAATGACATTTATTAATTAATTGACCAGAAAATGAAAACAACAATATTGGATGGTAAACGTTTTTGGCGCAGATGAAGGCAGGGGCGCACCCGGACCCCGGGGAGGTATGGACAGGGACCATCTTGGTGGTGGTGGGGAGGATGGAGGGGAATGTTTGTGTCATCATCTGCAAACTCAAACATGTGTAAGTAACAATCTTTTATACTCCAAGTACTAGTGATTGAATAGAAAGTAATGAGTGACGTAACATTTGAGTCTTCATGGCAGAACTTTACGCTAGAGCTTTCATTTCTTGATGTAATGGTTATGACCTGTGGTGTAAGGTATTTGAGTAAATAAATTTGTAATGAGCAATGCTTTTACTCGTTACATTTTGCGTCGCAGCTAACTTTTTCAGCAGCAATTTTTTGCTATAAAAGAAGTGATATCATCATCTACATGGCTTTGAAGGTACTATATCTATCTTCTTACTCTTTTCTCTCTCTCTCACAAACACACACACATGCATGCACACTAATGTTGGTTTTTCAGTTTTTTGGAGACATTCCATAGACATAATAATTTTTATACTGTACAAATGTTATATTATATTCCCTAACCCTAAACCTACCCATCACAGAAAAAATTATTGCATTTTTACATTTTAGTGTGTTTTACAATCTGTTTTCCTCATGTTGACCAAAAAAGGTCCCACAAGGACAGGGATTTTGGATTTTGCCATCTTTGTAATGTGGGTACCAGGCCACCCACCCACACATAAAGTTCAACACTGAACTGACTTCAGCTGAACTAAAGTAAATTAGAATACCACAATAAATTCACATTGCACAAAATTTAAAATGTCCCATGTTTTAAATTACAACTCACCCCAGTAGATATTGCAATAACAACACTCTTTGTAAAAAACCTTTAGCAAAAACACAGCCAAAATCTGTTGCAAAATAGGGTGTCCCCTATCAATTACTGTTAAAAATGCTTGTAAAGTGACATATACATATTGCAGTTTGCATTAATTAATGTCCTAAATCTTATGTCTGAACAATTTTAACTTTATCAGAGACGGCTTTTTATTAGCGCTCTACCTGAGACATCTGTGTATTCTTTATTTTTTATTTTGTATATGTTTTATGCACGTGTCAGGGTAAGGCAAGAGCTGAGGATTGTGGGATTGAGATTTCTGCTAACAGTTGCAGTGTCTGTTCTGACTGAGATTGCGACACAGCTCTGTGGTGACAACCACTTTCCACAATTTTTTTTTTAAATAAGAGAACACATGTTTAGAAGAAAGACAGAAAAAAACATTAACATCTTCAGTGCACCTGCAGATGTTCTGCACTTTCTTCAAGGGCTGTATTTGCTTCTTAAAGGCCTCATTCACATTTAGCCTCAGCCTCAGTGCAGCTAATAAAACACATTGAAAGAGGAATCACTCATTTGTTAATTGAGAGGATATCTGTTGCTGCGTTATACATTGCTTGCATCAGTTGGTTGCGCTGACGCGTGTGTTTCAAACTGAAAGATTGTGAGTGTGGCTGCTGTGTCAGCTTTTATTTGCCGACATTGAGCTGAAGAATGTAAATCCCCAACGAATGTTGCATCAGAACTGCCACATAAGTCTGGAAGAAATCTGTCTGTCTGCCAGCTATTTATTCTTTTCTTTGAAATGGAAGATTGACCAAGAAAAGAGCTTCTGCAGCATGCTTATTGTTTGATTCTCAGTGTTGTACTGAAAAAAAAGTAAAAAAAAAAAAATTCACTATATTTTTTAAAGGTATTTATTTTTACATATTTAATGTATATAATAATTTTCTGCATCTGACTGTCACTTTGAGTAGAGCACAAATTAAAACATTCTGATTTAGCTTGATAAGAACAATGGCCCTAGCTTTCTATATTATATTTTTTTGAATCATGAGCCTTTTAGATTTTAAATAGAAATAAGGGGTCACATTATTTGAAAAGCCCCCACAGATGTTCTGAAGTTCACAGTCACAGTGACTCAAAGACTCTCTCAAACCTATGGTTTAAACTTAAAAAAGGTTATGACTATAAAGGAATTTATTTCAACAACTGATTTGAATATTTGGTTTCTTTATTTTGATGGTCCTTTATTTATGGAAGCACCTTTAATGTTGCACCTACATGTCTACTAACTCACATTAGAGTGTTAGTAGTGTACTAGTAGACTGGTAGGGTTAAGGTTAGAATACGTTGACATGCAAAGATAGTCAGTAGAATGTCTGTTGGAGGAACACCACAATAAAAAGTTAGCAGATATTAAGCAGACAGTGTACTGGTACTGGTACTATTAGTTGACATGTAGTTGTAAAGTTACTTATAGTCAACAGAATGTTCAAAAGGGACCATCAAAATAAAGTGTTACCGAATATTTTCTTAAATTCCTCTATAACTCTTTTAGAAAGCAGCCTGTGTATTCCCCAGAGAGAGACACTTCGTGTGACATTATGCAATTGTAAGTGTGTGCTGGGCACATCTGAGTCACTGGGGAGTTTGTGTGTGTGTGTGTGTGTGTGTGTGTGTGTGTGTGTGTGTGTGTGTGTCTGTGTGTTTGTGTGTGTGTGTGTGTGTGTGTGTGTGTGTGTGTGTGTGTGTGTGTGTGTGTGTGTGTGTGTGTGTGTGTGTGTGTGTGTGTGTGTGTGTGTGTGTGTTTGTGTGTGTGCGCGTGTGTGTGTGTGTGTGTGTGTATGGCCTGGTAAACCCTACATTACAAAGATGGCAATATCCAAAATCCTTGTCCTAAGGGGATATAGTATACAGTTTGCACAGAATAAAAATCATTATGTCTATGGAAAGTCCCCATAAAACATGAAAATACATTGTGTGTGTGTGACTGTCTGATAGAGATGAAACAGTGTGAGGGGAACTGGGAGTGTGGTGGAGAGTAATTGGACTGTTTGTGTGTTTTTAGAAGCTCTGATGGAGGTACTGCAGGTGTGTGAATGGAGGGCTCACCACAGTCACCTGACCACAGCTGTTCTCACTGACCAGCAGCCAAACATGTTTCCTCAAATCAGTTTCAGTTCACTTGAAACACCTCTGATTCCTCAACCTGCCTCCATGCTGACCAGAGACACCAACTATCAATTTACGCTTTAAATATATGCTTCAAATATATGCTTTACCTCAATAACTGATCCTAAAGGGATCTTCTGTGACTATATGGGTGCTTCTACAATGTGGATCCCCTTTCACAGTGGGTGAGGAGGAGGGAAAGTCTGACTACCTGATCTACTGTTTTATACAATAGAAATTGTCTTTTGAAAGTAACAAAATTAATGATGCAAACTTCATCAAATATGAGACATTCAAATGCTGCTGTAAAGCAGCAGTAACACGTTAAAAGTGTCATTATTCAACTCAATTCGGTTCAATCAAGTCACTTTTATTTTTATAGCACTTTATACAATAGTATTTTCTTCAAAACAGCTTCACAATAATAAACAGGAAAGTAACAGAATTAATGATGTAAACCATCAAATATAAGAAAAGTTCAAAATCTATTGTAAAATAGCTGTGTAAAGATAATAGTGTCATTATTCAGCTTGAGTCAGTTCAATGTTGCAAAAATCATCAGTTTTGAAAAAAAAAAATGATTCCGCTGTAAAGCCGAGGCAATTCAAAATCATGACTTCTTTGCTGTTGAAAGATTTCTGAACCTGTTAATTCTATATTTCTCGCTAATTTAGCCACTGTATCAAATAAATACCTAGGCTTGTGTTTGTTTTTTTCTGAAAGAGGCGAAAAGTAAGCAGATCTAGCGGTTTTTAAGGCCTTTCTGTAGGTGGAAATACTATCCTTCCATGCAAAGTGAAATACCTCTAGTTTTGATTTCTTCAAGCTTCGCTCCATTTTCCGAGCTGCTCTCTTAAGAGTGCCAGACCATGGCATCAGACTGTTCTCCTTAATCTTCTTAAAGCACAAAGAAGCAACTGTGTCTTAACCCAGGAACTAGAGGGAGCTTTTGTGGAAATCACATTTTTCCAGCTTGAGATAGAAGTGTTGTTCTCTCACTTTCTGGAGGACCTGCATCATGTTTTGGCGACGTTCGGCCTGGTTCCGAGAGTAGATGAAGATGTCGTCTATGTTGACTATGACGAACTGGTTGAGGAACTCCCAGAACACCTCGTTCATATAACCTTGAAATACGGAGGGTGAGTTGGACAATCCATATGGCATCACAAGATATTCTTAGTCTGGTGTTGACGGAGTGGCTGTGGGTGAGAGTGACTCTGTGACATATGTGTGTGTCAAGTCAAGTCACCTTAATTTATATAACACTTTTTACTGTCAGGTAACGTAGTTGTAGAGGAATCACGAGGAAGACAAGGAGAGACAGGAATCAGGAATTTATTTAAACTAAACTTAGGAGTCACAACACACGTCATAATATAGACGAAATACAAACGAGAACGGACAAGGAATAGGGAGAAACAGAGGGCTTAAATAACACAGGGAGACAAAGGAACATAATTGGGGCACAGGTGACATGGATGAAGATAATTAACTAAACACAGGTGAGACAACTGAAGACAAATGAGGAGTAGGAAAACTGAACAGGACTAAACCAAAAAAACTACAAAAAGGGGGGAAAACACAGAGTCACACTGTTACAGTACGCACCAAATGAGAAGGTAAGTCCCAAAAAGGCGCGCCCTCGCGCCGTATAACATCAATGGGGTAGGGGGGAGCAGGCAGTGCAGGAGGACAGGGCGGAGCAGACTGTGCAGTAGGCCAGGGCAGAGCAGGACGTGCAGGCGGCCAGGGCGGAGCAGGACGTGCAGGCGGCCAGGGCGGAGCTGGCTTTTCAGGGAACCAGGAAGGAGTAGGTTGCCAGGGCGGAGCTGGCAGTCCAGGGGACCAGGGCGGAGCTGGCTGTACAGGCGACCATGGCGAAGAGGACCCTTTGGGCGGCCGCGGCGGCGAAGACCCTTTGGGTGGCCATGGCGGAGAGGGGTTGCCCCCCCGAAAAACATTTCTTGGGGAGAGTTACAGACTCAGGAACAGACGTTGGCTGGGCAGTCTCAGGCTGGGCAGTAGGGACGTGAACAGTCCCAGACTGGGCAGAATTGGCCTTGATAGGTGGAATGGGTGGCGCCGACAGGGGAAAGAGCTTGGGCAACGCAGGAAGGGCCAGGAGCTTGGGTGGCGCTGGCAGGGCCTGGAGCTTGGGCGGAGCCGGCAGGGGCTGGAGCTTGGCGGCGCCGGCAGGGCCTGGAGCTTGAGTGACCCAGCAGGGAATGGAGCTTGGGCGACGCAGGCAGGGCCAGGAGCTTGGGCGGCGCCGGCAGGGCCAAGAGCTTGAGTGGCGCCGGCAGGGCAAGGAGTATAGAGACGGCCTCTGGGCTGATAGGAGGCTCAGGAAGGACCTCCGGGCATTGCGGGACGCGGGAAGTCCTCTTCCTCCTCCTCCGTCTCCAAGAGCGAGACGGCGCTGGGCTGGACGGGACCAGCGGTGAGGGATCTGGGCTGGATGGGACCAGCGGTGAAGGTTCTGGGCTGGAAGGGACCAGCGGTGAAGGCTCTGGGCTGGACGGGACCAGCGGTGAAGGCTCGGGGCTGGATGGGACCAGCGGTGAAGGCTCGGGGCTGGACGGGACCAGCGGTGAAGGCTAGGGGCTGGAAGGGACCAGCGGTGAAGGCTCTGGGCTGGACGGGACCAGCGGGGAAGGCTCTGGGCTGGACGGGACCAGCGGTGAAGGCTCTGGGCTGGGATCATGGAGTGCCGTGAACCGGGGTGACATAACGGTACTGACCATGTACGGTGAGCCACACCATCTCAACACGGAGTCCAGGTACCGTTCAAGGGTCATGTTGGGATTTCCCGGTGGCATCCATGAGGTGAAGTGGGGGTCTAATCCACTCCAAAATAAGTCCATCAGCTGCAGATCAGTTAATGTAGTTAGATTGCTGTACTCCACAAACTCCTCGAGGTAGGATTCAATCTTACAGCCATTCTGATAAATAGAGCACAAGATCTGACCCACTTCGTCCATTTTGAATGGTGCTGTCATGGTCCGTTCTTCTGTTAGGTAACATAGTTGTAGAGGAATCACGAGGAGAGACAGGAATCAGGAATTTATTTAAACTAAACTTAGGAGTCACAACACACGTCAAAATATAGACGAAATACAAACGAGGACGGACAAGGAATAGGGAGAAACAGAGGGCTTAAATAACACAGGGAGACAAAGGAACATAATTGGAGCACAGGTGACATGGATGAAGATAAATAACTAAACACAGGTGAGACAACTGAAGACAAACTCGGAGCGGGAAAACGTCTCGGGTTATGACTATAACCCTTGTTCCCTGAGAAGGGAACGAGACACTGCGTCGAGAATCAACACTTTGGGGACGCTCCCTTAGCGTGCGCCTCTGAAGTAAGAATGAAACTAATCCAATCCTGATTGGTGTTGCGTCGTGATGTAACATATGACGGCATAACCGGATGCATAAAAGTGACGCTGACACACACACACATCAGCTCCGCGATGAAGCAAGACGCTCTAAGGCCTCGAGGGGCGTGGCAGGACGACGCAGTGTCTCGTTCCCTTCTCAGGGAACAAGGGTTATAGTCATAACCCGAGACGTTCCCTTTGGAGGGAACTCAACACTGCGTCGAGAATCGACACTTTGGGGAACGAATGCCCACTAAGCCACGCACCGAAAACAGGCCTGCCCCGGAGTGAAACTGATTCAGGCACTCAGCTAGGACGAGAGCACGTGTGCGCCAAGCGTACTAGGGAGGTGCAGACTATAGAGGTCCTCAGAGGTCCTACAATTAGGACCTCTTCGCCTGAAGGACGGCCCTCAGGTCACCCTTCTGGCTGGAGGACTTCGGTTGAGAGTGCTTCCTCTGTTTGCCAAACTCCCGCAGGAGGGCCTCTAGAGGCAACACTCTCTTTTTTTTTTTTTTGCTTCCTGAAACCTGTCAACAACTGTAGTGACAGCGTTGGAAAACAGGCCAGAAGGAGATAGCGGAGCGGCCAACAGGAAATATTTGCCTCACTTAGATCTTTAAGAAGATCGGCCTGGTACGCCTGCAAAATCGTCCTAGAGTGCAGGCACGCACCAGCCTGACCTTTTCTTTTCTAAATATTTTACCAAAGGAACCAGGCTCTCGAGCCTGGCTTCGGGTATTAATCGGGATTCGTTCTCGACCCCCTGAAGCGGGTTTCCGGAAGGGCTGGACCGAAAAAGATTCTCGATTGGCGAACGCGAATGCTGCCTGGCCGCAAAAATGTGGGGCGGACAGTGCAGCCTGCGTTCGCTGGAAACCAATGTGTCCCGAAACGTTTTTAACGGCGGAAGAGCAACATCGATTTCCTGCACCATATAAGCCCAGCCAACCAGTGCAGAGGTGTCCCTGCACGGTTTGTTGGGCAGCGCTGGGGCTTAAAGTGAAGATGCCGGATCAGGAGAAAGATAGCACGCTAAAGCTTCCTCCATCTGCGGCAACTTGCCATAACCCGACTCTCTCGCACCCACCACATTCGAATAAACATATAATGAATGTGGTGAGATATCTAAAGAATGGGGTTTTTCCCAGGATCTACACATATATATTTATATTTTTATAAAGATCTGGGAAAAACAGTAAGCCCCGGCTCTGAGGTTGTGAACGGTGCTGCAGGAATCTCTCGTCTAGTTCATTTTGACGGGGATCATCCTGCTTATTTTGTGGCCAGCTCATATATTTTATATATATAAATATATTTATTTATATATTTATTTAGTCTGGCCACCGCACGCATCACAACTTCCACGAGCTCTACATAAGCAGAAACATAAGCCGGCGAGTGTGACTCATGTTGCTCGTTCCCGATGCTGAGCACATCTACTTCCTTATAAACAGATAGCTCGAGCACTGGGCACTCGTCATGGGCAGAAGAAGCCGCATCACGGGCTTCTGCGTCGTGAACGAGTGTCATAGAATCTGCGGATGATGAGAGAAAAGGTGCCTCAGCAGTCTCGTTCTCATCCGCGAGATCCTTCTTGATCTCCACGATCTAAGCCGTCGCGCCGCCTCAAAGGACGCGGGACCCAAACCGCGGGGATCGTGAGCCTGGCCATCATCAGGAAATAATATAGCCAAGCGGGAGCGCAGCACTCTAATAGGAAGTGCTTCACAGTGTGCACAGGCAGCCCTCTCGAGAGCTGACAGTGCGTGCTGCGCCCCTAAACAATACACACACACACAGCTGATGCGTGTCCCCACCCGTGGCATATATATTATCTTGGGCAGGGGTGCACACACTTAGTGTATTGTTCACTTGCCATAATACAGAGCTTTGCAAGGACAAACAACACCAAATAAGACAGACAGTTTCACAGAGAGCGCTTGCTGAAGAGCTAAAGCTGATGTGTGTGTGTGTCAGCGTCACCTTTATGCATCCGGTTATGCCGTCACATGTTACATCACGACGCAATACCAATCAGGATTGGATTAGTTTCATTCTTACTTCAGAGGCGCACGCTAAGGGAGCGTCCCCAAAGTGTCGATTCTCGACGCAGTGTTGAGTTCCCTCGAAAGGGAACTGAACAGGACCAAACCAAAAAAAAAGAAATTGAAAAAGGGGGGAAAACAGAGTCACACTGTTACATGTACAATGTAGATGGTTTCTGTCACGCTGTGGGTTTTGTGTCTTGTTCCTTGTACTTGTCTGTCACGTGCTTCCCTGTTTGTCCTGTGATCCTGCCATGTGTCTTGTCATTTGTTAATTGTCTGATCATTGTCCACAGGTGTTCCTTGTCTTGTAATTAGTTAGTGTATTTAAGCCCTCATGTTTGCCCTATGTCTTTGTCGTGGATTGTATGTTGTTGCACTGCATCTCTGAGTATTTCTTTGGTTCCCTGTATTTCGGTTTCTTGGACTCTCTGCCTTTCTCTGGATTACCTGTTTGCCTTGTTCCCAACCTTGTGTGTTTGTTTGTTTATGTTTTAAAAGTAAAGTTTATGTTTGGGTCCTCACCAGCTTGCCTCCAGTGGTTTGATTGCGTTACAGTTTCAATGCAGCTTTACAGGGATAACAGGAAGAAAATGCAACAAAGTTTGTTTCAGCTGTACAGCAGATCGAGAATAAAAGAGTGTCATACTCCAGCTTAAGTAAATTCAGTGATGGTTCATTTTTGTTGTAAAAAAATTATTAATTTAGTTCATATATATATATATATATATATATATATATATATCGTCTAGCTCATTTCAATGCTCATAAAATGGTGTCAATGCAGGCAGATCAGTAATATTGTTGAATATTAAATGTCCCCAACTAAGCAAGCGAAAAGCCAAAGGTGTGGTATAGGGTGTTATAGGAAGTGTTCCCGGTTCCAGCTGACCTAGCTTATGCAGCCTAACAATGATTTAAATTATAGAAATGTATAATTGTGTGTGTGTGTGTGTGTGTGTGTGTGTGTGTGTGTGTGTGTGTGTGTGTGTGTGTGTGTGTGTGCTTTTACAGGTTTGGTTGTACTTTTGGTTTTGGTTAGGTTTTGGTTATACAGGTTTGGACACTCAACTGAGACTGCCCTGCTCTCAGTAATTGAAGCACTGAGACTGGCAAGAGCAGTTTCCAAATCCTCAGTTCTCATCCTGCTGGATCAGTCTGCTGCCTTTGCCACAGTTAACCACCAGATCCTCCTGTCAGTCCTGATGAAGGGCATCTCGGGAACCACACTCCAATGGTTCAAGTCTTACCTCTCAGGTAGGTCCTTTAGGGTGTCGTGGAGGGGTGTGGTGTCTAAGACCCAACATCTAGCTACTGGGGTGCCCAAGGGCTCAGTGCTTGGACCACTTCTCATCTTCTCTCACATCCACTTCTCATGACCACATGACATCACTAGAATCTGTGATTCAGAAACATGGCTTTTCCTATCACTGCTACGCTCATGACACACAACTCTACCTCTCCTTCCAGCCTGACAATCCAATGATAGCTGCTCGCATCTCAACCTGCCTGACAGACATTTCTGGCTGGATGAAGGACCACCACCTTCAACTAAACCTTGCGAAGACAGAGGTAATTGTGGTCCCGGCCAACCCATCACTTCATCACAACTTCTTCATTCAGCTAGACTCGTCATCCATAACTCCATCAGGGTCAGCCAGGAACCTTGGGGTTGTAATTGATGATCAATTGAACTTCACAGACCACATTGCTAGAACTGCCCGGTCCTGCAGATTTGCCTTGTACAACATTAGGAGGATCAGGCCCTTCCTATCAGAGCATGCTACACAAATCCTTGTCCAAGCGCTTGTTCTATCGAGACTGGACTATTGTATTGCTCTCCTGGCTGGTCTTCCAGCTTGCTCTGTCAAACCTCTGCAACTGATCCAGAATGCTGCAGCCAGAGTGGTCTTTAATGAGCAAAGGAGAGCACACGTCACTCCTCTCCTCACAAAATTGCACTGGTTGCCAGTTGCTGCTTGCATTAAATTCAAGTCACTGACGTTTGCCTACAGAACAACCACTGACTCTGCTCCCTTTTACCTAAACTCATTACTTCAGACTTATGTGCCATCCAGAAACTTGCGCTCTGCAAGCGAATGCCGTCTTGTGGTGCCATCTCAAAGAGGCACAAAATCTCTTTCTGCTGTCTGCCTTGCTGCCTTGCTGTTGGTTTGTGTCTGTAGCTTCGCATATCTTTCTGTTTTGAATCATTATTTACTGCCATTCCCTGTTGTTTATACTGCTAAATATAACTTACTCAACATCACATATTAACCTGACATCGCTAGCTTCAATCTAAATAGTTGCTAGCACAACAAGCTACTAATTCGCTAGCCTGTTAGCGTGCCATCCGTGCGCTCTTTATTTATTTATTTAGCTCGCACCTTTTAGAAATCCATCAAAGCTGTGGTAAGTCGAATCAGTCAACAAACACGGTGAGTCATGTCATCTTCTCCTCTTATTGTGACTTGCACTTTATGTAACATGTATAGCATAGCCTTCTCTGTCAGCACAGGATTTACATGTGATAAATGCAGGGAGATAGTCAGGCTGACGGAGAAGATTTCAGAACTAGATACACGCAATCAAACTTTAATTGAGGTTAACTGTAAGAGTGCAAGGGCTTTAGATACTGCTTTGGATGCGACTAGCTTAGAGAACACTGTACATTGTTCGGTTCCGGCTGAAGTAGAGCCTGTCCAGCAGGGCAATTGGGTGACGTGAGGTGCTGTAGTCGCGGGACAAAACACCACTCTTCCGTTCCGATTACAACATTAAACAGATTCTCCCCACTCAGTGAAACACCCACTGAGAATCCTGTTGAATGTGCCCTAGTTATTGGCGATTCTATTACACTGAACGTGAAAATACCCTTACGAAAATTAACCATGTTTTTTTTTGTTGTTGTTATGTTCTGTTTTTTATATGGGGAAAGAGTACATTGTACTAGTATTCTTGCTTCAGTTCTACGGCCCTCTGTGAAGTAAATGATCTCATTTTTTCTCTCTGGATTTAATTTTGCCTGAATATACGTTTGCCTGTAAGTACGAAGTCATACAGTTATCCTGACATCTAGCACTAAGAATATTAGCAATGAAATCATTTGTTAATGAAGTTTGAGGTCGTTCTAAATGAGTATTTTGATCACATATGATAAACGTTAGCTTCGTAATGTAATTTCCCATAGAAGTTAGCATTAAGCTATTGCATTTGTTTTTAAACATCATTGTTCATTGTTCTTGAACATCTTCTGTATCAGAATGAAATACTGAAATGTATTGTTCTTGGCAGTTCTTGTTTTACAGTGCTTCCTGAGTAAAGTTTGGAAAGGATATACAAGCTTCGTTCTTTGTCTTGGGGAAACTCTTGGGGAAACAGACTAAACCGCGTCATACACACGCAGAAGCGGGGGCAGAATAGTAGTAACTACGGTTTTGTAGTAAAACCATTGTAACTACAAATAAACCATGGTTCCCTTTCAAGGGAACTCAAGCTGCGTTTGAGACGCGGTGGGAACGCTCTGCGTGATTACGTCATGAAGCACGTCTAAAATCAGTCCAATGGAAGCCCACTACGACATAGGTGACGTCATAGACCAGGAAAGTATAAAGCAGCCCTGAAATCAGACCGCAACAGCTTCTGTACCTTCAGCAAGCGCTCTCTGTATATCTGTCCTTGTCTATTTATTGTTGTCTGTCAAGCCTAACATATCTATCATTATTATGGCGAGCAAGCAAGATTATAGACGGTGTGTTGTTCCCTGCCCTCGTTATATTACGGGTGGGGACACACATCAGCTTTGTGTTGCTTGTTTGGGAGTGGAGCATGCCCAGTCAGTCCTTGAGGGGGCTGATTGTGAGCATTGTATGAGTCTATCTATGAAGATGCTCCGCTCTCGCCGATCGTTCTTTGAGGAGAATGGTTTGGTTCGCGCTCCCCGCGCGGGTCCCGCTGTTGCCTAGACACGGCGGCGACTCGCATTTTGGGGTTCGCAAACGGATCTGACAGCGTGGGTTGGGACGGGCCCCCCCCTATCTCAGCTTTCACCTGCAGATCCAGTGTGCTGCGATTTCCAGTTCCGAACAAAAGGAATTGGTATCGTGAGTGTTGAATAAAGATGAGCTTTTATAAGGAGGTTTTTCTAATGCTGTTGCTAGTTAAATATTTACTGGACAGCTGAACATTATGAGAGTGACAATAAAAAGAGTTTATTAGATGAAATATATCTAAAAAAACAGGAAAACTCTGTATCTCAGCCTCCTCGTCGGGAACTACTGGTTTTACCCTATCTCCACACTGAGGTGTCGAGATCGTGGAATAAACCGGTTTCTATTTTATGTGTTTAATACCAAAACGTCTAACTAGAGTAAAGTTATGGGTATTAAGTATCATCGTATGACAGTGCCTTGGATTATAGAGACGCTTACGAGCTTTCCCTCTCCCGAGTCGGCGTCATCATTTTTTAACCCCGACGTTACCCACCAGCCATCTTTTATGATAAATAAATTTTATGAGGCAGTACTGGTGGGTAAAGTATTTAAGGACATAGATAAATGTGAGGATGTCAGCATTGACTCTATTCGAGAATATATTCGAGAATATATATATATATATATATTTATATGTATAATTTTTTTTGATATAAAAATAAAGAAAAAGAAAGATAAAAATGTCTGTTCTTCTGGACGCTCCACTTTCAAGAAAACGTCTCAGGTTACGTATGTAACCCTGGTTCCCTGATAGGGAACGAGACGCTGCGTTTGAGACGCGGTAGGAACGCTCTGCGTGATTATGTCGTAAAGCACATGTAAAATCAGTCCATTGGAAGCCCGCTACGACATAGGTGACGTCATAGACCAGGAAACTATAAAGGAACCCTGAAATCAGACCGCGATAGCTTCTGAAAAACCTGAAGCAAGTCGATCAGGGCATGCAGGAAGTATGGCAGGCAAACGCAGCGTATCGTTCCCTATCAGGGAACCAGGGTTACATACGTAACCTGAGACGTTCCCTTTCAAGGGAACTCGAGCTGCGTTTGAGACGCGGTGGGAACCCTATACCCACTACGCCATAGTGACAAATGCCCGTTCTGTGTGAGGTCCTGCGCACACTAAGAAGCAAGCAACCTCGCCCCAGGAGTGGAGAGGTCAAGGTCATAAAACCTGACAAATGTATGCGGAGAGGACCATCCTGCCACATTACACACGCCAAGAAGGGAAACTCCCGAAATTAAGGCCATAGAGGCCGCCATACTCCGAGTAGAATGGGCCCGCACAGCCATAGGTGAAAGCTGTCAGGCCGCTTCATAAGCCAATGAAATAGCCTCGACTATCCATTTACTCATAACGTGCTTAGATGCAGGGCATCCTCTCTTGAGTGACCCAAAACAAACAAATAGTTGCTCAGATTTACGCCACAGGGCAGCTCTGTGAACGTAGGCATCTAAAGCCCGGACTGGACATAACAGGTTAAGCTGTTACTGGTCAGGGGTATTAAAGGGTGGAGGATAAAAGGCCTGCAGCACTATTGGGCCCCCAACATTCAGTGGGACCTTAGGAATATAACCCGGCCTGGGGTAGAGAAATGCCTTCACCATACCAGGTGCAAATTCCAGACATGAAGGAGCAACCGACAAAGCATGTAAATCACCAATTCTCTTGATAGATGAGATAGCAAGGAGAAATAAAGTCTTTAGAGTGAGGAACTTTTCAGAAACCTCCTCGATGGGTTCGAAGGGAGCTAAAGCCAGACCCTCGAGTACAATGGCCAAGTCCCAAGCTGGTGCTCTAGATTGCAGTGCAGGTCTCAACCTCAATGTACCACGGAGAAAGCGAGTAATTAAAGGGTTTCTCCCAATAGAAGTACCCCCCAGAGGGGTGTGGTAGGCAGATATAGCCGCCACGTAAACCTTTAGGGTGGAAGGAGATAACCTGGCCGAGAAACGGTCTTGCAGAAAGTCAAGAACTGAACCAACAGGGCAGTTAACAGGATCTAACTGACGTTCAACACACCACGTGGTGAAAAGTTTCCATTTTAGCGCATACAGCCTTCTCGTGGAAGGAGCTCTGGATTGAAGAATGGTTTCTACAACATCGGTCGAAAGACCGGTCTCCCTGAGCCTGGGCCCCTCAGAGGCCAGGCCCACAGTTTCCACAACTCCGGCCGAGGCTGAAATATCGTGCCCCCGGCCTGAGACAGGAGGTCCACCCTGATTGGGATCTCCAAGGGGGAGCCGTCCAGAAGAGACACCAAGTCCGAGAACCAAACTCGGGTCGGCCAATAAGGGGCTACTAGTAGCAGACGAGCCCCTTCTCGGCGAACCCTCTCCAGAACCCCCGGAAGCAATGATATCGGGGGAAAGGCGTACAGGTGCAGCCTCGGCCTCACCTGCACCATAGCATCCAGACCGAGAGGAGCTGGGTGCGTTAGAGAGAACCACATGGGACAATGGGTTGAATCTGATGATGCGAAAAGGTCTACCTGAGCACGACCGAACTTTTCCCACAGGAACTCCACCACTTCTGGGTGAAGTCTCCACTCCCCGGGCCTCAGCCCCTGTCTCGACAGAATATCTGCTCCCACATTCTGACGCCCCGGAATATATACCGCCTTGAGCGACAGTAACTTCCCCAGGGCCCATAGGAGGATCTGATGGGCCAATTTGCAAAGGTGACGTGACCTCAGACCCCCCTGATGGTTGATATAGGAGACCACCGAAGTGTTGTCTGTGCGGACCAACACGTGATGGCCTCTCAGGTCTGGCAGGAAATATTTGAGTGTTCGAAATACCGCCATCAACTCTAAACGATTTATGTGCCAGGAACATTGATGGTCCTGCCACAGACCTTGCGCCGAGCGGCCTCTCATGACCGCCCCCCATCCCGTGAGGGAAGCATCCGTCGAAAGCGTGACGCGTCGACAAGGAGCCCCCAACACTGGGCCCTGGGCGAGGAACCAAGGTTTCTTCCACAAGACCAAGGCACGAAGGCATAGCCGCGTGACCTTGATCTTGCGGAACGGATTTCCCCTCGGAGAAAACCCCTTGGTCCTGAGCCACCACTGCAGGGGTCTCATGTACAGAAGGCCAAAAGTAATAACGTTGGACGCAGCTGCCATGAGACCCAACAGTCTCTGAAACTGTTTCACAGTGAGTGACTGGCCTAGTTTCACATTCTTTGCGGCTGTGAGAATCGCAGAAATACGAGCAGGAGACAGGCGTGCCTGCATTGTGGTCGAATCCCAAATTACACCTAGAAAAGTGGTCCTCTGAGCAGGGAGGGGCACACTCTTTTTGGTGTTTAGCCGCAACCCCAAACTCTTTATGTGGGAAAGGACAGCATCTCGATGCTGAACTGCCACCTGCTCTGACTGAGCTAAAATCAACCAATCGTCGATGTAATTTAATACGCGGATGCCCTGGAGTCTCAACGGAGCCAGAGCTGCGTCCATGCATTTTGTAAAAGTGCGGGGAGATAAACCTAGGCCAAATGGAAGAACCCGATATTGGTATGATTCGCCCCCGAAAGCGAACCTCAGGAACCTCCTGTGATGAGGATGTATAGATACATGGAAGTACGCGTCCTTCAAGTCTATTGTGACAAACCAGTCCTCGGACTGAATCTGTGATACAATCTGTTTGAGTGTAAGCATTCTGAACTTGAGTTTCTGAACCCTGCTGTTTAACTGGCGCAGGTCTAGAATAGGACGCAGCCCTCTATCCTTCTTTGGAACAATGAAGTAACGGCTGTAAAACCCTGACTCTCTGCTGGGAGGAGAAACCCTTTCTATAGCTCCCTTTCGAAGAAGTGTCAGTACTTCTTGCTCCATTACCAGAGCCTGCTGTGAGTCCACCACCGTGGGGAGGACTCCTTGAAATCTGGGCGGACGAGAACCGAACTGAATTCTGTAACCCTTTTCTATTATGTGCAGGACCCATAGAGAAATATTTGGCAGAAGTTTCCACACTGCCAGAAATTCCGATAAGGGAACCAGTCTCTCGAGACTGGCCTCTGGATTTGATTGAACAATCATTTCGGCGCCCTAAAGCGGTGAACCGGCAGGGAACAACCGAACTGACCGTTCTACAACCCTCCTCAGAGGATTGCACGGGGACGCTGACACCTCGGCGCCCTGAAGCGGCGAACCGGCAGGGAACAACCGAAGTGCCAGCGCTGCGGCTCTCCTCGGAGAGTCGCCCCCCGGAGGGTGCCAAGGAGGGACGGTTCCTCGGAACCGTTCCTCCCTGGAGGGGACCACCCTCAGAAGCCTGATAGCCTTGGCGTCAGGACTTCTTCTTAGCCCAAGCTCTCCTAGAGATAACAGTCCTCAGATCTTGTCTACCCCTAACAGGTCTGGGCTGCGAGCGCCACTCAGGAACCGTAGATTGAGGAGGTGCCCGAGCGGCGACGCTCTGTTTTTGTTGAACTCTGTGAGTGGAGCTCGTAGACGGACGAGGCTGCTCAGACTTTATACTACGAGCAGCCTCGGGGACAATAGACCGGCGAGGAAGAAACCTCTGAAACGCAGCCGCTTGTTTCTTATTTTCTTGAAACCTATCGACGACACAATCTATAGCGTCGCCGAACAGACTTGTAGGTGACAGCGGTGCGTCCAGAAGAACAGATCTATCTTTATCCTTTATTTCTGATAAATTTAACCATATATGGCTTTCCGTGGCCACCACGGTTCCTTGGTGGCTCGGAGAGATAAATCTGTCGTGCGACGCAATTCTCGAATTGCGTCAGCACTAACTTCCTCATTATCGTCTATGTCCTTCGGCAGGTCAGCCTGGTACGCTTGGAGAATCGACATAGTGTGCAAACATGCTGCGGCCTGACCTGCTGCCGAATACGCTTTACCCACCAACAAAGATGTATTTTTTAATGGTTTGGTGGGTAACGTCGGGGCTTTCAGAGAAGAAGACTTCTCTGGGGAGAGATAGCTCGCTAGTGTGTCTTCAGCACGAGGCATAGTCAAATAATCATAATGATCAATCCCTTGAACTTTACTATAATTCTTAGTTTGTGGGTTATGCACTCTGGAAGACGCCGGTTTAATCCACGATCTCGAAACCTCGGTGTGGAGATCGGGAAAAAACGGGAGTTCCCGACGAGGAGGTCGTGATCTAGATGGTAAATAACGTTCATCTAAAAGACTCTTTCTAGATTCAACATCAAAATCATCGGCTGGCCACTCAATATTTAATTTAGTAACAGCACGAGATAAAACCTCCATAAGCTCCTCATCAGCAGGGGTATGAGCTGGCGAACACTCAATATCCCCCATACTACCGACATCCAGATCCTCAGAACTGGATAGCCGTAATATTGGTGCCTCAGCCTGGGAAGGAGAAGCCGCAGAGCGGGCTCCTTCCTGGGCAAAGACACCGAATCCAGCAGGTAAGGGCTGAGAAAGGGCGGGGCCCGTCTCAAACCCCGCTACTAGATCCATCTGCGAACCCCAAGATGAAAGTCGACGCTGTGCCTCGGCAGCAGCGGGACCCGCACCTCGGGGAGCGCGAACCGAACCGTCCTCCTCAAAGAACGCCCGGCGAGAGCGGAGAGTGCAATGCTCACAGTCAGCCCCCTCGAGGACTGACTGGGCATGCTCCACTCCCAAACAAGTAATACACATAGGATGTGTTTCCCCACCCGTGATATAACGAGGGCAGGGCACAACATAAGGTTTATAACTTTGCTTGCTCGCCATATATATATAAGGGGCTTGACAGACAACAATAAATAGACAAGGACAGATATACAGAGAGCGCTTGCTGAAGGTGCAGAAGCTATCGCGGTCTGATTTCAGGGTTGCTTTATAGTTTCCTGGTCTATGACGTCACCTATGTCGTAGCGGGCTTCCATTGGACTGATTTTACACGTGCTTCACGACGTAATCACGCAGAGCGTTCCCACCGCGTCTCAAACGCAGCTCGAGTTCCCTTGAAAGGGAACTAAACCTTTCAGCGGCATTCCAGAGGTTTCTTCCTCACCAATCTATGTTCCTGAAACTGGCATAGAGTGCAAAAAAAGAAGAAGACCTGATGCCGAGGCTATCAGGCTTCTAAGTGTGGTCCCCTCCGGGGTAGGGACGGTTTTGAGAAATCGTTTCTCCTCGGCGCCCTCTGGGATGCGACTCTCTGAGGAGGGTCGCAGCGCTGCCAGTTCGGTTGTTCCCTGCCGGTTCGCCGTTCAGGGCACCGAGGTGTCAGCGTCCCCATACGATTCTCCGAGGAGGGTCGTAGAGCAGTCAGTTCGGTCTCCCTGCCGGTTCGCCGTTTCAGGGTGCCGAGGTGCCTGCTTTTTCCTACGATCCTCCGAGGAGGGTCGTAGGAACTAAGCTAGTTAGAGGTATGCAAGATCTAAATAAAAAGAGGACTGTCACCATCTCTAATAAAGCTTAGACAAGAAGTCCTGCCGAAAGAAAAAGGAGGGACGGTTTTGAGAAATCGTTTCTCCTCGGCGCCCACTGGGGTGCGACTCTCTGAGGAGGGTCGCAGCGCTGCCAGTTCAGTTGTGCCCTGCCGGTTCGCCGCTTCAGGGCGCCGAGGTGTCAGCGTCCCCGTGCAATCCTCCGAGGAGGGTTGTAGAACGGTCAGTTCGGTTGTTCCCTGCCGGTTCGCCGCTTCAGGGCACCAAAATGGTTGTTCAATCAAATCCAGAGGCCAGTCTCGAGAGACTGGTTCCCTTATCGGAATTTCTGGCAGCGTGGAAACTTCTGCCAAATATTTCTCTATGGGTCCTGCACATAATAGAAAAGGGTTACAGAATTCAGCTCGGTTCTCGTCCGCCCAGATTTCAGGGGGTCCTCCATACGGTAGTGGACTCACAGCAGGCTCTGGTTATGGAGCATGAAGTACTGACACATCTTCAAAAAGGAGCAATAGAAAGGGTTTCTCCTCCCAGCAGAGAGTCGGGGTTTACAGCCGTTACTTCATTGTTCCAAAGAAGGATGGAGGGTTGCGTCCTATTCTAGATCTGCGCCATTTAAACAGCAGAGTTCAGAAACTCAAGTTCAGAATGCTTACACTCAAACAGATTGTATCACAGATTCAGTCCGAGGACTGGTTTGTCACAATAGACTTACGCGTACTTCCAAGTATCTATCCATCCTCATCACAGGAAGTTCCTGAGGTTCGCTTTAAAAACGGGGGCGAAGCATACCGAAGCATTCGCGTATTATATTATATCGACGATTGGTTGATCCTAGCTCAATTTGACCATATGGCAGTTCGGCATCGAGATGTCGTTCTGTCTCATTTAAAGATGTTGGGGTTGCCACTCAACGCCAAGAAGAGTGTGATCCTCCCAGCTCAGAGGACCACTTTTCTAGGTGTATTATGGGTTTATCTAGGCCAGTCACTCACTGTGAAACAGTTTCAGACTGTGGGTCTCATGGCAGCTGTGTCCAACGTAATTACTTTTGGCCTTCTGTACATGAGACCCCTGCAGTGGTGGCTCAGGACCAATGGGTTTTCTCCGAGGGGAAATCCGTTTTCGCATGATCAAGGTCACGCGGCTATGCCTACGTGCCTCGGTCATGTGGAAGAACCTTGGTTCCTTGCCCAGGCCCAGTGTTGGGGGTTTCTTGTCGACGGATAATACTATCGACGGATGCTTCCCTCACAAGTCGGGAGTGATCATGAGTGGTCGCTCGGTGGAGGGTCCGGACAAAACACTGACGATCTCGTATATCAGAGCAGATATCCTGTTGAGGCAGGGGCTGAGGCCCTGGGAATGGAGACTTAACCCCGAGGTGGTGGAGCTCCTATGGGAGATCTTTGGTCAAGATCAGGTCGATCTTTTCACATCATACGATACAACCCATTGTCCGCTATGGTTTTCCCTCACATATCCAGCCCCTCTCGGACTGGACGCTATGGTGCAGGTGTGGCCGAGGCTGCACCTGTACACATTCCCCCCGATATCAATGCTCCCGGGAGTTCTGCTGGGGTGCGACTCTCTGAGGAGGGTCGCAGCGCTGCCAGTTCGGTTGTTCCCTGCCGGTTCGCCGCTTCAGGGCGCCGAGGTGTCAGCGTCCCCGTGCAATCGTCTGAGGAGGGTTGTAGAACGGTCAGTTCGGTTGTTCCCTGCCGGTTCGCCGCTTCAGGGCACCGAAATGATTGTTCAATCAAATCCAGAGGCCAATCTCGAGAGACTGGTTCCCTTATTGGAATTTCTGGCAGCGTGGAAACTTCTGCCAAATATTTCTCTATGGGTCCTGCACATAATAGAAAAGGGTTAAACGGAGTTGTGGAAACGGTGGGCTTGGCCTCTGAGGGGGCCCAGCTCATAGAATCCGGTCTCTCGACTGAGGTCGTTGAGACCGTCCATCAATCCAGAGCTCCTTACACGAGAAAACTATGTACATTGAAATGGAAACTGTTCTCTACATGGCGTGGAGAACGTGTTTTAATCTTGTTAACTGCCCGGTTGGTACAGTTCTCGATTTCCTACAAGACCGTTTCTCTGCTGGATTATCACCCTACACCTTAAAGGTGTACGTAGCGGCTATATCTGCTTATCACCCCTCTAGGGGCTATTTTCTTGGGAGAGATCATCTTATTATTTGTTTTCTCCGTGGTACATTGAGGCTCAGGCCTGCACTGCAATCTAGAGCAGCGGCTTGGGATTTGGCCATTGTACTTGAGGGTCTGGCCTTGGCTCCCTTCGAGCACATCTAGGAGGTTTCAGAAAAATTCCTCACTCTAAAGACTATATTTCTCCTTGCTATTTCATCTATCAAGAGAATTGGTGATTTACATGCTCTGTCGGTTGCTCCTTCATGTCTGGAATTTGCACCTGGTATGGTGAAAGCATTCCTCTACCCTAGACCGGGTTATATTCCTAAGGTCCCACTAAATGTTGGGGGCCCAATAGTGCGGCAGGCCTTTTATCCTCCACCCTTTAATACCCCAGATCAGGAACAGCTTAACCTGTTATGTCCAGTCCGGGCTTTAGATGCCTACGTTCACAGAGCTGCTCTGTGGCGTAAATCTGAGCAATTATTTGTTTGTTTTGGGTCACTCAAGAGAGGATGCCCTGCATCTAAACAGGTGATGAGTAAATGGATAGTCGAGGCTATTTCATTTGCTTATGAAGCGGCCGGACAGCCTTCACCTATGGCTGTGCGGGCCCATTCTACTCGGAGTATGGCGGCCTCTATGGCCTTAATTTCGGGAGTTTCCCTTCTTGATGTGTGTAATGCGGCAGGATGGTCCTCTCCGCATACATTTGTCAGGTTTTATGACCTTGACCTCTCCACTCCTGGGGCGAGGTTGCTTGCTTCTTAGTGTGCGCAGGACTTCACACAGAACGGGCATTTGTCACTATGGCGTAGTGGGTACGGGGTTCCCATCGCGTCTCAAACGCAGCTCGAGTTCCCTTGAAAGGGAACGTCTCAGGCTACGTATGTAACCCTGGTTCCCTGATAGGGAACGAGACGCTGCGTTTGCCTGCCATACTTCCTGCATGCCCTGATCGACTTGCTTCAGGTTTTTCAGAAGCCGACGCGGTCTGATTTCAGGGCTGCTTTATAGTTTCCTGGTCTATGACGTCACCTATGTCGTAGTGGGCTTCCATTGGACTGATTTTACACGTGCTTCACGACGTAATCACGCAGAGCGTTCCCATCGCGTCTCAAACGCAGCGTCTCGTTCCCTATCAGGGAACCAGGGTTACATACGTAACCTGAGACGTTTCCTGGCCTATGACGTCACCTATGTCGTAGTGGGCTTCCATAGGACTGATTTTACACGTGCTTCATGATGTAATCACGCAGAGCGTTCCCACCGCGTCTCAAACGCAGCGTCTCGTTCCCTATCAGGGAACCAGGGTTACATACGTAACCTGAGACGTTTTACTACGATAACCTTGGTTTAACCATGTTTTTTTTTTTTAAGTAACCATGGTTAACTATGGTTTTTGTAGTAAAACCATAGTAACTACAAAATGAACCATGGTTTTAGTAGTAAAGCCATAGTAACTACAAAATTAACCATGTTTTTTACTATAGTAAAAACCATGGTTAATTTTGTTAAAATTCACTGTCAGAAAAATAAGGTACACAATGGTACAAATAATGTTCCTCAAAGAACAATTTTGTACCTTTTCAGTAATAGTACCTTTAATGGTACAGTAAAAACCTCTGAGGATACTATTTGGTACATTTGTACAATTGAAATGGTGCATAATTGTTCTCACATCAAGGGTACAATGATAGGCAAATTACTGTTTCATTCATGATTTGTTGCTGTGTTGAGTATTTGCATAGCAGTAAGATTCTGATTGGTCGAAATCACTTCAGCCATTTAGAATTTTCGAACTGACAGCGGAAGCAGGCTACACCACTGCAGCACGGTCCAGGGTTTATTTTTAAATATCAAACTTGAAGAAGACAAAATTTAAACGTGAGTTCTGATAATTTATGTTTATTTAGTTCACAAGTCAAAAATATATATGTTTCAGCCATTTAACGTTAATTTAGCGAATCATATTAGCTTTGCATCAAATGCCTTTTAGCCATTTCACTTGTTAACACTTTTTAATGCAATTTGACTAGTATTAATCATTGCGTGTACATAATATGGAGTTTGTTCTTTATGTACACTAAAACTGTTAACTGTTAACTTTGCTATTAGGCATAGCAACATGAAACTGATTGCCCAAGGTCGGTAAGCCGTTACTGCATTTTCAAATCTCGGAGAGCGGGAAGCAGATTACGAGCACGAGCACCACCATGGCTTCGCCCGCTTTGAAATGAAGAACCGCTTAAAGTCAGAAGACCTTTAGAGGCTGGACTCGAATTACAAGACGAAAAGAAGAGGAAATTCAAAGGTGGGTTTTATGTTAATGTTTAACCAAATAAAACATGTATAAAGCGTTACAGCCACTCAACATGACATTAGCTAGTGTAAATAGCGTAATTAGGTTAGTCATTCTCTGAGATGGGTGCCATTTGGTTCATACCTTTTTTTTTTTATACTTCAAATAGTTATAATATTTCTGATCATTTCATGTGATAGTGGATTAGTCAAACCTTTAAGAAAATACATTTTCCCACCTCAGGCATGAAATCACAGTCAGCAAATTTTCTTTGGCACAGATTTGGTCCAGATAAACAGCTGAGCTGTGGCCCAGATTAGATTGTGTTTGCCGGCCCAGATATGGCCCACACCTCCTTTGCCAGAACTGAACTAAAGGAGTGCCATAACTCCACCAAGCATGAGCCAAATAATACAATTTCATGTGGCCTATATGTGTGCCTAGTATGCTATTTTAGTATGGTTGAGTTCTGATCTAACTGATCTATGTGGCCCACATGCAGCTGACAGTATGTAAAACTCTTATTAACTCAAAGTAAACAACAAATGTACTCAAAACAATTTACTTTTGACAAGTGTTTAAATAATTACAGCTAAACAGTTGTACTTAATAATTACAGTAGTATTCAGTTGAAAATATTTCATAAAAATAAATATAATTACAGAAAGTTGAATTTAATAATTACATTAGTATTCAGTTGAAAACATTTAAGAATAATATAATTACAGCTACTCAGTTGTACTTAATTTAAGTAGTATTCCGTTGAAAAAAATCATAAAAAAATTACAGAAAGTTGAATTTAATAATTACAGTAGTATTCAGTTGAAAACATTTTAGAATAATATAATTACAGCTACTCAGTTGTACTTAATAATTTAAGTAGTATTCAGATGAAAACATTTCAGAAAAATAAATATAATTACAGAAACACAGTTGAATTTAATAATTACAGTAGTATTCATTTGAAAACATTTAAGAATAATATAATTACAGACACTCAGTAATACGTAATAATTTAAGTAGAATTACATTGAAAATATTTTTTAAGAATAAATATTAATAATATTAATAATTAAAAAGTCTTAGACTATTTAATTTTTTACACCAAAAGTCATATTTTAAAGAAGGTATTAATGTTATGTTCAACTAGTCTAATGAGATTAATAAAAAATAAATCACAGTAACTTGGTAAAGAGAACTTTAAAGAGAAATTGAGAAAGTTATAGAAAACGTGAAAGGTAAAGAGTTGAGAAGTGTGTTGATGTGGAGGGAAGTCTCTAATGAGGGTCGGCAATATGTTGTTGGGCCTCGCGTTTCTTCAATTGCTCCCTCCTCCCCCATCTCGGTCTCCAGCCAGGTGCAACCATTTAATGATGTTAAATTCAATATCTTTATTTGAGGCATTTCCAGTATGGGGATTCTGCCTGACTGCACCTGCAATAAAGATGAATTTAAATAATATAAGCAGCAATACAACCTGGACGCTAGAGCTGCAGGATAATGGGGGGAAAAAAATCATTAATGTAAATTATTTCCTTTAATATTTTAATTGCAATTATTAATTATTATATTATATTATATTATATTAATTATATTAATTATTATATATTTTTAGAATACTTTTCTATCAACCGGTTAAAATGTACAACACTGCATGTATTCTGCTTTAAAAAAAAGACATGCACGCTCTAATATAAAAACACACCAACACAGATAGCATAAATGTCATGTTTTAGTCCAAAGACCGTAAAGAAGATTCAAATAGAAGTGTTTTTACTAACACAAAATAAACTCAGATAATCCACAATGATGCGAGACAGCGTGCAAGCACAAACACACAAACAATAATGGGCCAAGTACTGAATGCAAGGAGGAACTTAAATACACAGTGATAATGAACTAAATATAGTTGTAGGCATGCGCTGGTATGAGACTTTGACAGTACGATAATCTTAAGCAAAAATAGTATGATTAAGGCTTTACAATATGATTTGCAATGTATACAAAAATAACTTTATGTAAAAACAAAACAAAAAAACAAAAACTATTCGAAATAGAAAAATGCAGTCACTTAAGTGAGCCAAGGGATGTGATCAGCTAATGACAAAAAAGAGGGAAAACCAGAATAGTTATACCCATCGCCTGTTATTATTATTATTATTATTATTATTATTATTAATAATATTTTAATTAAATGAATAAAGACATATCTTACTATTGTAATAGTATATACTATTGTACTGTAAATAAAACAATAGTATTTATAATGCATTCATAATAATAATGTTACAATAATATTTGGATTGCTTCTGATAACCAATAAATATAATAATTTTTTTTTTTTTTACTTTACAGAACAACATTAAAATTACAATGCTAACATTTATGGATGTCTTGCTTTCAAAAGTTAAACCACTGAGCTTTTATTTTGGCAGAAAACCTCAGATGTTTCTCTTTGTGGACAACAGATTTATGAACAACTCTTATTACGGATGGTTGGTGCACGTTGCGCTCCCAAATGCAAATTATTAATGGTTCAAACACAGACTGCTTGCAGAGAAGCATTTACTGTGATGCAGCACAACTAGAAAAATCTTTAGTCAAGGGCAGCCCTACATGTATATAACAAAATGATTCTTGTAAAACAAACTTTCGGCAGTCTTAGTGAGTTTGACTCATACATTGATCATTTGTGTTATTAATTAGATGATGGAGTGAAAAATTATTTACTTTTGGGAGTTCATTTTAATTTCTCTACATTATGTTGATTATTAGGAACAAGAAAATTTATTGTTTGTCAAATTTGAATGGCGTTTGAACAATTCCGTCGAAGATTTCATTAACAAAATTAACACTACCATGCACAGGGTTGCCAGATTGCACAGATCAAGTAAAACACGTGGCAGAAAATGAATCAATTTAAAGGGATAATTCACCCAAAATGAAAATTCTGTCAGTAATTACTCACCCTCATGTTGATCAACTCCGTAAGATCTTCGTTCATCTTCAGAACACAAATTAAGATATTTTTGATTAAATCTGAGAGCTGGATCACTCCTCCATAGGCTTCTAAGGGATTGAAACTTGTTCCCCGAAAAGTTATTAAAGACATTGTTAAAATAGTCCAAGTGACTACAGTGGCTCAATCTTAAGTTTATCAAGCGACGAGAATACTTTTTGTGTGCAAAAAAAACACAAAAATAATGACTTCATTTCAGCTATTCATTTCCTTCTCTGTGGGCCTCGAGTCAGTTCACGTAGTGTAACAGCGTAGTGCTTCTGTGTTGTACGTCACACGCATCACACACATGACCAACGTCGGCTTATAGTGAGCCTACGTGTGACGTACAACACAGAAACACTATGCTGTTACACTATGTGAACTGACTCGAGGCCCACAGAGAAGGAAATGAATAGTTGAAATAAAGTCGTTATTTTTGTTTGTTTTTGCGCACAAAAAGTATTCTCGTCACTTGATAAACTTAAGATTGAGCCACTGTAGTCACTTGGACTATTTTAACGATGTCTTTAGTTTCAATCCCTTAGAAGCCTATGGAGGAGTGATCCAAGTCAAGTCAAGTCACCTTAATTTATATAGCGCTTTTTACAATACAGATTGTATCAAAGCAGCTTCACAGTGATAACATGAAAATAATATAACAAAGTTTGTTTCTAAAAGAAAATTGCGTCAACGTCCACCTTAAGTAAGGCAGATCAATAATATTATTGAATATTAAATGTCCCCAACTAAGCAAGCCAAAAGCCAAGGCAACAGTGGCAAGGAACCAAAACTCCATCAGGTGACAGAATGGAGAAAAAAACCTTGGGAGAAACCAGACTCAGTCGGAGGGCCAATTCTCCTCTGGCCACGAAGGAACAGTGCATGATATATGATTCGGGCAGCATTACAAGTCAGATTGGATCGGAACATTTAGAATATTTATCCATTTCCATCTTTTGGAAGTCCAAGTAATCACGCCGGTGTTGAGACGAGTTGTTGAGGATCAGTGCCGTCCACCATAGAGGGTCCATATCGCCGGTGTTGAGTCGTCTCTTCACAGGCTTTGTGATTGGGGCATCTGAAGTCTCTGTGAGAGGCTGGATACAAACTGCAGCTGACGAACGCTGTTTTTCTCGGGACTTGAGTCCCGAGATAACAGCAGAAAAGCAAAAAGGGAAAATAATTAGCGTAGCTGCTGTTCATAATGATTTCCATAACATGGGCGTAAATGATAAAAAACATGAAAATAGTGATTCTTGCATCCCAGAGTCACCCCCCTCCGTCCCCCACTCAACTCAGCCCTGCTTACTGACCTCCACATCCCTCCTGCTGCTGAGACCTAACCACAATCTCACAATCTCTCCGCAACCCAACCATACGCGCCGACCCGTTTGACTAAGGCTGTCGAGCCCCACTGGTGCGTTAATATGGAGTTTCAGTGGCAACGGTTCCGTATGGCATACCACCTATCGCAAAACACAATATCTGCCCAACCACCCGTCATTCACGCAATATACACAGGAAAGTAATGACTGTAAATACTATGCAACCTATACAAATAACCTACAGACTCTTCAAGTTTAATAATATTAAATGCATTTGATCTGATTCAGCAGTGGTATAAAAGGTAAGCATTATGTAAATGCTTGCCTAAAGAGATGCGTCTTTAATCTAGTTTTAAACTGGGACAGCAAGTCTTGAGCCTCGAACTATATCAGGAAGGCTATTCCAGAGTTTTGGAGCTAAATGTGAGAACGCCCTCCCTCCTTTAGTGGACTTAGATATCCTAGGAATGACCAGAAGCCTCGAATTTAGTGATCTTAAAGAACGCGATGGATTGTAGGGCGATAGAAGGTCCATTAAATACACAGGAGCTAAACCATTTAGGGCTTTATAGGTCAGTAATAGTACTTTATAATTGATACGGAACTTGATAGGTAACCAGTGTAGAGATGATAAAATTGGTGTTATATGATCATATTTTCTTGACCTAGTAAGAACTCTAGCAGCTGCATTTGCACTAACTGTAGCTTGTTTATTGAGGATGCAGGACAGCCAGCTAATAAAGCATTACAGTAATCTAGTCTCGAGGTCATGAATGCATGAACTAACTTTTCTGCATCAGAAACAGATAGCATGTTACGTAGCTTTGTAATGTTTCTAAGGTGGAAAAAGGCTGTTCTTGTAACATATGAAATATGATTTTCGAAAGACAAGTTGCGGTCTAGTATAACTCCCAGGTCTTTTACTGAAGTTGATAAAGTAACAGGACATCCTTTTATATTAAAGTTGTATTGTAAGTGATTTTGTGGGTAGTTTTTTGGACCAATAAGTAATACCTCCGTTTTATCTGAATTTAGAAGCAGGAAATTACGCGTCATCCAGCATTTTATATCTATGAGACACTCTGTCAAATTAGATAAGTTAATGTTTTCATCTGGCCGTGATGAAATATATAATTGAGTGTCATCAGCATAACAGTGGATGATCCAGCTCTCAGATTTAATCAAAAATATCTTAATTCGTGTTCCGAAGATAAACAAAGGTCTAACGGGTTTGGAACAACATGAGGGTGAGTAATTACTGACAGAATTTTCATTTTTGGGTGAACTATCCCTTTAAGAGAAAAACTGTTTAGGGGTTTTAAGCTCCGAACCATGAATATGTGACTATTACTATTACTGAGATAACAGAAATTACAATACAATGTTCTGTAAAGCGGTTTTGAAAAGTTGTGTATTGTGCAAAGTGCTATTCAAATAAAAATGACTTCTAAAAAAGGTTCTCACCAATGACAACTTCCTTTACGAACAGGGGTTGGACATCAATCTTCCCATTGACTCCTCCCTAATTCATAACACGTGCCATAGCAGTTGTAAAAGTGGCTTTCAGCACTCTCCACATGGTGTCTTTCAGGTCAAAGTCACCAACCAGACCCAGATAGGTTATCTGATAGGAAAAAAAAACATTGTGTAAGTGGTTGAAATATGCATTTAAATAGACCACCCTAAAATGAAAATGCTGTTAAATTCAAAAATGAACTATAAACTATCACTTACTCTATCTGAAACCATTTTCTAGGTTTGTAATATGGAAATTCCCCACCCATCCCGCACATTAGGGCTGGGTGGTATGACAATATATACCATAGCAATAGTATATAATCTCTATCATTAGAAATTGCCATATCGTGTTAAACATACGCTATGGACTGGAGTAGTACTTCAATAGCACAGGACTATTGAAACTTTAACAATGAAATATTATTATTTGCATCTTTGCTTATTTTAATAACAAAGATAAAATAAACTACAAACTATATTGTGATCATACAATTTTATGAAAAAGATATATATATTAAATTACTCAAATCATGAAATAAGAATTTGGTCATAGGACCCGCAGGTTATGACAGGTTGGGGTTCATATTTGTGAAAGGTTAGAGAATGTTAACATAATTGCTAATGTGATTGTTGCCAACATCTCTGCACGATCACACTGTGGCATGTAATGATTTTTTTTTTTTTAAATAAAGGGGAGAGAATGGTCGAAAAGCAAGGCGTGAACAAGCAGTCAAGTGAAGTTTTAGTTTTATTAAATTAATTTACAACTGATAACACTTTACAATAAGATTTTACTTGTTATCAAGCATTAGTTAATGTATTAACTAACATGAACTAACCATGAGTGATAGCCTACATTTCTTTCTGTATTTGGTAATCTTTGATAACATTAGTTAATATAAATACAGCAGTTCATTGTTTGTTCATGTTAGTTCCCCTTCAGGGACTACCGCTGCGTGTAATCGCAGTGGGAACGCCCCCCAGCGTAACGCGTCTGAAGCATGAATGAAATCAGTCAAAGGAGAAAATGGAGCGTCACAGCAAGTGACGTCATTGACCAGGAAGCTATAAATATCCCCTGAATACACAAGCCGCCAGCTTCTGTTACTTCAGCAGCGCTCTGTGTGTGTGAACTGAAATCTCGATTGTGTTTGTCTGTTCTGTCAGGAGTTTATCACTATATATATATATATATAAAAAAACCAAGAATATGAGCGAGCAGTATAAGAAGTGTGTTTCCCCCTGTACACGATACATCACGGGTGGGGATTCACACCAGCTATGTGTGGCTTGTTTGGGAGTTCAGCATGCCCAGTCGGCTCTCGAGGGAGTTGATTGTGAGCATTGTGAGCGTTTTCCTCTGAGAACTCTGCGCTCGCGGCGATCGCTCTTCGAGGAGAGCGGTATGCTGCGAGCACCCCGAGGCTCGGGTCCCGCTTCTGTTAAGGCAGAGCGGCGGCGTTTGTCTTGGGGCTTGCAGATGGATCTCACCGGCGACGTTGAGACGGGCCCCGCCCTATCTCAGCTTTCTCCGGCGGGATCCAGTGCCTCTCACCCGGCTCTGGAAGCACGCGCTGCGGCGGTTACTTCTTCCCGGGTGGAGGCACATGATGATGTTGATTTAAGATTGTCCAGTTCTGAGGAGCTGGATGTCGAAAGCTTTGTTTCTCAGGAAACTAGCTTGCCACATTATACTGCAAATGATGAAGGTTTGATGGATGTGTTATCTCGGGCTGTTGAAAAACTTAGTATCGATTGGCCAGCTGATAGACAGCAGTCTAGAAATAAAAGTAAACTAGGCGATAGATTGCTGTCTGCATCACCTCAACCTTCTCGCCGGTGCCTACCGTTCTTCCCAGACCTTCATGCTGAGGTTTCAAAGACCTGGGTTAGACCGGTTTCTAGCAGGATTTACACTAATCAGTCTAATGCTTATGGTAACATTTCTGGTGCTAAATATGCTGGTTATGTGACGATGCCGAAGGCAGAGGAGACGCTCGCGAGCTATCTCTCGCCTGCTTCGTCGTCTTCACTTAAAGCACCGGCTCTTCCATCGAGACCACTAAAAAATACCTCTGTGCTGGTGGGCAAGGCTTACTCGGCGGCTGGGCAGGCGGCTGCTTGTCTACATACGATGGCTGTTATGCAGGCTTATCAGGCCGACCTGCTAAAAGATGCGTGCGAGGGGGGGGAAATTTCCGCTGATATGATTAGCGAACTCAGGCAGACTGCCGATCTCACTCTTCGTGCTACCAGAGAGACCGCAAAATCTATCGGTCGTTCTATGGCAGCCATGGTGGCCACAGAAAGGCACTTATGGTTGAGTCAGACCTCCATGAAAGAGAAAGACAAATCTCTCCTTTTAAATGCTCCCGTTTCGCCTGCGGGCCTCTTCGGTGACGCTCTTCTTTCCATCACGG
This sequence comes from Siphateles boraxobius, assembly GCF_051911475.1. Classification (NCBI taxonomy): domain Eukaryota; kingdom Metazoa; phylum Chordata; class Actinopteri; order Cypriniformes; family Leuciscidae; genus Siphateles; species Siphateles boraxobius. The sequence continues at coordinate 5,845,242 of NW_027508920.1, read as the reverse complement.
AGAGGTTCCAGGAAGAGAAAAAACAGGCAGCTGCTTTTCATAAATACATCCCTCTTAAAGTGCGTGTCACTGGGGCTGCTGAACGTGGGCAGTCCCAGCCGTCGAGTTCGACCTCCAAGAGAGCACAGCAGAAACGGAGTGTCGCGTCTCGTGCCCCCCCGCAGAGAGACTGGAGGGACGAGGCGGGGCGCTCTCCGGCGCGGCCTTCTCGGGGCAGGACTGATCTGAGGACAGTCATTGTCGCTAGGAAGGCCGCGTCGAAAAAATCCTGACGTGCTGAATGTCATGACTCTGAGGGTGGTCCCCATCGGGAAAGACTTGAGTCCACGCACAAGATCACGGTGCCCTGTCTTTCTCGATGCCCTCAGGGGTCTGTTCTACTAACCCTGCCTATACAGGGCGTAGAGAGACTCGGCGAGCGGTTTCCGTACCAATATCGGGTTCTTCCGTTTGGCCTAGCACTGTCACCCCGCACGTTCACGAACTGTATGGATGCTGCTATAGCTCCGCTCAGGCTGCAGGGCATCCGTATTCTGAACTATATAGACGATTGGTTAATTCTAGCTCAGTCGGAACAGCAGGCAGTTCGGCATCGAGATGCTGTTCTTGCTCACATCAAAAGATTGGGGTTGAGGCTCAACGCCAAGAACAGTGTTCTTTCTCCATTACAGAGAACCACCTTTCTCGGTGTAGTATGGGATTGGACGACGATGCAGGCACGATTGTCACCTGCTCGTGTTGCTTCGATTCTCGCCGCAGTATATCAGGTCAAGCTAGGCCACTCCTCCACCGTAAAACAGTTCCAGAGACTGTTAGGTCTCATGGCGGCTGCGTCCAACATGATACCCTTTGGCCTCCTGCACATGAGACCATTACAGTGGTGGCTCAGAACCAAGGGTTTCTCTCCGAGGGGAGATCCTTTTCGCATGATCATGAGTTCGCGACGGTGTCATCGCGCCCTGGTTATGTGGAAAGATCCTTGCTTTCTGTCCCAAGGACCTGTGTTGGGAGCTCCTTGTCGTCGCGTTTTGCTAACGACAGATGCCTCTCTCACGGGTTGGGGAGCGATCATGAGTGGTCGCCCAGCTCGGGGTCTGTGGAAGGACCATCACCGTCTATGGCACATAAATTGTCTAGAGATGTTGCCAGTATTTCAGGCTCTGAAACACTTCCTCCCAGACCTAAGGGGCCACCACGTCCTTGTCCGAACAGACAACACGTCGGTGGTCTCTTATATCAACCATCAGGGGGGTCTGCGTTCTCGCCCGCTGTACAAACTGGCACGTCAGATCCTTCTATGGTCCCAGGGGAAAATTCTTTCTATGAGAGCTATTTATCTCCCGGGGTATTTAAATCAGGGGGCAGACATCCTGTCGAGACAGGGGCCGAGGCCCGGGGAATGGAGTCTTCACCCCGAGGTGGTGGAGCTCCTATGGGAGCATTTCGGTCGTGCCAAGGTAGACCTATTTGCTTCCCGAGAGACATCTCACTGTCCACTATGGTTCTCTCTCAGCCAACCAGCCCCTCTGGGGTTGGACGCGATAGTACATCCGTGGCTGAGGTCACGCTTGTACGCTTTTCCCCCGATCGCTCTGCTCCCGGGAGTTCTGGAGAGGGTTCGCCGGGACGGGCTCAGTCTTCTGTTAATAGCCCCGTTCTGACCGGCCCGAGTATGGTTTGCGGACCTAGTGTCTCTCCTCGACGGCTCTCCCCTAGAGATACCGATCAGGAGAGATCTACTCTCTCAGGCGAGTGTGTCGATCCTTCACCCCCGCCCAGAACTATGGAGGCTGTGGGCTTGGCCTCTGAGGGGACCCAGCTCGTAGACTCTGGTCTCTCGACTGAGGTCGTTGAGACCATCCTCCAATCCAGAGCTCCCGCCACGAGGAAGTTATATGCCGCGAGGTGGAAACTTTTCACCTCTTGGTGCAGAGAGCGCCAGCAGGACCCAGTTAACTGCCCAGTTGGTACAGTGCTGGATTTCCTGCAGGACCGTCTCTCCACAGGGTTATCCCACTCCACACTGAAGGTGTACGTGGCGGCCTTAGCTGCTTACCACGCTCCTTCAAGCGGAGGATCTCTCGGGAGACACCCACTTGTAGCTGCTTCCAAATCATCAGTTCTCATTCTCCTAGACCTGTCTGCTGCCTCCGACACTGTGAATCATCAGATCCTTCTGTCCAACCTCTCATCACTGGGCATCACTGGATCTTCCCTCCACTGGTTTGAGTCCTATCTCACAGGTAGGTCATTCAGGGTCGCATGGAGAGGCGAGGTATCCAAAGCACATCGACTGATCACAGGGGTTCCCCAGGGGTCAGTCCTTGGACCCCTCCTCTTCTCCATTTACACCACATCACTGGGACCCATCATACAGGCACATGGTTTCTCTTACCATTGCTATGCTGATGACACCCAGCTCTACCTCTCATTTCAACCAGACGATCCCACAGTAGCTGCACGTATCTCTAGCTGTCTGGCGGACATCTCGGCATGGATGAAGGAACATCACCTGCAGCTCAATCTGGCAAAGACTGAGCTTCTCGTCCTCCCTGCCAATCCGTCTCTACAGCACGACTTCACTATCCAGCTAGACTCATCCTCAATCACCCCATCAAGGTCAGTCAGAAATCTTGGAGTAATCTTTGATGACCAGCTAACCTTCACAGACCACATTTCAAAGACAGCTCGATCATGCAGGTTTGCAATGCACAACATCAGGAAGATCAGGCGTTTCCTAACTGAGCATGCAACACAACTTCTTGTCCAGGCCCTGGTTATTTCTAGGCTTGATTACTGCAATGCTCTTCTAGCTGGTCTTCCATCATGTGCAACTAAACCCTTACAATTGATCCAGAATGCTGCTGCTCGTCTTGTCTTCAATGAGCCCAAAAGGGCCCACGTCACTCCGCTGTTCATCTCCCTGCATTGGCTACCACTCGCTGCTCGAATCAAGTTCAAGGCGCTGACACTTGCTTACAGATTGTCCACCGGCCCAGCTCCCTCCTACTTTCACTCGCTCCTACGAGTCTACATCCCTACCAGAAGCCTACGATCGGCCAAGGAGCGACGGCTCGTGGTGCCTTCACAGCGAGGCACAAAATCACTGTCCAGAACATTCTCATTCACGATTCCATGCTGGTGCAATGACCTACCCACCCTCGTCCGTAATGCAGAATCCCTGACAGCATTCAAAAGACAACTGAAAACTCATCTCTTCCGTGAGCACTTAACATAGAAAAAAAAAAAAAAAAAAAATTCTTGGAATCTTCGCTTGTCTGGTTTATGCTACTCTGAACAATGTTTGAACTTTGTATTCTGAGCACTTCTTGCGTTGTTTTTGCCTCTCCACGATGACTCGCTTGGTTTAATCCTCAAATGTAAGTCGCTTTGGATAAAAGCGTCTGCTATATGACTAAATGTAAATGTAAATGTAAATGTATCTCGCTTCCTTCGTGGCGCCCTGAGGCTGAGGCCTGCAGTTTGCACGAGGGTACCATCTTGGGATCTGGCCATTGTCTTAGAGGGTCTCTCCCTAGCTCCCTTCGAGCCCATAGAGGAAGTTTCGGAAAAGTTCCTTACACTTAAGACTATCCTTCTTCTGGCTATCTCGTCTCTAAAAAGAATTGGAGATATTCAAGCACTCTCGGTGGTTCCCTCGTGCCTGGAATTTGCTCCTGGTTCGGTTAAGGCTTTTCTCTGTCCTAGACCAGGGTACGTTCCTAAGGTGCCAACCACTTCCGTTAGACCTATAGTACTGCAGGCCTTCTGTCCTCCGCCTTTTTTGACGTCAGACCAGGAAAAATTGAATTTGCTGTGTCCCGTTAGGGCTTTAGATGCTTATGTCCACAGAGCTGCCCTGTGGAGGAAATCGGAACAGTTGTTCGTCTGTTTTGGGTCACCTAAGAAGGGGTGTCCTGCATCTAAGCAAAGGATGAGCAAGTGGGTGGTCGAGGCCATCTCACTCGCTTACGTTTCGGCCGGTCAAACTCCACCTTTGGCTGTCAGGGCCCATTCTACCAGGAGTATTGCTGCCTCTACAGCTCTTCTTTCAGGGGCTTCTCTTCAGGACGTTTGTGATGTGGCAGGCTGGTCCTCACCGCACACTTTCGTCAGGTTTTATTCTCTCGATTTTAGCTCCACTCCTGGGGCTCAGGTTCTCTCTTCGGCTTGTGTCTCCTAGTCACACACTACGGGGACCTGTTTGTATGGGGATGTGGGTATTGCATTCCCACTGCGATTACACACAGCGGTAGTCCCTGAAGGGGAACGTCCCGGGTTACGTATGTAACCCTAGTTCCCCGAAGGGACGGACGCTGCGTGTCCTGCCATACTCCCGGCGTCCCCTTGGGTCGCTTGCTTCAGTAACATTAGAAGCTGGCGGCTTGTGTATTCAGGGGATATTTATAGCTTCCTGGTCAATGACGTCACTTGCTGTGACGCTCCATTTTCTCCTTTGACTGATTTCATTCATGCTTCAGACGCGTTACGCTGGGGGGCATTCCCACTGCGATTACACGCAGCGTCCGTCCCTTCGGGTAACTAGGGTTACATACGTAACCCGGGACGTTCACAGTGCTTAAGTTACTAACGTTAACAAGCAATTTCTGATTTGAATGTATTAGTAAATGTTGACATTAACATTAACACTTATTAATACATGCTGTAGAAGTGCAGTTCATTATTAGTATGTTAACTAGGTATTTTAATCAGGTGTTGTATCGAAAGTCATACTTTTTGTAGCCTATTGTGACAACACCTAGGCCTACAACTTAATTTTAAAGAGGGAAAAGTCACGAGAAAAAGTCTTAACCGAATATCATTTCAGAGTTAAATATGCAGACGTTGTCATGTTGAGTGATGAACGACTGGAAGCAATTGCAAGTGAACAGTGATTTAATGATGAATAATAAGCAGTACAGGCAGATGAGAAAAGGTGACACAGGGACTTCGGTGGTCAGGATCCATGATGAAGTGAAGAGGTGCGGTGACGGTGAGACGGCAGACGAAACACAAGGCAGGAACTGGACACCGGAACACCAACACGAACGACATCAAACAACGATCTGACAAGGATGATAGAACAGCGGTAAGTATAAGTAGAGTGGTGAGATTGATTGCAGCTGGTGAAGTGAATGAGGATCAGCTGAAGCGGTTCAGGTGATGTCATACACTCACGCCCACTACACACGTGCATTCATACCACAACATAAACACGAGACGAGAAGGAACAGAGAATGCATCTACCGTGACAGTACCCCTCCTCCTAAGAACGCCTCCTGGCGTTCCCAGACTCCTTACCCTGCGGATTGTAATCATCGATGAGGGAGTGATCCAGTATGTCTCTAGCAGGCACCCAACTTCTCTCCTCCGGACCGTAACCCTCCCAGTCCACCAAGTACTGAAATCCGCGTCCTCTCCGCCTAGAGTCCAGTATACGATTAACCGAATACGTGGTCTCCCCATCTACGAGTCGCGATGGGGGAGGAACCGGGACTGGCGGATTAATATGAGAATGAAACACGGGCTCAATTTTAGATACATGGAAGGCGGAATGGATCCTCCTGTACGCGGGAGGTAACTTGAGGCGGACTGCCACCGGACTAATGATCTTGGTGACAGTAAACGGGCCAATAAATTTGGGAGCAAGTTTATTAGATACGGAGCGAAGAGGAATGTTCTTGGTTGAAAGCCACACTTTTTGACCAATGACGTATACGGGAGGCTTCGACCTGTGGCGATCGGCCTTAGCCTTAGTGCGCGCCCCCACCTGGAGTAGAGTCTCACAGGCTTTAGTCCAGGTGCGGTGACACCTCTGAACAAAGGCGTGAGCGGAGGGGACCGCGACCTCGGATTCTGGACTGGGAAAAATTGGTGGCTGGTAACCTACGCTACACTCAAACGGAGATAGGCCCGTAGCCGACACTGCCAACGTGTTGTGGGCGTACTCCACCATGGAGAGTTGTTGACTCCAAGAGGAAGGATTCTTGGAAACCAAACATCGCAACACTCTCTCCAAATCCTGGTTGGCTCTCTCGGTCTGACCAATGCTCTGGGGATGAAACCCTGAGGACAAACTAACAGTCGCCACTAGTAATTTGCAAAACTCTCGCCAAAATTTGGACACTAACTGGGGTCCCCTGTCGGAAACCACGTCCATCGGAAGGCCATGCAAACGAAAAACGCGATCTACGACTGTAACCGCTATCTCCTTAGCTGAGGGTAATTTGGGCAAGGGAACAAAATGGGCTGCCTTCGAGAATCGGTCCACTACAGTCAAAACGACTGAGAGGGCGGGAGGGCGGTAATAAAATCTAGCGCGATGTGGGACCAGGGTCTCGAAGGAACCGACAGCGGCTGAAGTAACCCGTCTGGAGGTCGATTGGAAGTCTTACCAGTAGCACAAACCGAGCAAGCCAAAACAAAATCGTGAATGTCGCGAGCCATAAGTGGCCACCAGAATCGTTGCTTGACTAAAAACTAGTGCGATTAACTCCTGGATGGCAAGCCACGTTGGAGTTATGACCCCACTGGATAACGTCGGACCGTAATCCCTCCGGCACAAACAAACGATTCGGTGGGCAACCGGGCGGAGGCGTTACCCCTTCTAAGGCCTTCTTGACCCTCGATTCGACCTCCCATGTGAGTGTAGAAACGAATAGAGTTTCGGGCAAAATGCACTCGGGAGTAGACAGGCGTTCGGAAAAATCAAATATGCGGGATAATGAATCGGGTTTGATGTTCTTGGAACCCGGACGGTATGAAAGAGAAAAATCGAAACGACCAAAAAACAATGCCCACCGAGCCTGCCTGGAGTTCAATCTTTTGGCGGTTCTGATGTATTCTAGGTTCTTGTGATCAGTCCAGACAATAAAAGGTACCCCCGACCCTTCTAACCAGTGGCGCCATTCCTCCAACGCTAACTTAACTGCCAACAACTCTCTGTTACTAATGTCATAATTGCGTTCGGCTGGAGATAAACGATGAGACAAAAACGCGCAGGGATGAATCCTGTCATCTGTGGAAGAGCGTTGGGACAATACTGCGCCTACTCCCACCTCTGATGCGTCGACCTCCACCACGAACTGACGTGAAGGATCAGGGGCGACAAGGATGGGGGCTGAAACAAAGCGGCCTTTCAGTTTGGAGAACACAGCTTCGGCTGTGTCTGACCACCTGAATGTCGTTCTGGGGGAGGTCAAGGCAGTCAGAGGTGCGACTAGTTGGCTGAAATTGCGAATAAAACGCCAGTAGAAATTGGCGAATCCCAGAAACCTTTGCAGGGCCTTGCGGGAATCTGGGCTTGGCCAATCTACCACAGCCTTGATTTTCTCAGGGTCCATCCGCACTCCCTCAGATGAGACGATGTACCCTAGAAAAGGGACCGACTGTGCTTGAAAATCGCATTTCCCCGCCTTGACAAAAAGCCCATTCTCTAGCAACCTCTGAAGCACTCGTCTGACGTGTTGCACATGTTCCTGGAGAGAAGAAGAAAAAATCTATATGTCATCCAGGTAGACATATATGAACTGATCAATCATATCTCGCAACACGTCATTGACCAGTGCCTGGAAAACTGCCGGGGAGTTGGACTGCCCGAAAGGCATGACCAAATATTCAAAGTGCCCCCTGGGGGTGTTAAACGCAGTTTTACATTCATCCCCCTCCCTAATGCGAACCAAATGATCTGGTTACGTAAATCCAATTTTGTGAAGATGGACGCTCCCTGCAATCTCTCGAAGGCTGAAGACATCAACGGCAAGGGATAAGTATTCTTTACCGTGATGTTTTCAGCCCTCGGTAATCAATCCAAGGTCGCAGAGAACCACCCTTCTTCCCCACAAAAAAGAATCCCGCCCCCGCTGGAGAAGAGGAAGGGTGAATGAACTTGGTCGCTAGAGAATCAGAAATATATTTCTCCATAGCCTTCCTTTCTGGAATAGAAAGTGAATATAACTTGCCTTTAGGCGGAGACTTACCTGGCAGTAAGTCTATAGCACAGTCATAGGGACGATGCGGAGGGAGAGAAGCAGCACGAGACTTACTGAACCTCCTCCTTCAGGTCCAGGTACTCCGCGGGCAAGTTAGACAAATCCCCTGCTTCCTCCTGAAACACAGAAACAGGCACAGACGAACAGGCAGACACGAGACAAGACTTATGACATTCCTTGCTCCACTCCAGTACTGATCTATGGTGTCAGTCCACTCGGGGGTTGTGACGGATGACCCAGGGATGTCCGAGGACGAGGGGTGCAAGAGGTGAGTGCATGATGTAAAATGAAATAGTCTCAGAATGGTTGCCGGAAGTGGTGAGGGTAATGTCTTCAGTGCAAAGGGAAATGGTGGGGAGTTCTTGTCCGTTAAGTGCGTGAACTGCAATTCTGTGAGTGAGGGGTCTGAGGGGAATCTGAATCTTCTGTGCAAAAGTGTGGTCCATAAAATTACCTTCAGCCCCAGAGTCCAGAAGTGCATGGCAGTCGTGCTGTTGGACTGACCACCTTAGTCTTACCGGAAGGAGTGTGGAGGTAGATGTAATCGATGATGAGGTCTTCCTAGCGGAGATCCCACCCGATAATAGCCTCAATCTTACTATCGGGCTTGGCCTTTTACCGGGCAATTGTATGCGTAATGTCCCACTCCTCCACAATACAGGCAAAGACCCTGGGATCTCCGCCTCTCCCTCTCCTCCCGGGAAAGCCGAGCTCGACCCACCTGCATGGGCTCGGGATCGTAGACGGGGCTGACCACGTCCCTGCCGCTGGATCGTGGAGGGTCGGTCCCTGCGAAGGTACGGGTCGACCAACCCGTTGAGAGTGGTGGGTAGATCCAGGGCGTAGATCTCCCTCTGGACGTGGTCAGCCAGCCCATGCAGGAACATATCCCACTGCGCCTCCTCATTCCAGCCGCACTCCGCCGCCAGGGTCTGAAACTCTATAGAATAGTCGGAGACCGATCTCTCTCCTTGCTGCAGTTCCGCCAGTCTTCTGGCTGCCTCTCTTCCAGAGACAGCCCTGTCAAACACCTTCTTCATTTCGGCGGCGAGGGTCTGGAACGAGGCGCAGCATGGGTGTTGATTCTCCCACACCGCCGTTCCCCAAAGCACAGCCTTCCCAGTCAGCAGGGTGAGGACGAACGCTACTTTAGCCTGTTCAGTGTCGAACGTGCGAGGCTGCAAAGCGAAATGCATAGTACAGCGGGTCAAAAATGCTCTGCAGAAGGCTGGCTCACCGGAATAATGTTCAGGAACCGGAAGACGGGGCTCTGACTGGGAGGGTCTCTCTGGTAGTGTGGGAGGAACGGCCGGTGTGGGCGTCGCAGTGGGACCCTGTAGGCGTTGGATCTGCTGGGTGAGCTCGGACACCTGCGTCACCAAAGCCTGTACTGCACGGCCCGTGTCGCCGATCTCTCTCTGCTGAGAATCCATTCTCCTGATGCTATGGTGAATAAACTCCTCCATCGATCTCTGAGCCGCACTCGCTGCTTCCCTTTCCTGGTCAGATCGTTCTGTCATGTTGAGTGATGAACGACTGGAAGCAATAGCAAGTGAACAGTGATTTAATGATGAATAATAAGCAGTACAGGCAGATGAGAAAAGGTGACACAGGGACTTCGGTGGTCAGGATCCGTGATGAAGTGAAGAGGTGCGGTGACGGTGAGACGGCAGAGGAAACCCAGCGACGAAGACGAAGAACAGGAACACAAGGCAGGAACTGGACACCGGAACACCAACACGAATGACATCAAACAACGATCTGACAAGGATGATAGAACAGCGGTAAGTATAAGTAGAGTGGTGAGATTGATTGCAGCTGGTGAAGTGAATGAGGATCAGCTGAAGCGGATCAGGTGATGTCATACACTCACGCCCACTACACACGTGCATTCATACCACAACATAAACACGAGACGAGAAGGAACAGAGAATGCATCTACCGTGACAGACGTATTATAATATGTTTATACTTGTTGGCATTTTTTAAATAATTATTATTAATTAAATGATTGTGAACTCAAATTAGGATTTAGGTTTTTTGACGAACAGTAACACCGTGACGTCGGACCGCGTCGCCTGAATTCACAAATATATGATATTACACATGACATACGATACTCTTTTATGTAACGTTACACAACAGTGTACTGTTGATTTATAGCCAAAAAACATCTGAATTTAAAACAGCAAACCAGTGGACCGCTATACATTAAACTTTATTGTGTGTATTTAAAGCGGTTTACCGCTATACCGCAGGAATATCTTGCTTTTCAACCGCGGTTAGAAAAAATCCATACCCCCCAGCCCTAATACCAAATCAGGTCATGAAAATGTACTCGGTTACATACGTAACCTCGGTTCTCTCTAGAAGAGGGAACGAGTATTGCGTAAGTTGCTTACGCTACGGGTAAAGTCATCTTTTCTTGAGATATTGAAGCAAAGAATTATCCTTAATTTTTCATATATTGTCAATGCAGTGCAGCAGCCAGCAGGCCTAGAGCAGGCTATCTTGCGTGCCCATTGGCTGCCCTGCAGACACTGCTGCAGCCTACCACGTGACGTCGCGCCCCCTACGCGTCACAGCCCGCCAAAGTGGGGGTGGATTAGCGTATAAAAGTCAGGCTCAGGGGCTGCATCACTGGTTTCATCAGCTGAAGCGAAAATCGCTCGTGGCGCCTGCACGGTCGGGTTACGCAATACCCGTTCCCTCTTCTAGAGAGAACCGAGGTTACGTATGTAACTGAGTACGTTCTCTTACGAGAGGTTCTCTCGTATTGCGTAAGTTGCTTACGCTACGGGAAGCCGTTGTCAACGGCGTGCGCGCCAGCATCCACTTCATGAGTCCCGGGGATTCCCAGGGAACATAGATAAGTGGGAAACAGGTGGTCAGCAATGCGGACCAGCACATGTTATAAGCACATATAGGGTATACAGAGCGGCGTTGCCGGTCCATATAAATATTCACCATACAGTGCAGCTCAACCAGGAGAGCTAAAGTCGCGTGAGAGTAGTCTGCGCATAATAAATCTGGGCAGGACATACACAACGCTCATATTGACAGAAGTCTAGCCTGCAAGGCGGGAACTTCCAGGTTATAAAACCTAACAAATGTGGACGGGGAGGCCCAGCCTGCCGCCTCACAAATGTCCTGAATGGAAATTCTGCTGGACCAAGCCCACGACGAGGCCACGCCTCTGGTGGAATGCGCCCTAATGCCCAAGGGGCATTGCAGACCTTTAGATTTATAAGCAGATGCGATAGCTTCCACTATCCATCTGGGCTAGACCCTTGGTGCACCCACCAAACGAGACAAAGAGCTGTTCCGAACGCCTGAAAGGGGCGGAGCGCGTAATGTAAGCCCTCAGCGCCCTGACAGGGCAGAGGAGATTAACATCACCCTCACGATCGGATGCTGGCAGAGCCAATAGAGAAATGACCTGCGCTCTGAAGGGAGTGCCCAACACTTTAGGGACATAACCATGCCTTGGCTTGAGGATGACTTTAGAGTCATTTGGCCCGAACTCAAGACACGCAGCGCTAACAGATGTACTAACAGCACGTGTAAATCCCCCAAACGTTTGACTGATGACAGAGCTGTCAGAAAAACGGTTTTGAGCGAAAGGTACTTTAGGTCCATGGAGTCTATCGGTTCAAAGGGAAAAGCTTTCAGGGCCTCTCGGACCAATGAAAGATCCCGCATGGGAACCGACGGGGGTCGCGGGGGATTCATCCTTCTGGCTCCTCTAAGGAAGCGGATGACAACCTTTTTCTTCCTATTGACTGACCGCGCGTCGACTCAGTGAATGCTGCAATGGCCGCCACATATACTTTAAGTGTAGATGGGGACCTGCCCTTATCCAACAGCTCTTGAAGGAAGCCAAGCATAAGTGCAGAAACCAGCGCTCTGGATGGGGATGCCAGATTAAGCCGCGGGCTTGAGAGAGGAGATCTCTCCTCACCAGAATCGGCCAAGTTTCGTGATGCGGCTGTGTGTGACAGCCGCATCAGCTCCGGGAACCAGATTTGATTCTCCCATCGTGTGGCTTTAAGGAGCACCGAGTGGCGCGTTTCCCTGATCCTCTTGGTTACCTGTGGTAACAGAGAGACCGGAGGGAAAGCATAAAGTGGGATGCTGTGACAGATTTAGGCCAGCGCATCCTCGTTCTTTGAAAAGAACATCGGGCAATGAGCGTTGTCTTTTGACGCAAACAGGTCAACTTTCGCTTTGCCGTAAAGGCGCCACAGTAACTGGACTGTCTGGGGGTGCAGGGACCATTCCCCTGGGGGAACGTAGTTCCTGGATAGTTTGTCTGGGCCGTCGTTCAGGTGGCCTGGCACATGCGCAGCTCTCAGCGCAGGAGGTGCTGAGACCATACAAGAAGGCGTTCTGTCAGATGGCAGAGACTTCTGGATCTGACACCGCCCTGACGGTTTATGTAGGACACCACAGACATGTTGTCCGAGCGGACTAGCACATGGTGGTACCGTATGAACGGGAGGAAGCGCCTGAGCACGTTCTCAACCGCTATCATTTCCAGACAGTTTATGTGGAAGCGTCTCTCTTGGTCTGACCTCAGGCCAAAGACCGGCCTGCCCTCGAAGAGGGCGCCCCATCCTAAGTTGGAGGCGTCCGTCGAGATGACCTTTCGTTGTGAGACAGCTCCCATTGTCACTCCCCGCTGGTACCAGTCGGCTGCTAACCAGGGCTGCAGAGCCAAAACGCAGCTCTGAGTTACTCTGATCCGTCTGCAGCCTGAAACCCAAGCCGGGTGAGGCACTTCAACCAGCGCTGTAGCGGGCACATGTGCAGCAGGCCCAGCTGAAGCACAGCCGCAGCCGATACCATACAGCCCAGCATCCTCTGGAATGTTTGCAGAGAAGCGATGCTGCCCTCCTGGAAAGATGCGGCCAGGTGTCGAACACCTGTTGATAAACGGGCCGTCATAGCCACAGAGTCCAGTTCTATTCCTAGAAAGGAAACTGACTGACTGGGCAGTAATGAGCTCTTGGTCCAGTTGACCGTGAGACCCAGGCTTTCCAGATGACTGAGAAGCACTGTTCTTTGAGATAACAGTTCTATCGCTGACTGTGCTAGAATCAGCCAATCGTCCAAATAGTTCAGAATTCGCAGCCCTTTTTCTCTCAAGGGGGCAAGAGCCGCGTCCATGCACTTTGTAAATGTACGGGGTGCCAAAGACAGGCTGAACGGGAGGACGGTGTATTGATATGCCCGACCGTCGAAGGCGAATCTCAAGAATGGCCTGTGACGGGGGACTATCGGAATCTGAAAGTATGCATCTTTCAGATCGAGAGATATAAACCAGTCTCTCGGGCGAACTTGCGCGAGAATTTGTCTGGTCGTGAGCATTTTGAACGGCCGTCTCATGAGAGCTTTGTTCAAATATCTCAGATCTAAGATAGGTCTTAGAGCTCCTTCCTTCTTGGGTACGAGAAAATAGCGGCTGTAAAAGCCTGACTCGCTCAGAGAAGGAGGTACTGGTACTATGGCCCTTTTGCACAGCAGTTTGGCTATTTCTGCGCGGAGTAGATGCGCTACATCCGCTTTCACTTTCGTCTCGGTCCGTGCTCGAAAGCGAGGGGGACGGTAAGCTAACTGAAGCGAATAGCCCTGTATTATTGTGTTCAGCACCCATTCTGACCCTCCTGGAATAGGCTCCCATGCTTTTACATGTATAGCTAGGGGCAGAATGGACTCCGGGTTCCGATCGCCGCACTTCGTGGGCTCAGGAAACTGAACCGGAGGTGTGTGCGTGGCGCACGTGCCCTCGGATCTCGGGAACGGCGGCTCGCTGACAGCGGTGGCTGTCTGTATCACTTGTGATGACCCGATTGCTGGGAATGGGGAACATTTTGTGATGATATTTTGTTCGAGCGGAGTCTGGGGCGAAGTGTTTGTCAGTAAGCATGAGCGCTCGCGAGCGGGCACGTGACTTACATTCATAACTTGGCCGCTGTGAGGCTGTTGCCGTGTAACAGAGCGGGCAACGAGTAGGTGTGAGCACAGATTTGTGAGCACATTCTCTACATCTAGCACTCGAGCGGCATTTGCTAGCTTTATGAGAGTGGGCTCTGTGAGTGTGTGAGAAACGTGGGGCAGTGTGTTTATGTGTAGGGGTGAGGACTGATTTGTGGGCACTTTTTCTACACTTAAAACACCATCGGCGTGAGCAGGATAACCAGAAATTATACTCTTTTTGAGATTTATCTGGGTCGCCATAAAAACGGCGGTTGTGTGCAGGCGAGCGGGCTGTGTTGCCGACTCGTTGGCTGCTAAATGTACATCTGCAGTAGCCTTCTCTGAGGGGACTGACAGGACGAGATATTTTGACGGTGGTCCGGCCGCGTCTTTTCCTCTCTGCTGTTGCTAGGAGGACTTCGCAGGCTCGGGCTTCAGCGCAATCCTGGGCCGGGGTCTCCGGGGGGGAGGCGGCCTGTGGCGCCTGGACGAGCGCAATCTAGGGCGGCCGCCCTGTCGTCGCTGCGAAGGCTGTGGCTAAGCTGGGCCCTGGCTAGCATTTCGTGCAGGCGGCTCACGTCGGCGGCTTGCAGCGAAGCTAAAGCGTCGAGGCTGGACGAGGTTCATGGCCAACGAGGTGATCTGTACTTCAGAGAAGCGGTCGACGATCCCGTTCACCGCTGGCCCAAGAGACCTATAGGGGAGAGCGGCGCATCGAGAAACGCGGAACGCTCAGACTCCGTCATATCAGCAAGCGTCAGCCAGAGGTGCCTCTCTGTGACGGTGAGCGAGGCCATGCATCTCCCGATCGCCTGAGCCGCGGATTTTGTTGCAGGAAGGGAAAGATCCGTCGCGCTCCTCAAATCCGTGATGGCGGCTGAGTCCTTGCTTTTCTCGTCCCATTCACGGAGGAGAAGCCTCGAGTCGAGCCCGCAGGGTTGACAGCGGAAGCGCTTCACAGTGCACTGGGCCCAGGCAGAGAGCGCAAATCACATGGCGGTCTCCGGCGCTGAGCGGGGCTCTGCACGAGCCGCAGGAAAGGCGAGGCATTTTGAGAAAACGCTCGCGCTCTTTCAGAGAGAGAGTGAGTGTCGCTAAGGCGAACACTCACAGAAGGCAAAAGCAATTAAAGGATACTCGACGCCGGATAGCGTAGCAGGCATGGAAGGCTGAAGGTGGCGAAGACGGCCGGCAAAGCGCCCTCATTGGGCGTGACGTCACGCGGTAGGCTGCAGCAGTTGCCGCAGGGCAGCCAATGGGCATGCAAGATAGCCTGCTCTAGGTCTGCTGGCTGCTGCACTGCGTTGAGAATATATGAAAAATTAAGGATAATTTTTGGCTTCAATATCTCGAGAAAAGATGGCTTTACCCGTAGTGTAAGCAACTTACGCAATAGGAGAGAACCTCTCGTAAAAGAACTGTATCTAACCTTGGTCTTCATATCTTATCACAAAATATGCATTAACATTAGGATTTAATCAGGCTTTCATATTTTTTCCAACTGTCCTGTAAATTCTTCACACAGCAAAACAAACATTGACCTAATTTGTCTTCTTATCACGAAAATATTAATAAAAATGATCAAATAACAGGGTTGAACTCAGCATAATGAGGTTGAAAATGATAACAGGGTTGAAGTGATGATCATTATTTCAATATAGTATGGATTTCTTACCTGTAACATGAATGATATCACATTCAATAACATCTTATTTTATTAAAGTTGGCAAAAACAAACAAACATTTTAGTAAGTATTTAACATTAAATCAAAAGCATTAAGCATTAATTAATCACAAACATCAATCGATCTTTCCATTTGGTCCAAAAAATCCCTTATCAAAACAGCATAGGCTGTGGAAAACTACCTTGCTGGGATCTCATTTTGATTAAAACTTGTTTTAGTGCTTAACATTGAACTTTGAAAACAGGACTGTAAGATGTCCATTAATTCATTCTTTATTCAGAAAGCCTGGCCCAAACATCTTTTTGAATTTCTATGTGCCGTGATGTCACTGGCTTAGGAGGTGGGATGAGCTCAAGCACATCATCAAAAACATACCAAAGCACATCCTCACGAGCAGGCCAAAAGAACCTGTTTGGCCCAACACAGTGCATTTTACTTGCACATGCGTTTCACCCATCGCAAGTATTATTCCTGGGAACAAATCTTTATCATATGTGAGCACACACCACTGCCCTAGCACCTCTGGGTCTTCCCAATGGATTCGTGTCTGCTTCTGTTACACAGCATCTGGCACCTTAACAAAGCTGAAATGATTTGTGTTCCAACACTCGCATTGTAACTGCTTCTGGATCGAGCACATACAGCTGACATCACGAGACAGTATCTCTACTGGAGCAAGAGTTACCACCTGATGTATTCTCATGGTTGCTTGGACTGCTGGTAGGTTTGATGGCATCCTCTCAAATGCCTGGTCAACAGTATCACCATTGACAAAGAACAACTTGATCGATGTGTTGGTCTCCAAAAGGGCCTTGAAGAGCTCATGTGCATCTTGGATGTCCCGGCCATGGCTTATTAGCATGTCAGCAGTCCTCTTCAAGGCTGCTCCAACACGATCTGGTGCTCCTTTGCCATGGCTGGCCTCAAAAAAAGTCCATGTCCCTGCCTTAATGCCTCTTTTCTCCAGCTCAGTGCTAAAAAGGAAAAAATTGCCCTTCTGCTTGTACTGGGTACAAGGCCCATCAGTAAAAAAGTTTATCACAGAAACCTCTGGGTGTGTTGCCTGCACATAATCCAATACAGGGTTCAGAAGCTCCCAAATAACTGCTGGGCGTTTGTGCTTTGATGGAGATATTGTGCTGAAGCAGGTCGGTTCTTGTCTACTGCCTACACAAAAAAATCCCTGTATGTAGTGTCGCGTGTTGATGAGATGATCCAAAGTGCACTGCTTGTATTTCAGAACTGTACTTGCAGGTGAAGTTCTCTGAAAAATCTATGTGAATTAGACATTCATCAGTGGCCATGCTCTTTCTCAGCTCACGGTAGTAGGCATACTGTTGCCTAATATTGAATCAATGCTTCTTGAACTTGCTCAGGTGTGAGTGGAACTGCTCAGCAAGTTGCTCCTGGGTTCCCTCAACAATTTATATAACAGATATCTTTAGTTTTGGCCCCTCCTGATCATCCGTTTTTGCCTTCTCTTCTGTCCCCCACTGAGAACAGGGGAACTGTTTTATCTTTACAGTTCTCACTCTCCCCATACATGCAATCCTTGCGAGTGGTATCACAGGACACAGTTTTAGTAAGTCTCTCAAGATCTGAGGTCTCGATCAACTTAAGCTGATTAAGCTTTTCTGCTAGAAAGCTTAAATTTTCATGCAGTTTGCACTGGCATGTCTCACGATCAGACAAAGAGGGGTGCACAACCCAAAAGGGACGTAGGCGGCAAAATGAAGAGTATGAGATCCTCACATTATTCTCTGCTAGAAATTTTCTGTGGGGGTTTCTCATTGTGTCTACAAGAAACCTTTTTTGCATCTTTACTTTGTTTCTAGAAATGGTTTGTTTTCTTCCTGTAGTTATCCTGCTGACATCATCTCTGTTAAAGAAGCTCTTTATGTTCTTCTGAATAGATGTATCTGCAAACCTGTTGACAGTCTTTCTGGTAAAACTGGTCAGTTTTTTCCTCTTCTTCTGCATTTCTTTGAAAACCCCAATGCCTGTTCTGACCATCTCTGCAGCCTATACTTTTTGACAATCTTTCCCACAGTAACCTTGGCTAAGATTTGCTTATCTCTTTCATTTCTGGCATTCTGGTTTTTTCTCTTGATGTCAGAAATGAGTGCTTCATGAAGTAGTAATGTTCCCTTTCGAAGGGAACCCAACAATACGTCATCGACGCTATGGGGAATGCCTCAGGCGTGACAGGTGTCTGAAATCAAGTATCAAGTCACAGCAATCATGTTGACCGGCGACAGCCCGTGCATCATCAGCTCGAATGATGAGCACGCAACCTGGATGTATAAAAAGGGCGCCTAGAGACTGTGACAACATCCTTTTTCGTCTTCAGGGACTGTTTTGTCTGTTTGAAAAGTTCAACAATAGCAAAAATGAAGCGTACAGAGAAGAGGGGAAAAAATTCCTTCCGCAAGTCTGCCGACCCGTGTCCCAAACATTTGACACTCACACGATCTGTGCGTTTTCTGCCTGGGAGAGGAGCACGTGCGGGAAGTTCTCGAGGGAGCTTCCTAAACAAACTGTGAGAGTTTTTCTCTAA
The DNA here is from genome assembly GCF_051911475.1 of Siphateles boraxobius. Classification (NCBI taxonomy): domain Eukaryota; kingdom Metazoa; phylum Chordata; class Actinopteri; order Cypriniformes; family Leuciscidae; genus Siphateles; species Siphateles boraxobius. The sequence continues at coordinate 5,827,030 of NW_027508920.1, read as the reverse complement.
GAACTCTCCGCTCTCGTCTGTCCCACTTCTCGAGGGCGCGGCATCTGAACCCCGCGGTGCTGGTCCCGCTCGGGTTGAGGCTCACCGGTGCGTGAGCTTGTGGGGCTCTCAGATGGAGCTGGCGGATCGTCTGGAGAGGGGCGTTAACCTCGCGGATGATCTGCCAGCTGACGAGGGTGAGTTACAGGTCGATGTTGAAGAGGTTCTTTCTCTTTCTGATGGATCGGTAACTGGTTCTCTTCGGGCCGGGCAGGAGTTGGTTGAGACTGAACCATCTCAGCCCTCCTGCCCAGTGTACGCTGAGTTGGTGGACGTTATGGGGCGCGCCACCAACAGATTGCAGCTACAGTTGAGGCGCGTCCGGAAGCAACCTGCTCGTGGTATTTTGAACGATCGGTTCCTCCCTACCCACAAGCCACCAGCCCGGACGAGCCTTCCATTCCTTCCCGATCTCCACTCTGAGATCGAGAAGGCATGGAAGAACCGGCGGTCTGTCCCCTGACCTGGTCGCAGAGCTGCGCCACACCACGGATGTGTCTCTCCGGGCCACCAAACAGTCTACTGCCTCCATCGGTCGTTCGATGACGGCTATGGTGGCCACGGAGAGGCATCTGTGGCTCAACCAAGCTGACATTGGGGAGAAAGAAAAAACCTTTCTCATCGATTCGCCGGTTTCGCCTTCCGAGCTTTTCGGACCTTCCGTCGAGACGGTGGTCGATAAGTTCAGGGAGGCGAGGGCGCGCTCTGCGGCGTTTAAGAGCTGCATACCGCGGAGGTCCTCGACCCAGTCCAGGCAGGCGAGAGGGCCTGGTCCGTCGTGGTCTGGGGATCACAGACAGACCCAGAAGGCCAGTGTCGCTTCCCGCACACCCCCTCCTCCTAGCAGAGGGAGCAGGTCGCGCAGGAGGCGTAACTCCCACGGGAGGCACGATCTCAGGGAGGTGATCCAGAGCATACGTTCTCAGACTAAACGTTAACATCACCTCCCTGCATCTTGTCTCCTAACCACCATCGCTCCCAGGCTCCTCCTTCATCAGGCCTGGGGCGGGCCCATGATGAGTTCATGAATTCTCTGATGGCCCGCTTCAGCTTGGTTGATAGGAGTGCCTTACCTTTACTTGTGAAACAGTAAAAAAAAAAAAAAAAGGGGTTACTGAGTTTCTGAGTCCCGGTGTGCTTCATTCCGCACGCTGCAGGTTTTTATGTTGAGTGAAGATGTTCTTTTGCAAGATGTTCTTTCGAAAATAACATTTTTCTCTTCTTTTTCAGAACTCGCCTCCTGTACAGAGCGGGGTACATGTTTGGTAAGAAAGGTTGTGAGTCGAGCTCCCACATACTGTGCTCGCCAGGTTACAGTCCTCACCAGGCCTTCTGGGTTATGAGCTTCCACATGTCAGGTTACAGGCCTTACCCGGCCTTCCTGAATGTGACCTCCCACATGCTGTGGTCGCCAGGTTTCAGGCCTCGCCGGCCTTCCTGAGTACGAGCTCCCACCTACTATGGTCGCCAGGTTATAGGCCTCTCTAGTCTTCCTGATATGAGCTCCCACCTACTGTGGTCGCCAGGCCTTCCGGGTTATGAGCTTCTACAGGTCAGGTTACAGGCCTCATCCGGTCTTCCTGAATGTGGGTTCCCACATACTGTGGTCACCAGGTTTTAGGCCTCTAAGGCCTTCCTGAGTGTGAGCTCCCACATGCTGTGGTCGCCAGGTTACAGGCCTCACCCGGCCTTCCTGGTTATGAGCTCCCACATACTGTGGTTGCCAGGTTACAGGCCTTATCCGGCCTTCCTGGTTATGAGCTCCCACACACTGTGGTCGCCAGGTGACAGGCCCCAGCCGGCCTTACTGGTTATGAACTCCCACATATTGTGGTCGCCAGGTTACAGGCCTCACCAGGCCTTCCTGAATGTGAACTCCCACTAACTGTGGTCGCTAGGGTGTAGTTGTGAGCTTTCACATATCAGGCCTCATCAGGCCTTCCTGAATGTGAGCTCCCACCCACTATGACTATCAGGTTACAGGCCTCATCTGGCCTTCCTGATCATGGGTAAAATACAGGACTCAAAACCGGCCTCCTGAATATAGAGTGATGAAGTACATGTACATTTACTTAATCTATTTTCTTTGTACGCTCCGTACCTTCTTAAACCCATACATATGTGACCCGTCACAGAAACCAGGGACACAAGTCGGCAGCACAACTTTCGGGCAAAATGAGAAAGAAGAGTTTTTTTTTCAAAATTGGTGATTTTCAATTTTTTGGAGAATCTGTTAATTGAAATCACGAAGAAGCCTCTCCATGTTTGAGATAGCAGTATTGGTATATTTAAAAGCTTACATTTTGAGGTTGAAATCGGCTTGTTTTCGGAGATTCTAGCATGCAGTAGGGGCGTGGCGTTTCATTGTCTGTGTGTATTTCCATACTGAATAACCCGACGCTTTTGCCCCCGCCCTCCAAGTCAACCACATGGCTACTTATTATGCTGTGCTCTGGCCGGCTCTCTCTGATATCAAAATTCAATGAAGATGGATGCCGCAAAGATTGTCGCAGACGAGATGAACCGTCTGGCAGTTACACCGAAAATGTTTTCGCCGCACTTCGTGGGCTCGGGAAACTGAACCGGAGGTATGGGCGCAGCGCGCGCGCCCTCAGTGCTTCAATACGGCGCCTCGGCTCGCTGACAGCGGTGGCTGGCTGTTTCATATGTGACGGAGAATCGAAATAGAGGATGCAGTTAAGACCTTTGCTGCGATGAAGGCCTGCCGTGCGTGTTTCTGAAATGTAAGTTAAGCTTCATTTGCTCTTTAGTCGTTATTTAAGATGCTGAACCTGCTGATGATATAATGTGCTTGCGGACATTTCATTTGTGTGTGTATACGCACATAAGAAAGTGGTGTAAAGAGATTTGCAACAGTAATTTGAGGAGGTGAAATGTGATTATTTGGAAAATTGCAGAAATGACTGCTTAAAGAAAAATGCCAGCAGGCATTTGCCTCCTACATAAACTTTAATATTGTTGACATTTTGGGCACACGAGCGTTGCGCACTATTTGCGCTATATGTAGGCCTATGGCTTATTGGTCTTTGTTTGTTGTTGCTGGTTTTGCGTTATATGTATATGGCATATTGGTCTTTGTGTGTTGTTGCTGGTTTTGCATTATACTGTATGTATATGGCATATTGGCCTTTGTGTGTTGTTGCTGGTTTTGCGTTATATGCAGGCTATATGGCATATTGGTCTTTGTGTGTTGTTGCTGGTTTTGCGTTATATGTATATGGCATATTGGTCTTTATGTGTTGTTGCTGGTTTCGTGTTATATGCAGGCTATATGGCATTATTGGTCTTTGTGTGTTGTTGCTGGTACGTTGCAAATAGAGGGGCAGCACAATTGTTTTTCGCCTAGTGCGGCAGAAGTGCACTCATTCGAAGTGTAAAAAAAGCTGTAAAGCACATGGAGGAGCTTTACAGGGGGTATGGCTTATCTAAATGAGATGTAAATGAGCCCTATTGTCACCCCCAGCAGCAGAGACAGGTGAGAACTGCACAATCTTTAGAGCTCGTTTTCTCCTCTTTGAGCTTTTTTAAGTGCCTACTTTAAAATGGGCACAACTTCTCCAAATATTATCAGATTTCCACATGTTACACATCGTTGGAAAGCTTGGATATTACACTCTCAGAATCTATGAATAACTCAAAATGCCCCAGAACCGACTTGTGTCCCTAGTTTCCGTGACTGGTCACATATGGTAAGTCACACGACAGATGACTTGTGTACTTTCTAAAATCCATTTTTTATGGTAAGGGTTGTGCGCTGTATGCTTCAGTCCCTTCCTATGTGGCCAGACCCAGGTCTTTCACCTTGGGTCCCACTCTAGATGCGTCCTGTCGTCGAAGTATGCAGACGCCTTTCTCTAGCTAACTTCCACTTTTTGATCCAGGCCCTCCTGGACTCAGAATGGCTAAGTTCATGCACTTTCGTTTCATGTACTTTCTAAAATCCATATTTATGGCCTTTCTGGAAGTAGCCCCCACATGGTGTGGTTGTCAGGTTACAGGCCTCATCAGGCCTTCCTGAAAGTAAGCACCCACAGGTTGTGGTTGCCAGGTTTCGGGCCTCACCGGCCTTCCTGAGTATGAGCTCCCACCTATTGTGGTCGCCAGGTTACAGGCCTCACCCGGCCTTCCTGAATATGAGCTCCCACATACTGTGGTCACCAGGTTACAGGCCTCATCTGGCATTCCTGAATATAGGCTCCCGCATACTGTGGTCACCAGGTTACAGGCCTCACCCGGCCTTCCTGAATATGAGCTCCCAGATACTGTGGTTGCCAGGTTACAGGCCTCACCCGGCCTTCCTGAATATGAGCTCCCACATACTGTGGTCGCCAGGTTACAGGCCTCACCCGACCTTCCTGAATATGAGCTCCCACATACTGTGGTCGCCGGGTTACAGGCCGCATGGGCCTTCCTGAGTATGAACTTCCACATGCTGTAGTTGTCAGGTTTCAGGCCTCATCGGCCTTCCTGATATGAGCCCTCATGTACTGGAGCTCCCCACATAGGGGGTCATCAGGACTTAGGCTTCAGTTGACCTTCCTGGGTTTGATCCCTCTCTTACTTTCTCAGTGTTCAGAACGAGCACTGGGTAGACCCGTGGATTGAGTGGATGACTTCCGTCATTTCTTGAGGTTGAGTCACACTCTCCGGGGAATCCCGTCTCTGTGATCCGGAACTGAATGGTTTCTGCCAGCTTCGCAGGCCTTCGTTTTTCAGATACCTTATCCAAGGCAATTTCCGGAGGCTCTGTCTCGGACAGGCAGGCAATGGCCAGACGGTGCGTCTTTGTATAGATCACCAGGCCAGCCTGGTGGCATTTCAGGAGGCATGCTCTCCTGAATAGTGACTGGCTGGGATCCCTTGGGTTCCCTAGCCACACTCCCTAGAAGTGACCCCTCCTATTAGGAAGTTGTGGTCCTAAGCCTTTGAGCTGGCCCAGATATACCCCCATTAACTATGTTCTGGCAGTTTCTTGGCTCATTAGCTTGGGCTATGACCGGTAGGGAGTGCTGTCACTGACAGCCCAATGTGACCTTAGGGTGAGTGGTTTCAGTGTTCTTTGAATTACTGGTTCTGACGGTTGTCACTGCCCTTGGGCAAGCACTCCCCTCAGCATGGCAGAGTGGCTATTTCGTTCCCCATAGCGTCGATGACGTATTGTCTCGTTCCCTGTTCTTATGGAACATAGGTTACAGTCGTAACCTGAACATTTTACTGATTCTGCTGTTCACAGGACAGTTCTTCACCAGTTCACAGACTTTGGATCTTGGAGATTCATTATGTTTTGCTGATCGCTGGAGCCTCTTTTTGTACTTTTCTTTTAGTTTCCTCTCCTTTGTGAGTGCATGTTGGAGTTGTGCTATCTCTTTGTGCAGTTTGTATCTTGCTCTTCGGGATTGTTTCTTTCCCTCCAAATGTTGCCTGAAATAAACAAAACAAAATTTATTTATTATAATAAATAATACACTTATATACACCTATATACACTTACAGATACAGTATACACTTACTCTCTCTAACCAGAGTTCCCTATCGGTCAGTCACTACAACGTAGGTCATGACTGACCAATAGGAATCTCGCTAGAGAGGCCAATCTACTTCGAGTGAAACTAAAACAAGCCAATACACATTGGCGTGCAATCATTTGCAACAGCTGTGCAGCCTCGCAGCGCGGGTATTTAACAAGCAGCTGGTGCGATTGCACACTAGCTTTTTGCTTAGGAGCCAAGCACTTCATATGCTGAACAGAGTGAATTTGAAAGCAAGCCTCTTCTGGATCTCTCCACTTTGGTGCGGGCGTGACGGCACAGCAGCGCGAGCGGTCTTTTTCTCTTCTCTCTCTCTCTTCTTTGTTTGTTGTTTTAAAACTGAGCAAACAAAAAAGCTGTTTTCACAGCTGGTAAGGTGCGCGGTTAAAGCGCTCAACGGCCGTTTTTACGGCTGGTAAGGTGCGCGATTAAAGCGCTCAATGGCCGTTTTCACGGCTGGTAAGACCAGCGAGAGAGAATCGCGCACAGACAGGTGCACATTCCTGTCTGTGTTCGCCGTGACCGTTCCCCTGCGTGCTTCAGCACCAAGGAGAGCAGTCTCTAAAAGAGCTTACACAGATAGTTTGCGTCTTTTTCAAGATGACATTCTATCTGTGTGTTTCTGGATGTGGTCGTTACCTGGGGTCGCGGGATGGTCATGTACCCACTGTGGGAAGATGACCATCTCGGAGCTGAGGTCGAGACTCACGTTCCTGCAAAGGGGCGGAGTCCCCGTGCCTGCACCTCGTTCCAACCCCCCTTCGCGGGTTGCTATGGGCAGTGACACGGGTGACCTGAGGATTACAGTGAGCGCGCTTCCTTCGGGGAACCAAACCCCTAGGAACCCTCACTCCTCTCATGCTCCGCAACCAGTTGAGCTGCCAACGGAACGTTCTGGACCATCCTCGAGATGTGTACCAGTCGTTTCGTTCGGCGCTCCCTGCGATGACCAGATGTCGATCGCTGCATCGGAGGGTGGGTCAGACCTCTCCGCAGACGACGGCTCGGAGCCGCTGCCTCCTTCAGGTGTGTCAGCGGTGCCCGAGTCGGACCCGGAGATGATGGCCATGCTTTCCCGGGCCGCCAACAGGATCGGGCTCGTGTGGAACCCTCCACCGTGTCCCGAGCCCTCGAGGTTGGACGATTGGTATCTCGGGGTGGCGCGCGCTGGTTCTCAGCAACCCACCCCAGTGCCTTTCTTCCCGGAAGTGCATGAGGAGCTCACAGGGACGTGGACGGCACCTTTTACTGCCAGAAACCGTCTCGGTGGCTCCTCCTCCCTCACCACCCTTGATGGCGGTGCAGCTAAGGGATACGCGCGTATCCCGCCAGTGGAACGGGCCGTTGCTATGCAACTGTTCCCTAACTCCACTTGGCGTGGAGAACCGTGTCTTCCTTCCCGGGCCTGTAAGTACTCGTTGGACCTGACCAGCAAGGCTAACAAGGCCTGTGGGGAAGCTGCCTCTGCCATGCACGCTATGGTGTTGTTGCAGGTTCATCAGGCCAAGGCACTGAAGGACCTGCACGAGGGTGGTCATGATCCACAAGTTCTCCAAGAACTTCGTACCACAACTGACCTCGCGCTTCGTGCGACGAAGGTCACTGCGCGGTCAGTGGGTCGTGCGATGTCCACACACGCCACCTCTGGCTGTGTCTGGCTGACATGCGGGAGACCGACAAGATCAGGTTCCTTAACTCCCCCGTGTCCCAGACCGGCCTCTTCGGCGACACGGTCGAGAACTTCGCCCAGCAGTTCTCGGCTGTACAGAAGCAGACTGAGGCCATTAAACACATCCTGCCGCGGCGGTCAGCTGCTGCCTCCACCCCACCGCCCGCGGCCTCTCGGTCTGCTCATCGCCATGGGCGTCCGCCTGCGTCTGCCCCTGCTCCCGCGCCGCAGCAGCAGCCTCCATCCAAGCAGCACCGTGGAGCCAGTCGCAGGCAGGGCGCCCCGCCCGTCCAGGCCCCCGCCAAGAGGGGCGACAAAGCCAAAGGTAAGCGGCCCTAGGACGGGCGACCCAGAGATGAAAGGGACTGCTCTCCAGGAGACGATTGACTGCATCACTCCCTCCCCCGGAAGAGGGCCGGGTGGAAAATCCTTTGTTTCGTTTTGTTTGTGTTCCGCCGCTGGCCCTAAAACCAGCGGTACCCAAATTTTCAATAAAAGAGCAGTTTCTATCATCTCTGGGTCCGAAGAGGGCCCGGAGAGCAGTGGGGGGTCGGAATCCTTACCACTCTCATCCGCCTCTTCTATCGCCAGCCGGCAGCTGCGTACGGTCCGAGAACGCCACGGAGCCGCCTCCCGCACCTCCTGCCCCGTGGAACCAGGTAAGTGCTGCACAGCACACTCAGACCCCGCTACGGGCCGCCTCCCAGAGAGAGCCTCTCGAGCCGCGTCCCTGTGTTCCACCTCGCTGCCCCACTCCGGGTACGCCTACGATTCCTTTGGTCCCACTTGTATGGTCTCTGCGAGCCTGGTTAGCGCTCCCCAGGCCGTCTCGCTGGCTCATTCGAACCATCAGGCTCGGCTATGCGATTCAGTTCGCCCGACGTCCCCCCAAGTTTCGGGCCATCCACTCCACTACAGTGAGAGCAGCCGATGCCCATGTCTTGCGTGCGGAGATCGCAGTCCTACTGGCGAAGGATGCGATAGAGCCGGTCCCTCCATCCGATATGAGGTCAGGGCACTACAGTCCCTACTTCATTGTACCAAAGAAAGGTGGTGGGTTACGACCGATCTTGGATCTGCGAGTTTTGAATCGGAGCCTCCACAAGCTACCGTTCAAAATGCTCACGCAGAGACGCATTTTCGAATGCATCCGTCCCCAAGATTGGTTTGCAGCGATCGACCTGAAGGACGCGTACTTTCATGTCTCGATTCTTCCTCGACACAGGCCATTTCTGCGCTTTGCGTTCGAGGGTCGAGCATATCAGTACAAAGTCCTACCCTTCGGGCTGTCCCTGTCCCCCAGTGTCTTCACGAAAGTCACGGAGGGGGCCCTTGTTCCCATGAGAGAACAGGGCGTTCGCATCCTCGACTATCTCGACGACTGGCTCATACTAGCACACTCTCAAGATCAGCTATGCGAACACAGGGACCTAGTGCTCAGGCACCTCAGCCAGTTGGATCTTCAGGTCAACTGGGAACAGAGCAAACTCTCCCCTGTGCAGAGGATCTCTTTTCTCGGTATGGAGTTGGATTCGGTCGCCCAGACAGCGAGCCTCACAGAGCAGCATGCTCAGTCAGTGCTGAACTGCTTGAACACGTTCAAGGGCAGGACAGCGGTCCCACTAAAACTCTTTCAGAGGCTCCTGGGGCATTTGGCAGCAGCATCAGCGGTAACCCCGCTCGGCCTGCTACATATGAGACCGCTTCAGCACTGGCTTCACGGCCGAGTCCCGAGATGGGCGTGGCATCATGGCACTCACCGGGTGGCAATCACACCGGAGTGCCGCCAGACCTTCAGCCCGTGGTCAGACCCCTCGTTCCTGCGGGCAGGAGTCCCCTTGGAACAGGTGTCCAGGCATGCTGTGGTATTCACAGATGCCTCTGCCACCGGCTGGGGTGCCACGTACAACGGGCATGCAGTGTCAGGGGTGTGGACGGACCCTCAACTGCATTGGCACATCAACTGCCTCGAGTTGCTAGCAGTACATCTCGCCCTGACCCGCTTGAAAAGACGGCTACAGGGCAGGGGCGGTACGGACAACACTGCGACCGTTGCGTACATCAACCGTCAAGGTGGTCTACACTCCCGTTGCATGTCGCAACTCGCCCGTCATCTCCTCCTCTGGAGTTAGAAGCATCTGAGGTCGCATCGAGCCATGTATGTCCCCGGCTTGCTCAATCGTGTGGCCGACGAGCTATCACGAGCTGTGCTCCCGGGAGAATGGATCTGGAGAGAGTTCGGGGAGGCTCAGGTAGACCTGTTTGCCTCCTCAGAGACCTCTCACTGCCAGCTGTTTTACTCCCTGACCGAGGGAACACTCGGCACGGACGCACTGGCACACAGCTGGCCCCGGGGCCTTCGCAAATATGCGTTTCCCCCAGTGAGCCTACTTGCGCAGACACTGTGCAAAGTCAGGGAGGACGAGGAGCAGGTCCTTCTGGTGGCTCCCTATTGGCCCACCCGGACTTGGTTCCCAGAACTCATGCTCCTTGTGACAGTCCCTCCCTGGCCCATTCCTCTGAGGAAGGACCTTCTGACTCAGAGACGGGGCACCCTATGGCACCCGCGTCCAGACCTCTGGAAACTCCATGTCTGGTCCCTGGACGGGACGCGGAGGTTTTAGGTGACTTACGCCCTGAGGTACTTAACACCATCACTTCAGCACGGGCGCCGTCCACGAGACGTGTTTACGCCCTGAAGTGGAACCTGTTCGTCGAGTGGTGTTCTTCTCACCGAGAAGACCCCCGAAGATGTCCGATAGGGTCTGTGCTTTCCTTCTTGCAGCAGGGGTTGGAGCGTAGACTGTCTCCCTCCACCCTCAAAGTACATGCTGCCGCTATTTCAGCTTATCACGACCACATAGATGGCAAAGCAGTTGGAAAGCACGACCTGGTCGTCAGGTTTCTTAGGGGGGCGAGACAATTAAATCCTCCTCGACCCCCCTCCATACCCTCTTGGGATCTTTCCCTGGTGCTTCGAGCACTTCAGGATGTTCCCTTTGAGCCTCTGCAGTCAGTAGACTTAAAGCTTCTTTCCATGAAGACTTTGCTGCTGGTTGCACTGGCCTCTGTCAAGAGGGTAGGAGACCTGCACGCATTTTCGGTCGACGAATCGTGCCTAGAGTTCGGGCCGGGTGACAGCCACGTGGTACTAAGACCCCGGCCTGGCTATGTGCCCAAGTTTCCTACCACTCCCTTCAAAGACCAGGTAGTGAACCTGCAAGCGCTGCCTTTGGAGGAGGCAGACCCAGCCCTGGCTTTGCTCTGTCCCGTTCGCGCTCTGCGTATGTACGTGGACAGAACTCAAAGCGTCAGGACCTCAGACCAGCTCTTTGTCTGTTACGGAGGCCAGCAGAAGGGAAAGGCTGTCTCCAAGCAGAGGATGGCCCACTGGATAGTGGATGCCATCGCCTTGGCTTACCAAGCACAAGGCGTGCCATGCCCGCTCAGGTTGCATGCACACTCCACGAGAGGCGTTGCAGCCTCCTGGGCACTGGCACGTGGCTCCTCGCTAACAGATATCTGTAGAGCTGCGGGCTGGGCGACACCTAACACGTTCGCTAGATACTATAGTCTACGTGTAGAGCCGGTCTCCTCCCGTGTTCTCACCCTAGACGGGTAGAAGCACTGAGAGGTCTGGCTCTGTCGGCTTGCTGCACCCTACTGTGCACCCTTATTGCTCCAGAGTAAAACCTGTCGAGTCCTCCATAACCCCTCGGCCCGGACTTGGCGGAGCGTCCGGCGCCAGGCCCTTATCCGCTGAATCCTTGAGAACCGGATCTGGGCTGGGTTCCATATGTGTGACCCTACGGGAATCCCATATGTGTATATTCCACGGCTGCTCCTATCGGAAGCCCGTGTCTTTCCCTTGGGCTAAATCACCCATTATTTCATATGCAGTACAGCCTTCGGGCTAGTCCATATGCATTTCCACATAACTCTTTGAAAAAGTGGCTTCCGCAGCGTTCCTTCCTAAACAGAAAGGGCACGCTTTCCCAGTGTTATCCAATATCTCACTGTATGGGTTATCACGGAACAACAGTGTCAGACTCACTCTGTGTAAGCCTCCGCCTATCGTCCTTCCAGGCAAGAAGGTGTAGAGGCTTGCATGGGGGCGCTGGATGGGGTGCAGCAGCTGTGGCGCTTTGGTAGGGATTCCTATTGGTCAGTCATGACCTACGTTGTAGTGACTGACCGATAGGGAACGTCTAGGTTACATATGGTAACCCTCGTTCCCTGAGGGAGGGAACGGAGACGTAGGTCCCGTCGCCACATCTGCTGCCGCCCGTCAGGGCGGCCAGCTTTTTCAGGCTTGGCTCCTCAGCAAAAAAACTAGTGTGCAATCGCACCAGCTGCTTGTTAAATACCCGCGCTGCAAGGCTGCACAGCTGTTGCAAATGATTGCACGCCAATGTGTATTGGCTTGTTTTAGTTTCACTCGAAGTAGATTGGCCTCTCTAGCGAGATTCCCTCCCTCAGGGAACGAGGGTTACCATATGTAACCGAGACGTTTCCGCTAGAAAAAAATGGTGCCGGTCAAAGTGACCGGCAGAGGTTTCGCTTTTACGGACATTTTGATGTAATGCCGGTCAAATATCGCCTCTTAATTAGTCAAGTTGAGGAAAACTGGAGGCAGGCTATGTAACTTAAAAAATTTCATAATCAGGCCGTATCGAATGCAACATGTTTATTAGCCTAACTTTCAAATAGACGGAAAAAAACATGAATGTCCGATTGGCATCAATCAACGGCAATTGTTTTTACTATGGTTTCACATTCATAGTTTAACAAACCAATCCCCCTTCCCCACATAAAATATCTGAATAGTAGCCTATGGTTTTTACTCAAGCAAACTTAATTATACACTCTCAACCGAACATTTGTGACCGATCACGGAAAATAGAGACACAAGTCGGCAGCACAACTTACGAGCAAAATGAGAAAGGTGATTTCCGCTTTTTTGCAGAATCTGTTAGTTGAGACCATGAAGAAGCCTCTCCATGTTTGAGATAACAGTATTGGTATATTTAAAAGCGTACATTTTGAGGTTGAAATCGGCTTGTTTTCTGAGATTCTAGCATGCAGTAGGGGCGTGGCGTGTCATTGACTGTGTGTATTTCCATACTGGATAAGCCGGCTTTTGCCCCCGCCCTCCAAGTGAACAGCGTGGCTACTTATTATGCTGCGCTCTGGCCGGCTCTATCTGATATCAAAATTCAATGAAGATGGACGCCGCAAAGATTGTCACAGACGAGCTGAACCGTCGCAGTTACACCGAAAATGTTTTGAAGTACTTCTTCGACAAGCCACGCTGAAGTAGCGAAACTGTTGTGCAAAGGGGCCATAGAACCGGCTGTAAAAGCCTGACTCGCTCAGAGAAGAAGGTACCGGTTCTATGGCCCCTTTGCATTCTGATATCCCTGGAATCGCTTCCCATGCTTTTATATGTACAACTAGGGGCAGAATGGCCTCCAGGTTCCGATTGCCCCACTTCGTGGGCTCGGGAAACTGAATCGGAGGTATGGGTGCGGCGTGCGCGTCCTCGGTGCTTGAATACGGCGACTCACTGACAGCGGTGGCTGGCTGTTTCATATGGGACGTCCCGATTGCTTTGAATGGGGAACGTTTTGTGAACACGGAACAGACTTAATGGACTGGCAACAATCTCCATAGAACATGAACTGGCACAGAGAATCGAAATAGAGGATGCAGTTAAGACCTTTGCTGCGATGAAGGCCCGCCATGCGCGCTGAAACGTAAGTTAAGCTTCATTTGCTCTTTAGTCGTTATTTAAGATGCTGAACCTGCTGATGATATAATGTGCTTGCGGACATTTCATTTGTGTGTGTTTTACGCACATAAGAAAGTGGTGTAAAGATATTTGCAACAGTAATTTGAGGAGGTGAAATGTGATTATTTGGAAAATTCCTGTCATAACTGCTTAAAGAAAAATGCCAGCAGGCATTTGCCTCCTGCATAAACTTTAATATTGTTGACATTTTGGGCACTCCTGCGTTGCGCACTATTTGCGTTATACAGTATGTAGCCTATGGCTTATTGGTCTTTGTGTGTTGTTGCTGGTTTTGCGTTATATGTATGGCATATTGGTCTTTGTGTGTTGTTGCTGGTATACGTTGCAAATAGAGGGGCAGCACAATTGTTTTTCGCCTAGAGCGGCAGAAGTGCATTCGCCGGTCCTCGGGGTGAGTTTCCATAAACATCAAAGTTTGTCGTTTTGTGTTCATTCTAAGAACACGTACACGTTACTCATGTTTAGTCCATGTTTAGACCTTCCCATACCTACTTATTGTTATTAGCTAGCTCAGGAAAGAAAAAAAAGCCGTAAAGCACAGGGGGGAGCTTTACAGGGGGTATGGTTTATCTAAATGAGATGTAAATGAGGCCTATTGTCACTCCTAGCAGCAGAGAAAGGTGAGAACTGCACAATCTTTCGAGGCCGTTATCTAACCTTTTAGCTTTTTTGAGTGCCTACCTTCAAATGGCCACAACTTCTCCAAATATTATCAGATTTCCATGTCGTACACATCGTTGGAAAGCTTGGAGACTACACTTCAGAATCTATGAATAACTCAAAATGCCCCAGAACCGACTTGTGTCTCTACTTTCCGTGATCGGTCACATTTTTTCATTACCATCAACTACCACACATATTAGCCATGGGAACTTGTCACTCCATTCCGACCGATACGCTCTACACTTCGGCTTTTTCTCCGGTGGGGGTGGAGCTGTCTGGCTCTAGACATCTGAGGCTTCAGGCGTTCCTGATTCACCATGGTCCGTCGCGTCTGGCCTCTGAAAAAAGCTTTTAAGGCTAGTCTGCCTGGGCCTGGCCATATTTGAAATTAAGATATTTTTGATTAAATCTGAGAGCTGGATCACTCCTCCATAGGCTTCTTAAGGGATTTACACTTGTTCCCCGAAAAGTTATTATAAAGACATCGTGAAAATAGTCCAAGTGACTACAGTGGCTCAATACTAAGTTTATCAAACAACGAGAATACTTTTTGTGCGCAAAAAAAACAAAAATAACGACATTCTTTCAACTATTCATTTCCTTCTCTGTGGGCCTGATGATGAAGTCGTTATTTTTGTTTGTTTTTGCGCACAAAAAGTATTCTCATCGCTTGATAAATTTAAGATTGAGCCACTGTAGTCACATGGACTATTTTAATGATGTCTTTAATAACTTTTCGGGGCTGGCAAGTGTCAATCCCTTAGAAAGCCTATGGAGGATTGATCAAGCTCTCAGATTTAATCAAAAATAACTTAATTCGTGTTCCGGAGATGAACGAATGTCTTATGGGGTTGGAACAACATGAGGGTGAGTAAATACTGACAGAATTTTCATTTTTGGGTGAACTATCCCTTTGATGTGGTGTGTATTCTTCTCATTGTAGGTCCTGCGTTCATTTGGGCTGAAAGACAAAACCAAACCAAAGCCGCACTGTAACCTACTGGCCTACATGACAGACTTCATACTGACAACTACTGGCATGGATTCTGCATCACATGTTTTTGAACAAAAACGTTTGTTCCTAGAATTTAAAGTGTGGAGGAGACTCCATGTCTTCATCTCTTGTGAGTGAATATCATTTAAAACATTCTTAAAAGAGCTGCTCATTTCTTCTGAATTTATAGTATTTATTGTTCTTGTTAAGTAATGTTGCTGTAATCCTGTTAATGTATGTACAGTATAAATTGCAAACATGCTTGTGTTGGGCACGTGTTTACAGGTTATAGACATTTTAGAGGAGGTGGATGCTGTGTACTTAAAGGTATTTAAAGTCATGTTTATTTTTACAATATGTTATTTTTGTATATAAATCAGTATTACAGTGGAACAAATTGCTATTTTTTTATTTGTAAATTAGCAACTACATTTTTTAACCATTGCACAGCACCACTTCATCACCAATAATTTTGTATAACTTTGTAGTTTGTTTTATGTCAGAAGTTGTATTTGAGAACAAATGCAGATTAATTTTCTTTCAGATTATGTAATTTCTGTAATAAAGTCTGTATCATGAATGATAACTTCTTTCTGTTGTTATTTTGTAGATGTTTGTTGTAACTAAATGTCTTAAATGTAATTCAAGATAATTTAGTAAAATTGCAGTTTTAATATAGTATTACTACTATATAACTGTACTAGAACCAAGGAATCAAAACCATGGTTTTTAAAAATACCAGTTACTACAGTCATGGTTACTATGGTTTTACTGTAGTATTACTACAGTATAAGTGTAGTAAAACCATGGTATCAAAACCATGGTTTTTAAAATACCAGTTAATACAGTCATGGTTACTATGGTTTTACTGTAGTATTACTACAATATAACTATACTAGAACCATGGAATCAAAACCATGGTTTTTAAAAATACCAGTTACTACAGTCATGGTTACTATGGTTTTACTGTAGTATTACTACAGTATAAGTGTAGTAAAACCATGGTATCAAAACCATGGTTTTTTAAAATACCAGTTACTACAGTCATAGTTACTATGGTTTTACTTTAGTATTACTATAATATAACTGTAGTAAAACCATGGTATCAAAACCATGATTTTTAAAAACCATGGTTCGCACCAAAATACCACGGTTACTACGGTCATAGTTAACTGCAGTTTTACTATAGTAAAACCATGGTTAATTTTCGTAAGGTAAGGGAAGTCAAGCTGTTCGTGGTATTTTCCCCATTCATTTAAGTTGCCATTGTCAGCACCAACACTTCGAGGTCCGCGTGCTCGAAATGGACGACACGAGCTGCTTATTCAGTGGTGCCGTGTCACTTTTCCAAGATCGCATATAAAGTGGCCGAGATTAGCATATATTCGCATAGGCTCTCTGTGGACGCCTCTGGGGGTGCCATTGCACCACGTGGGCGTCCACCAAGTGCTTTTGGGGTCCGCCAACTACCTACTCTTCACCATAGTCCTCCTCAGTACCAGGAAGTGCCTATTTTGACCCCTAACCACCTATTTTCTTCGTCATTGCCACGAAGTGCCTATGGGGTCCCCTAACCACCTAAACTTCACCATAGTCTTCCTCAGTACCACGAAGTGCCTATTTTGACCCCTAACCACCTATTTTCTTCTTCATTGCCACAAAGTGCCTATGGGGTCCCCTAACCACCTAAACTTCACCATAGTCTTCCTCAGTACCACAAAGCGCCTATTTTGACCCCTAACCACCTATTTTCTTCTTCATTGCCACGAAGTGCCTATGGGGTCCCCTAACCACCTAAACTTCACCATAGTCTTCCTCAGTACCACGAAGTGGCTATTTTGACCCCTAACCACCTATTTTCTTCTCCATTGCCACGAAGTGCCTATGGGGTCCCCTAACCACCTAAACTTCACCGTAGTCTTCCTCAGTACCACGAAGTGCCTATTTTGACCCCTAACCACCTATTTTCTTATCCATTGCCACAAAGTGCCTTTGGGGTCCCCCGACCACCTAAACTTCACCATAGTCTTCCTCAGTACCACGAAGTGCCTATTTTGACCCCTAACCACCTGTTTTTTGTCTCAAGTCACTGTGTCTCTAACTCTGAGCCGAAAAGTCACAGGGCCTCGAAATTCGGCGTGAGGGTAGCCCAGCGGGCCCCGGGGCGAGATCCTTTGTTTCAAGGTTCTACGTTGTTCCCAAGTGTGCGTTTCGGCGGTTCGGCCTGATCCATACATGGTTCAGCTTTCTCCATCCCCCAGGGTCTTTCTGGGCCCCAGTGACAGCAGGCAGATCAAGTTTGGGGCCGCCAGGGCCCCCGGGGGCCAAACGGCAAAGCGTCCCACATACAACTTATCCCATTGATTTTCATAGGTGTTCTGTGGACATTGGGCAACAAGTGGTTTTTTTGTGTGACTAGACGTTCCCCTCTCTGTGTGCTTTCCGGGGCCGAGTGACGCAGCTTTCCAAGAAGTTTCGGGCCCCTAGCTCCTCCAGGGGCCGAACGAGGTTCAGTGACACGTGCAACTTATTCAATGAGATTTCACAGGTACTTGTTGGAAGGTGGTCCGATTGGCCCGAAATTGACACGTACGTCCCGTCACGGGCCCCTGGGACGGGTTCTAGAGTTCCGCGTCCCTCTGACCTTTTTTCGCGCTAATTGGCCACCAACAGCCCCATGGAACAAGTTGCACGTGGGACGTCAAAAAAAAAGGGGCCAAAAGGGGTCGAAAGGTCGCAGCGGCCCCAAATTCGGCACGGCGGTGGTCCGGGGGCCCCCGGTTCTAGATCACGGGTTTGTGGTTCTAGATCGGTTCCAAGTATGTGTTTCAGCAAAACGGTTCGAAGGAAACCCCGATCGGCCTGAAACTGACGTATGCGTCCCGTCACGGGCCCCTGGGACGAGTTCTAGAGTTCCGCGTCCAAAGCTGCTCCTTTGGCCAAAGAACACCCCCTTGACCTGGAAGCGCCTGTGAAGTTTGAACTGAACAAGTTTCACGTGGGTGGCCGGAAATACAGGGGTCGAAAGGTCGCACCGCCTCCAAATTCGCTGCCCTGGTAGTCGAGGGGCCCCGGTTCGAGATCCCGGATCGCAGGGTTCTAGATCGGTTCCAAGTGTATCATTTTTTTGTGCAAAAATCTCCTCGCTTTGGTTCTACTGAGCATATGTCTTTCTGTGTGTGCAAGAGGGCTGCCATTAATTGGACCATGTGCTCGGTGAAGGGTGGACAGAAAGGTCCGATCGGCCCGAAACTGACGTATGCGTCTCGTCACGGGCCCCTGGGACGGGTTCTAGAGTTCCGCGTCCCTCTGACCTTTTTTCGCGCTAATTGGCCACCAACAGCCCCATGGAACAAGTTGCACGTGGGACGTCAAATAAACAGGGTCCAAAAGGGGTCGAAAGGTCGCAGCGGCCCCAAATTCGGCATGGCGGTAGTCCGGGGGCCCCCGGTTCTAGATCACGGGTTTGGTGGTTCTAGATCGGTTCTAAGTATGTGTTTCAGCAAAACGGTTCGAAGGAAACGCCCGATCGGCCCGAAACTGACGTATGCGTCCCGTCACGGCCCCTGGGACGGGTTCTAGAGTTCCGCGTCCCTCTGACCTTTTTTCGCGCTAATTGGCCACCAACAGCCCCATGGAATAAGTTGCACGTGGGACGTCAAAAAAACAGGGGCCAAAAGGGGTCGATAGGTCGCAGCGGCCCCAAACTCGACGCGGTGGGTGTCCGGGGGCCCCCGGTTCTAGATCCCGGGTTTGGTGGTTCTAGATCGGTTCCGAGTGTGTTTTCAGTTTGACCCTTCAAGAGGGAATGCCAGTCTATGAGCTGACTATGAGTGCAAGTGGCCTTTGAAGAGAAACTTGAACAAATGTGGAAAAAAAATTAGCCCTGAGTTCTAGAGACTCGTCCTCCTGATATGTCGATCGGGGGCCCGAGGGGGCCCGGCACGCAGTGTTTGGGGCCCGTGGGACCTCCGGGGGCCGAACAGGGGCCACTGACACGTGTGACTTATCCCATTCATTTCACAGGTGTTTGGTGGACGTGTGACAGAAAGGTCCGATCGGCCCGAAACTGACGTATGCGTCCCGTCACGGGCCCCTGGGACGGGTTTTAGAGTTCCGCGTCCCTCTGACCGTTTTTCGCGCTAATTGACCACCAACAGCCCCATGGAATAAGTTGCACCTGGGACGTCAAATAAACAGGGGCCAAAAGGGGTCGAAAGGTCGCAGCGGCCCCAAATTCGGCACGGCGGTAGTCCGGGGGCCCCCGGTTCTAGATCACGGGTTTGTGGTTCTAGATCGGTTCCAAGTATGTGTTTCAGCAAAGCGGTTCGAAGGAAACACCCGATCGGCCCGAAACTGACATATGCGAGACCTTCACGGGCCCCAGGGACGGGTTCTAGAGTTCCGCGCCCAAAACTGCTCGTTTGGCCGAAAAAAGCCCGCCTTGACCTGGAAGCGCCTGTGAAGTTTAAACTGAATAAGTTGCACGTGGGAGGGCGGAAATACAGGGGTCGAAAGGTCGCACCGCCTCCAAATTCGCCGCCCTGGTAGTCGAGGGGCCCCCGGTTCTAGATCCCGGATCGCAGGGTTCTAGATCGGTTCCAAGTGTATCATTTTTTTGTGCAAAAATCTCCTCGCTTTGGTTCTACTGAGCATATGTCTTTCTGTGTGTGCAAGAGGGCTGCCATTAATTGGACCATGTGCTCGGTGAAGGGTGGACTGAAAGGTCCGATCGGCCCGAAACTGACGTATGCGTCTCGTCACGGGCCCCTGGGACGGGTTCTAGAGTTCCGCGTCCCTCTGACCTTTTTTCACGCTAATTGGCCACCAACAGCCCCATGGAATAAGTTGCACGTGGGACGTCAAAAAAACAGGGGCCAAAAGGGGTCGAAAGGTCGCAGCGGCCCCAAATTCGGCATGGCGGTGGTCCGGGGGCCCCCGGTTCTAGATCACGGGTTTGGTGGTTCTAGATCGGTTCCAAGTATGTGTTTCAGCCAAACGCTTTGAAGGAAACGCCCGATCGGCCCGAAACCGACACGCGGGTCTCGTCACGGGCCCCGGGGACGGGTTCTAGAGTTCCGCGTCCCTCTCACCTTTTTTCGCGCTAATTGGCCACCAGCAGCCCCATGGAATAAGTTGCACGTGGGACGTCAAATAAACAGTCGCCCTAAGATTGGTCACGGACGACCGCCACGGGCCCCCGAATCGGGCCCCAGAGTATCGTGGCTCTAGATGCTTCCTGAGCCTAGTAGGCCGTCTAATCCTAACTGCTGAATTCACCCTTGCAGACACATGCTCCCATAGAGATCAATGGGAGACAGAGAGGTGCATAAAAAATAGTTAAAAATAAACTTGGCATGTCTCGACCGCTCTGCCCGCTCTGTCTG
Organism: Siphateles boraxobius; assembly: GCF_051911475.1. Taxonomy (NCBI): domain Eukaryota; kingdom Metazoa; phylum Chordata; class Actinopteri; order Cypriniformes; family Leuciscidae; genus Siphateles; species Siphateles boraxobius. The sequence continues at coordinate 5,806,917 of NW_027508920.1, read as the reverse complement.
TCGCAGAGGGCCACGTGACGCAACTTTTTGTAGAGTTTGGGGCCCCTCGGACCCCCGGGGGCCGCGCGGGAGCCACTGACACGTGCAACTTATCCCATTCATTTTCATAGGCGTTTGGTGGACATCCCCACGCAACGGTCCCAATAGCTCCGAATGGCCCGATTTGAAATCTGTGGCCCCTCAGGGTCCCCTCAGACGGGCCGCAAAGACTGGGGTCCGTAGTACCCCGTTAAGTGTGTTACAGTCAAAAACAGCATCCCATCTGTAACCTATTTGACGGGTGCCCTAAATGCTGTCCGTGGACAGTCCATTTTTAGGCTAATTATGCATAAATATTAGCTTTAATGTACATCAGTGTGTTGTATTGTGTCCCCTGTGTGGTGTACAGTAGGTTTCACCTCATAAAACCACTGTAATTATGAAATATGACCTGTTAATGCATTGACCACGGACAGCCTATTTGGACCCCGTCAAATAAGTTGCAGGTGGGACTTCACCACATGTGATGAAATCGCCTAATCATTACGGGGATTCACCCGCTGAAAATGTCTAAGTAAAAAACAGCATCCCACCTGTAGCTTATTCGACAGGGTCCAAATAGGCTGTTCATGGACAGTCCATATTTAGGCTAATTATGCATAATTAATAGCTTTAATGTACATCAGTGTGCTGTATTGTGTCCCCAGTGTGGTTTACAGTAGGTTTGACCACATAAAACCATTGTAATTATGAGATATGACCTATTAATGCATTGACCACGGACAGCCTATTTGGACCACGTCAAATAAGTTACGGGTGGGCGCTTACTTTGCCCACCTGTAACTTATTTGACAGGGTCCAAATAGGCTGTCTGTGGACAGTCCATTTTTAGGCTAATTATGCATAATTATTAGCTTTAATGTACATCAGTGTGTTGTATTGTGTCCCCAGTGTGGTGTACAGTAGGTTTCACCTCATAAAACCACTGTAATTATGAAATATGACCTGTTAATGCATTGACCACGGACAGCCTATTTGGACCCCGTCAAATAAGTTGCAGGTGGGACTTCACCACATGTGATGAAATCGCCTAATCATTACGGGGATTCACTCGCTGAAAATGTCTAAGTTAAAAACAGCATCCCACCTGTAGCTTATTCGACAGGGTCCAAATAGGCTGTTCATGGACAGTCCATATTTAGGCTAATTATGCATAATTAATAGCTTTAATGTATATCAGTGTGCTGTATTGTGTCCCCAGTGTGGTTTACAGTAGGTTTGACCACATAAAACCATTGTAATTATGAGATATGACCTATTAATGCATTGACCACGGACAGCCTATTTGGACTCCGTCAAATAAGTTACAGGTGGGCCCTTACTTTGCCCACCTGTAACTTATTTGACAGGGTCCAAATAGGCTGTCTGTGGACAGTCCATTTTTAGGCTAATGATACATAATTAATGGCTGTAAAGTACCCAACATGCTTGACTGTCTTCCCTGTGTACTCTAATGCATGTTTTAAGCAATAAAACATTTATAATGATGAATTATGACCTTTTAATGCATTGACCACGGACAGCCTAAAGGGGTCCCGTCAAATAAGTTACAGGTGGGGTGCTGTTTTATATTTTGTTGTCATGACTGATAAAAATGAATAAAATTGATTAAATATCAATTTTACGTTAATCTCTGGGGCCCCCTGAGCGATTTGCAGCCTTCAGAACCCCGAAATTCCACTGTCCACGAACAGCCTAAATTTTTGAATGGGATAGATTGTACGTGGGACGTCCAGATCTCAGCCTCTGGACACAATTTGGAGCTGAAACCTGCGCTCCTGCACTCATCTGGACGTGCCCTGACAGTGCTGTGAATTTCAGGGAGTTTGGAGAAACTTGAAAATCTGACCCAAAAAATCTCAAAGGGCTGTAACTTATTTGACAGGGTCCAAATAGGCTGTTCGTGGACAGTCCATATTTAGGCTAATTATGCATAATTAATAGCTTTAATGTACATCAGTGTGTTGTATTGTTTCCCCAGTGTGGTGTACAGTAGGTTTCACCTCATAAAACTACTGTAATTATGAAATATGACCTGTTAATGCATTTACCACGGACAGCCTATTTGGACCCCGTCAAATAAGTTACAGGTGGGCCCTTACTTTGCCCACCTGTAACTTATTTGACAGGGTACAAATAGGCTGTCTGTGGGCAGTCCATTTTTAGGCTACAGTGGGCCCTTAATTTGCCCACCTGTAACTTATTTGACAGGGTCCAAATAGGCTGTTCGTGGACAGTCCATTTTTAGGCTACAGTGGGCCCTTAATTTGCCCACCTGTAACTTATTTGACAGGGTCCAAATAGGCTGTCTGTGGACAGTTCATATTTAGGCTAATTATGCATAATTATTAGCTTTAATGTACATCAGTGTGTTGTATTGTGTCCCCAGTGTGGTGTACAGTAGGTTTCACCTAATAAAACCACTGTAATTATGAAATATGACCTATTAATGCATTGACCACGGACAGCCTATTTGGACCCCGTCAAATAAGTTACAGGTGGGCCCTTACTTTGCCCACCTGTAACTTATTTGACAGGGTCCAAATAGGCTGTCTGTGGACAGTCCATTTTTAGGCTACAGTGTGCCCTTAATTTGCCCACCTGTAACTTATTTGACAGGGTCCAAATAGGCTGTCTGTGGACAGTCCATTTTTAGGCTACAGTGGGCCCTTAATTTGCCGACCTGTAACTTATTTGACAGGGTCCAAATAGGCTGTTCGTGGACAGTCCATTTTTAGGCTACAGTGGGCCCTTAATTTGCCCACCTGTAACTTATTTGACAGGGTCCAAATAGGCTGTCTGTGGACAGTCCATATTTAGGCTAATTATGCATAATTAATAGCTTTAATGTACATCAGTGTGTTGTATTGTGGCCCCTGTGTGGTGTACAGTAGGTTTCACCTAATAAAACCACTGTAATTATGAAATATGACCTGTTAATGCATTGATCACGGACAGCCTATTTGGACCCCGTCAAATAAGTTACAGGTGGGCCCTTACTTTGCCCACCTGCAACTTATTTGACAGGGCCCAAATAGGCTGTTCGTGGACAGTCCATTTTTAGGCTAATTATGCATAATTGATGTCCCCTCTGTTCCCTGTGTGGTGTACAGTAGGTTTCACCTCATAAAACCACTGTAATTATGAAATATGACCTGTTAATGCATTGACCACGGACAGCCTATTTGGACCCCGTCAAATAAGTTGCAGGTGGGACTTCACACCATGTGATGAAATCGCCTAATCATTACGGGGATTTCACCCGCTGAAAATGTCTAAGTTAAAAACAGCATCCCACCTGAAGCTTATTCGACAGGGTCCAAATAGGCTGTTCATGGACAGTCCATATTTAGGCTAATTATGCATAATTAATAGCTTTAATTTACATCAGTGTGTTGTATTGTGTCCCCTGTGTGGTGTACAGTAGGTTTCACCTCATAAAACCACTGTAATTATGAAAAATACCCTAATTAATAAAATTAATGCATTGACCACGGACAGCCTATTTGTACCACGTCAAATAAGTTACAGGTGGGCCCTTACTTTGCCCACCTGTAACTTATTTGACAGAGTCCCTGTAAGCTGTCCATGGACATGCCATTTTAAGTCTAATAATGCATAGTTCTTCTGATGGGACACATAGGCCATTCGTGGCCACACAGGCGGTCAGTGGGATGAATAGGCCGTTCGTGGTCACATAGGTGCACAGTGGGATGAATAGGCTGTTCGTGGTCACACAGGCGGTTAGGGGGATGAATAGGCTGTCCGTGGTCAGTGGGCGGGGCCACGGGCCGTCACTTAGTTTGGCCGTGGACAGACGGGCCGTTCGTGGTCAAACAGGCTGTCAGTGGGACGAATAGGCTGTCCGTGGCCAGACAGGCGGTCAGTGGGATGAATAGGCCGTTCGTGGTCAAACAGGCTGTCAGTGGGACGAATAGGCTGTCCGTGGTCACTGGGCGGGGCCACGGGCCGTCACTTAGATTGCCCGTGGACAGACGGGCCGTTCGTGGTCAAAAAGGCTGTCAGTGGGACGAATAGGCTGTCCGTGGTCACTGGGCGGGGCCACGGGCCGTCACTTAGATTGGCCGTGGACAGACGGGCCGTTCGTGGTCAAACAGGCTGTCAGTGGGACGAATAGGCTGTCCGTGGTCACTGGGCGGGGCCACGGGCCGTCACTTAGATTGGCCGTGGACAGACGGGCCGTTCGTGGTCAAACAGGCTGTCAGTGGGCCGAATGGGCTGTCCGTGGTCACTGGGCGGGGCCACGGGCCGTCACTTAGATTGGCCGTGGACGGACGGGCCGTTCGTGGACAAACAGGCTGTCAGTGGGACGAATAGGCTGTCACTGGGCGGTCGGTGGGATGAACAGGCCGTTCGTGGTCACATAGGTGGTCGGTGGGATGAATAGGCTGTTCGTGGTCACACAGGCGGTTAGAGTGACGAATAGGCTGTTTGTGTCAGTGGGCGGGGCCAGGGGCCGTCACTTAGATTGGCCGTGGGCGAAAAGGCCGTTCGTGGTCAAACAGGCGGTTAGGGGGACGAATAGGCTGTTCGTGTCAGTGGGCGGGGCCAGGGGCCGTCAATCAGGTTGGCCGTGGGCGAAAAGGCCGTTCGTGGTCACACGGGCGGTTAGGGGGACGAATAGGCAGTCCGTGTCAGTGGGCGGGGCCAGGGGCCGTCACCCAGGTTGGCCGTGGGCGAAAAGGCCGTTCGTGGTCACACAAGCGGTCGGTGGGACGAATAGGCTGTTCGTGTCAGTCGGCGTGGCCAGGGGGCTGTTCGCAGGTCACAGGTGGGACGGACGGGCGCTCCGTGGTCGGTGGGTGGGGTCAGGGAATTTCGCGAAAGGGCGGTCAGGGGGATGCGCGTGCGCTCCGTGGACGCCCGCCCGCAACCTGTTCGGCGCGCGTCGAATCGACTGAGGGCGGTCGGCGAGTCGCCCCCCTGTGGCGGACGCCCGTATCGCGGGCGATGGGGCCGGATTTCGTCGGGCTTCCCCGGCGGCCCGGCGCCGTCGGCCGGTCCCCGAAAAGTCACCTTGGGGGCGTCGCGCAGGGGTCCACTAACCTCCTACCACGGACTACCTTTCAAGCTGTCCGCGGACCCCTTCCCTAACCCGGTGGCCTAAAGTGAGGTAGAGAAATCATCATATAGAGACTGTGTCTGTTCCCCGAATTAGGAAATACAAAAAACTTCCAAACCAATCTACGGGTAAAAATGTAATTAACGCAAGATTACTATTAAAAACATGAACCTCGTCTGAAAGGCAAAGGGGGAGGTGTTGCTGTAATTTATAGTCATATTTTCAAAATTACTAAGAAGTTTAGTTTCAAATATAATTCTTTTGAAGTGTTGGTGCTTAATGTAAGAATATATAGTGCAAATGATAAATTACGTTTAAGATTTGTGCTGGCTACTGTATACAGGCCATCATGGCACCATACAGACTTTATCAAAGATTTTGCTGACTTTCTATCAGAGTTAGTACTGACTGCAGATAAAGTCATGATTGTTGGTGATTTTAATATACATGTAGATAATGAAAAAGATGCATTGGGATTGGCATTTAAAGACATTCTTAAATCTATTGGAGTTAGACAAAACGTGTCAGTACCTACTTATTGTCGTAATCATACTCTATATATAATATTATTACATGGAATCAATATTGATGCAGTTGAAATTCTGCAGAAGAGCGATGACATCTCAGATCATTATCTAGTCTTGTGTAAACTTCATTTAGCCAAGGCTGTAAAGCCGACTCCGTGTTACAAATATGTTAGACCTATCACTTCTGCCACTAAAAATTGCTTTATTAATAATCTTCCTGATCAGTTTCATCATCTCAGCATCCCAGATAGCCTAGAAGAACTAGATATTGCGACAGAAACTTTTAACTCTCTCTTTACCAGCACTTTAGACACAGTTGCTCCGTTGCGTTTAAAGACGATCAAAGAAAATAGTCCAACGCTGTGGTACAACGATCACACTCAGGCCCTAAAGAGAGCAGCCAGAAAAATGGAGCGAAACTGGAAGAAAACAAAACTAGAGGTATCTTGCATTTCATGGAAGGAGAACTCGATTTCATACAGAGTGGCCTTAAAAACTGCTAGATCGGCTTATTTTTCAACCCTATTAGAAGAAAATAAACAAAACCCTAGGTATTTATTGGAAACAGTTGCTAAACTGACGAAAAATAAAGTTTCAAGCCCAGAAGTTTGAAAGCAGCACAACAGTAATGCCTTTATGACCTCTTCACTTATAAGATTGATAATATCAGGAAAAGAAAATTATAACTATGCAACCGTCTACTACAGTATCACATCAGACAATTCATTGTAGTCTCACTGACGAAAAATTTGATTCATTCTTTCATTGCTATAGGATAGGAAGACTTTTCTAAACTCTTTAAATCATCTACATCGACAACATGTATGTTAGACCCTATAACGACTAAACTATTGATGCTTCCAGAGGTCATAGATCCTCTTCTCAATATCATTAATTATTTTTTTCACTAGGATACTGTCATGTTTTAAGTTCTGTTTTGTGATCTGGTTTCCCCCTGTCTCTGTGATTTTGGTTTAGTCCTGTTATTAGTTCAGTTTTGTGATCTTGTTAACCCCTGTCTTTGATTTTTGGTTTAGTCCTGTTAGTGTTTCCCGGTCTGTTTAATTAGTAATTCCCTTCACCTGTGTTCTGTTAATTATCCTATTAGTCCCTGTTCATTTAAGCCTTGTGTTTTCCCTCAGTGTTTGTTGGTCGTCATCCTTGTATGGTTGTGTTACTGAATTCCTGGAGTTTGTTATTTTGTTCCTGAAGTTAAATTTTTAAATAAATCAACTACTTTGAAGTTCCTGCATCCTCGTCTTCAGCTACCTGTAGTGATGGCAAAATGAGGCTTCCTGAACCACTGAGACCTCGCAGCCCATTGCTTCACCCAAAGGTTCATTACTCGAAGCTTCATTCAGCATTGCTCACTAGTGACACAAGTAGCAGACAAATTAATTAATTCTGGACCAATGACCTGAGCAGACTTATGATGTCCATATAAAGCCACTATCCACCCCGTTCTGTTTCATTTATTTATTTATTTATTTTCTTCTCACTGTTAATGTCTGTAACCTTTCATTTGCAATAATAAAAAGACCTGAGCAGACATTTGTCCATTGCCTGGGTATAAAATAAAAGATGTAGCCTATCTTTCTCTGTCTGAATTTACTTGTGCAGAGACAACTGTCACACACACAGTTAATTAATTATTCATAAATTGTTGGGATAGTGAACAACAAAAGTGACACTGTGTTCCGTGCAGTGCTTATGGTGGAGGGAGTGTAATAAAGTAAACTACAACAGAATAAAGTCTGGGGTGGAAAAACGTTTTTTGTGGAGTGAACTTTTACTAGATTTAGTGCAGTGTTGTGCTTATGGGACTGGGGATTTAGAGGAGCAAACTGCAACACTGCAGTTTGGGGTGGGTGAAGGAAGGATTACAATAGATTTTTATTGAGAAACAGAATTTTTTTAAGTGTGTTGGGGTTTAGATGATTCCTCTTCTTGGACAAAACATCTCCAGCCTTGGAAAATATCCTTTCACAAGGAACAGATGCAGAGGAACATAAAAATGCCAGTGCCAGTTGGTATAAATGAGGATACTGATGCTTCTTTTGAGCCCAGACCGGGGAGGATTTCTTCTTTCTAGCTGGCTCCATTACCAGGAAAAAGGAAGAGACGCAAAAAGCAAACAAATTCAAAAGGGCGATCCAAAACAAAAAGCAGTCCAGATCCAAAAATCCAAATAATCTTATCTCATAATATAACAAGACTATAATATAGCTATAATTAAAAATAATAATATACGTATTCTAACCTGATATAATGTAATAATATACAGCCCTAACATATGACTCAATAACAATGAGAGTTCTTTGACTCTCTGACACTACTACTGCTTCTACTACTCCTAACAACACCCACAAGGTGGCGCGAGTTTCGAATCCCCTTTATCCGTAGCGACACTCTGACCGAACCGATGACGTATCCACACAAACCGAGGCCTCGTTTGTCATTGGTCACGTGATTTTCACATTAACAACACAAGCCTCGAATCGCGGCTTCATCTGGCACGCCCATTTTTTCTCGACACAAGCTCCGAAGCCTCGGTTCAAATGTCACATCACTAGCTACCTGCACACAACCTGACAGAACGACCAACCATAAAGAAAAGAAAAAAGGAAGATGGAAATCTGGAAATCCTTTGTGAGAACCTGCTGAGCTGTGTTCCGTGGGAACCGTGGAGGTCACAGGGGAGGATATGGGCGATATAGTCCAGTTCCGAGTCCAGTTAAACCAGAACCAGTCATCTGCACAGTCAAGTTTATTTACGAGTTTGATCACTTCACCGATCTCCCTCCTCTCATCGGTCCAGAAGAGCCAGAGCCAGTCTTCGAGCAAGACCCAGAGCCAGTCTTCGAGCAAGAGCCAGAGCCAGTCTTCGAGCAAGAGCCAGAGCCAGTCTTCGAGCAAGAGCCAGAGCCAGTCTTCGAGCAAGAGCCAGAGCCAGTCTTCGGGCAAGAGCCAGAGCCAGTCTTCGAGCAAGAGACTGTGCCCGTTCCTGAGCCGGTGTTTGTTCCGGAGCACACCACACGTGAGTCCACACGAGAAGACACAGCGCTGATTGTGATGTCTGCGGCGATTCAGTGTGTGTGGGCTACACGCACATCAGCTCTGGCCCATGAGTCCAGTTCCGAGTCCCATGATTAGGGCTGGGTATCGTAACAAAATTTTCGATACCGATACAGATACCTTGACTGCGATACCGGTTCCTGAACGATACTTTTTTCAATACCAATTTTATCAATATAACATTACCTAAAAAATAAAAAAAACTTATTTTTTCAGTTTGTTGACTTTTTTACACACATATTTTGAGTCTGTAAAAAAGCCCCAATGCTAAAGTTTTCTATGTTTCCTAATCATTTAACAACACGTATTCTTTACTTCAATGAGCTCATTGTTTCTGCCTTAACTTAATGCATTGTTTAACAATGAAACTGAATGAAAATTAATTGAAATGCATTACACACAGTCGCCCCTGATAACAGATCACTCTAAATTGTAATTTAGACGCATGCATTTTCTGTAAAGCTCCTTTGAAACGATAGGCTATGTATTGTGAAAAATGCTATACAAATAAATGTGAATTGAATTAAATATAGGCTACTGGGGTGCGGGATATATGCCTCACGCTCAGCACACATGAAGCTAGCGCCAAGCACTGGCAAAAGTAGCATAATTATTATGGATGTGTCGGGAAACGATAGCAAGGAGATATTTTAATTGTTTATTAATGAACAAGTGTTTACTAAACGTGTTGGCTGCAAAGATGATTATTGCGAATTTGCGATGCTGACTCGTCATCCCTGCAATAGTGAACGCGCACGCGCCAATATGGATTAGGTAATCAAACTATTTATTTCTAATTGTTTCGTTTAAAAGTAGACATATTTTGAACATATATAGAACTATTTCTCATGTCTGTGAGGCAAGTATCCTATATGCTGAGTTTTGGTTCATTTGTGACGCGCTCCAGTTCTTGTAGTCGAAGGCGGATAAACTTTCTACTCTCAAGTATATTCTGTGCGCTTTTAAGTCCCTTATGATTTACCGTGTTACTGGTCTTGGCAGCAATTATCTTGTCGAAAATATTGCATCGTGTGCTTATGGCATCGAGTTGGGTACATGGGTAGACTTTTGATCATTTACACATATTTTCTGTCTATCTGGGTTGGACGCTTACACACACTCACACACACACACTACAGCCACACGTGCGACGAGCCACGTCTCTGGGCAGCCACGTAAACTAGTGTTTTTCTGCCACATGCTGCATGTTTATTGTTTAACTGATGTTGACGAGATTAACCACTTAGGTACCGAAACTTGGTACCGAAAAACAAGACATGTTTCGATACTCGGTAGTATCGAGGCAATTCGGTCGGGCCCTAAAAAGTACCGAACTCGGTACCCAGCCCTACCCATGATGTGCTGGCCCCGTCCAGTTCCGAGTCCCATGATGTGCTGGCCCCGTCCAGTTCCGTGTCCCATGATGTGCTGGCCCCGTCCAGTTCCGAGTCCCATGATGTGCTGGCCCCGTCCAGTTCCGAGTCCCATGATGTGCTGGCCCCGTCCAGTTCCGAGTCCCATGATGTGCTGGCCCCGTCCAGTTCCGAGTCCCATGATGTGCTGGCCCCGTCCAGTTCCGAGTCCCATGATGTGCTGGTCCCGTCCAGTCCTGCGCCAGAGCCCGTTGATCCTGCGCCAGACCCCACTGATCCTGCGCCAGTCCTGTCGAGCCCAGAGTTTCCTTCACCGCTGGTCCTGCCCAGCCCAAGACCCTCGTTGCTGCCGGATCCCCCCTTTCCTGTCAATTTCCCCATTCAAATTTTGGGGGGGCGCCCACCAGAAGGGTCCTCACCGCCATGGCCACCTGAAGGATCCTCACCGCCATGGCCACCTGAAGGGTCCTCACCTCCATGTCCACCCAAATGGTCCTCACCGCTCTGGACGTCCGAGGGTCCGACAGCTCCGCCCTGGACGTCCGAGGGTCCGACAGCTCCGCCCTGGACGCCCGAGGGTCCGACAGTTCCGCCCTGGATGCCCGAGGGTCCGACAGCTCCGCCCTGGACGCCCGAGGGTCTGACAGCTCCGCCCTGGCCACGCCCATAGCCAGCTCCGCCCTGGCCATGCCCACAGCCTGCTCCGCCCTGGCCACGCACACAGCCTGCTCCGCCGTAGCCACGTCCACAGCCTGTTCCACCCCGGTTCCCCGAGCTACCAGCTCCACCCTGGAGGGTTCCCGCTCCTGTGCAACCGCACCCTCGTCAGCCTCCAGGACGCCCACCCTCCCACCCCTTTGGATGTTATACGGCACGAGGACGCGCCTTCGGGGAGGGGGGAGGTACTGTCATGTTTCAATGCGTTTAAGTTCTGTTTTGTGATCTGGTTTCCCCCTGTCTCTGTGATTTTGGTTTAGTCCTGTTATTAGTTCAGTTTTGTGATCTTGTTCACCCATGTCTTTGTGATTTTTGGTTTAGTCCTGTTAGTGTTTCCCGGTCTGTTTAATTAGTAATTCCCTTCACCTGTGTTCTGTTAATTATCCTATTAGTCCCTGTTCATTTAAGCCTTGTGTTTTCCCTCAGTGTTTGTTGGTTGTCGTCCTTGTATGGTTGTGTTACTGAATTCTTGGAGTTTGTTATTTTGTTCCTGAAGTTAATTTTGTAAATAAATCAACTACTTTGAAGTTCCTGCATCCTCGTCTTCAGCTACCTGCACACAACCTGACAGATACTTACTGAAAACTTTTAAGCTGGCTATGATTAAACCACTAGTTAAAAAAACGCAACTTGATACTACAGAATTAGTCAATTACAGGCCGATCTCAAATCTACATTTTCTGTCAAAGATACTAGAAAAGGCAGTATACTCACAACTATGTTCCTTTTTAGAAAGAAATGGTATCTGCAAGGATTTTCGGTCAGGATTTAGACCGTATCATAGTACTGAGACAGCTCTCATTAGAGTCAAAAAATTATTTGCTCTTATCCGATCGTGGCTGTATCTCGCTATTGGTGTTACTCGATCTTAGTGCTGCATTTGATACTATTGACAACAACATTCTTTTAAATAGACTCGAACATTATGTTGGCATTAGTGGAATTGCATTAGCATGGTTTAAATCATACTTCTCTGACCGTTATCAGTTTGTAGCATTAAATGAAGATATGTCTCATCGATCAAAAGTTCAGTATGGCTTACCACAAGGCTCAGTACTAGGACCGTTGCTGTTCACTCTGTACATGCTACTCTTAGGAGATATTATTAGGAAGCATGGCATTAGTTTTCACTGTTATGCTGATGCTGATGATACTCATTTCTTCAAACCCTGATGAAATTTACCAAATTAACGGAATGCATAGCTGATATAAAAAAATTGGATGACTAGTAATTTCCTACTACTTAATTCTGAAAAAACAGAGATTCTAATTATTGGACAAAAAACTTCCTCAATTAATGACCTAGAACACTGTCTAACACTTGATGGCTGATCTGTCAAGTCCTCGTCGTCGGTTAGGAACCTGGGAGTGCTCTTTGATAGCAATATTTCATTTGAAAGTCACGTGAATAGTATCTGTAAAACCGCATTTTTCCATCTAAAAAATATATCTAAATTACGTCATATGCTCTCAATGACAAATGCAGAACAATTAGTTAATGCGTTCATGACATCAAGGCTAGATTATTGTAATGCTCTTATGGGTGGTTGCCCTGCACGCTTAATAAAAAAATTACAGCGGGTCCAAAACGCAGCAGCTCGAGTTCTTACCAGAACCAGGAAGTATGACCATATTAGCCCGGTTCTGTCAACACTGCATTGGCTCCCTATTAAACATCGTATAAATTTTAAAATATTGCTGAGCACTAAATTGTTTAGCTCCCCAGTACTTGAGCGAGCTCTTAACACATTATACTCCTTCACGTCTATTGCAATCTCAAAATTCCGGCCAGTTGATAAAACCTAGAATATCTAAATCGACTGCTGGCTGTAGATCCTTTTCCTATTTAGCACCAAAATTTTGGAACAATCTTCCTAACATTGTCCGGGAGCAGACACAGTTTGTCAGTTTAAATCTAGCCTAAAAACACATCTCTTTGGCTTAGCATACACATAACACATTATAGACTTCTATAATTCAATGTTAGGCTGCATAGTTTAGATCAGCCGGAACCGGGAACACTTCCCATAAATCCTGATGTACTTTGTACATCATAAGAAGGATGGCGTCTACGCTAACATTTGTCTCTCTGTTTATCCCGAGGTTTACCGCAGTCCGCCGGATCCAGGCCGTATCCGGATCTGATGAAGGACCTCCGCCTGGACACAACGACAAGGCAGTCCTGAAGTGTCAACTAGTCTCTCCCTTGTGAAGGCCTCCTTCCCTTTACCTCTGTACTGATAAAACATTGTCAGGATAATTCCGATTCACGTGGCTATGCGGAAGCAATAAAAAATTCTCAGAGACACCAGGCACTGTTTTATGCAAATGAGCGGCCGGATTGAATTAAATAATTTTCTGTTAGAACGGTGTCGTGTTAGCGGTGCGACGGAAGTGAATTAATAACTTACAATAACTACAATAACTTACAATAACTAATCAATAGCTGGACAATAACTTTATTCTAGAGCTGCTGTAAAGCCAAAACAATCTCTGTTACTTCAATTTCCTATTATCACTGTAAAGCTGCTTTGAAACAGTCCATATTGTTAAAAGCACTATATAAATGAAGGTAACTTGACTTGACTTTTACCATGACTGTTCCCTGTTGGTGGAATGATCTGCCTAACTCAACCAGAGCTGCCGAGTCCATAGCTACTTTCAAGTAAAAGCTGAAGATACATCTTTTTCGGCAGCACTTGATCCAATAATACTAACACTTTCTCTTCTATTCTATTTTTTGTTTATTTAAAAAAAAAAAAAAAAAAGGACTGCGTTTAGATTAAATTGAGAGGGGTCATAGCACTTGCATATTGTTGTCCAACTGTTTGTTTAACTGCTTCTATTGTTTGGATAAAAGCGTCTGCTAAATGAATAAATCTAAATGTACTTTAGGGCCAAATGTTCTCAATGAAAGCTGTAGCGTAAAGTTCTGCCAGGAAGACTCAATTTTACATCACTCATTACTTTCTGGTCTATCCAATCATTATTTAATACTTGGTGTATAAAAGATTGTTTTTTACACATTTGAGTTTGCAGATGATGACGCAAACATTCACCTCCATCCTCCCCACCACCACCAGTATGGTCCCTGTCCATACCTCCCGGGGGTCGGTTGCACCCCTGCCTTCATCTTCAGGCAGGATATGCTGAGTAAGCTACCCTCAGAATGTGAACTAGGGACGGGCCTGCAAAAAAGAACTTTACCATCCAATATCTTTGTTTTAATTTTCTGGTCTATTTATTAATAAATGTCATTGTGATATCATCTTGCCTTCCGAGTCTTTCTGGTAGAACTTATATAGTGAAATATTATGACAACCGACTAGATGGAAGATTACTTTTGTCCTTACTATTTAAAAAGACGTATAATTAAGCCAAAACATATATATATATATTTTTTTTTAATCTATTATTTTGCACTTGTTTTGTGTGTGTGTGTGTGTGTGAGTGTGTGTGTGTTGTGGTGAAATGTGTGTGTGTGTGTGGGGGGGGGGGGGGGGGGGGGGGGGGGGTTGTGGAATAGAGAAGCAGGAGTGTGTGGTCATGTGGGTCAGATCTCTCTCCTTGAACAGATTGCCTGAGGTCTGACCACTGGCTCCTCTGCATGTACTATTTTAATATCCCATCCTGAACACCTGCGGCTGCAATATACTCCACTCATGTTGTGTTATCACACACACACACACACACACACACACACACACACAACACACACACACACACACACACACACACACACACACACACACACACACACACACACACACACACACACACACACACACACACACACACACACACACACACACACACACACACACACTCTCATAAAAATAACCCTCACAGAAAACCTTCTGTATCTGGATGACATCCAATTGCTTCTGATATCATGTTTGACTGCAGTGGTGGACAGTAACAAAGTATTTTTACTTCATTACAGTCCTTAAGTACATTTAATTACATACCTTAAGTATCTGTACTTTACTGGAGTATTTTTATTCTAAGAAACTTTTACTTCACTACATTCTAAAGCATAATATCGTACGTTTTACTCCACTACAATTCCTAAAATGCCTAAAATCTCTTATTTAAAAAGGACAACTTGATCCTTGAGAATTAGTCGATTACAGGCCGATCTGAAATCTACCTTTTCTGTCAAAAATACTAGAAAAGACAGTATCCTCACAACCTCCCTCCCCTAATTAGTATATTATTGAGGACAGAGTATTTAAAGTTGATTTTGCAGCTTTGTGAAAAAAATCCACCAAAATGAAACAACATGTTTGTTGACCCCAAGAAATCTATCATGTATCTCAATCAGTAGAACGGTTTTATGAAAAATTATTCTGCAGTAACAGACATTTCAAACTCATTCAAATATTTAAATTAATTTTTTTTCTTCTACTGAAAAAAATATTAATATTTGGTTTACTTTTTACCATTCATTTGTATACTGTAGTATTTATGATGATTATTAATTATAGTTAATTAATTATTAGTGATTATTAATTATAGTACTATTATCAACATTTCACTCCATTATAATGCTATGGATCTGCTGTTTGTTAAGATCTGGCATTTCTGATGTGACATAAAAACAACCGCATTCTCACTGAACCCACACTGATATTTTTGGACTGTGTGTTCTGTCTAAAAATACAGATGTCACAGCAATCATCTGTGACAGAAATCCCCGCCGCTGCAACCACTGTATGCCGTTAAACACCATTACCTTCAACAGACCATGGAATAATGTTAAGGGACAGGCCAATCACTGTATTATATCGGCTTGTCTTATGATTTTTGTACAGATGTATACGTGGTCTGTATTCCACATGACCGAGTGGGCTGTATTCAGGTCACATGTTTGGGTATTTTATGAGACTAAAATAAGATCAGAAAGTGTTCAGATCCTTTGAAGTTGCGAGGGGGGGGGGGGGGGTTAATGATAGATTGCAATGACATATGAATTAAAAATTATGGTTTGCATGGATATACCATTTATAATAAACACTCCAACATATCAAAAAGAAATTTTGATTTCATGGTGACTTTATCTGTTCTATAGCTATCATCTATGTCACTGTCACAGTTTAAATTTTGTTTTGAGTTAGTTTTCATTGTGTTCATGTTATGTTTGCCTGTGACACCCAGTTTGCCCATGTATTTCATTGATTTAATCCATGTCACCTGTTGTCTTGTTAATTACTGTTGTTTTGAGTTAATTTGTCCTAACTGTGTCTAGTTTCCTTGATTTGTTCTGTGTATTTAAGCCCTGTGTTTCAGTCTGTTCCTTGTCTGTCGACGTTACATATCATAGGGTGTTCTGTTTCGTTGGTCCAGTTTGTGAGTTTTTGAGTTTGTTTAATAAACACTGCTGCAAATTAGATCCTGCTAGTGATGGCAAAATGAGGCTTCCTGAACCACTGAGACCTTGCAGCCCATTGCTTCACCCAAAGGTTCATTACTCGAAGCTTCATTCAGCATTGCTCACTAGTGACACCTAGCTACTGTGCAAAGAAATAGCAGACAAATAAATTAATACTGAACCAACGACCTGAGCAGACATTTGTCCATTGCCTGGGTATAAAATAAACATTTGTTTTTCTCTGTCTGAATTTACTTGTTTAGAGACAACTGTCACACACAGTTCATTAATTATTCATAAATTGTTTGGATAGTGACAGAATGAACAACAAAAGTGAGACTGTGTTGAGTACAGTGCTTATGGTGGAGGGAGTGTAATAAAGCAAATTGCAACAGAAAGTGTTTGGTGGTAAAGGTTAAGAATTATTTTTGGTGTGTTTTGTGCATTGAACTGTTACTAGTTTTAGTGCAGTGTTGTGCTTATGGGAGTGGGGATATAGAGGAACAAACTGTAACACTGCAGTTTGGGGCGGGTGAAGGAATTTGCTACTATAAATTATTAGTAGCAAATTGTACAAATAGTTGGGTATACTAATTGACGATCAGCTCTCTTTTAAGTTGCACATTGATAAACTGGTACAAAAGCTCAAATTAAAAATAGGATCTTATTTTATAAACAAAGCCTGTTTTTCTTGGAAAAGCAGGAGGAGATTGGTTGCTGCAACCTTTCTCACTGCACTCGATTACGGTGACTTGCTCTATAGAAATATCCGCCTGGTCGATGTTTATCTTTGTTAGATACGGTCTACCATAGTGCATTAAGATTTGTGACTGGATGTAAAGCATCAACACACCATTGTACCTTGTACAAAATGACAAACTGGCCCTCATTATCAGTTAGGAGGCACATACATTGGCTTACTTTTATTTATAAGTCTATGTTGGATATGCTTCCCTCCTATCTTTGCTCCTATATGTCACGTAACATCAGTTCTTATAATTTGCGCTCCGGTAACTTGTACTTGTTATCTGTACCTACGGTTCGTACAGAGCTTGGTGAGAAGGCTTTTAGTTATGCAGCCCCAGCCACCTGGAACACATTACAGACTGATTTGCAATTGCAAAATCTGATTTCTTTTGGTAAATTTAAACAACGCATGAAAGTTTTGGAAATAGATGCCATAAATTGTTGTCACTGTTTTTAAATAACTAAATCTTTTAAACCTTATGGTATGTATAAATTGTTCTTTTAAGTAGTCTGATGTTGTTTGTTTATGTATCTTGAGGATCTCGTTAAATGTTCCTTGTTGTTGTGCGTGTGCTTGGTGTTCGTATTTGTAACTGTGCACTATTAATATGCTTCCATTTTGGCCAGGTCTCTCTTGAAAAAGAGGTTTTAAATCTCAATGAGATCATCTAGTTAAATAAAGGTTCAAATAAAATAAAATAAATAAATAAATAAATTAATTAATTAATTATTGAGGAACAGAATTTTTTCAAGTGTGTTGGGGTTTAGACGATTCCTCTTCTTGGACAGAACCTCTCCGGCCTTGGAAAAGATCCTTTCACATGGAACAGAGGATGCAGGGGAACATAAAAATGCCAGTGCTAGCTGGTATAAATGAGGATACTGATATTTATGTTGAGCCCAATATACTAGTGGATCCTCAGATCTTGTGAGATTCACTTCTGATAAATATCGGTCGACTTCTACAGTAGCATCTGCTGTTGCACTTGAGCTCCTTCTACTGTGTTCAACCGTGCTATCCAGCAGATGCCAAAGGTCACCTAATATTAGAGGTACAAAGAAAAAAAAAACTCCATTAACAATGGTGCACAGTACTAATCACTAATGTGAACATTCACACAACTTAAGAATCCAATAACGTGGGTATGGTCATCACACTTATTGATTCTATATGTACCCTGTTCTCTGACCCTCCTTACAAGGCTGTCACCCAGCAGCCTTGTTAAATTTGACTTGAGGCCTTCTAGTTACTCGTTACAGCATGATTAACCATCTTCATCAAAGGTATCACTTTGGAGGCAGACACCCTTTTCTATCCTTAAAGCTCTACTGTAGCCTGGCGGAAAGGGGCAAGAACATGTAAAGCATCCTGGACTGCCTCATACTCTAGGGCTATAGGAGGGGTGATGTCAGTCTTTAGAGAGGCCAGGGCTTCCCCCACTGGCTCTCTCAGCTGATAGAGACGTTCCAGCATGTTATAAGTGCTGTTCCAGCAAGTGTCCACTTCAATTATCATTTTCAGAACTGTTCTTCCCATCTGCTCCTGTACTTGGGCCAGTCTCTCTTTTGATGTAGTGCTGGTTCGGAAATAGGTCACAAGTTTGTCTCTCCTACATTTGGAGCTCCCTAAACCCATCATCCTCCACAATGGAAAAAGGGCTGGAAGTCCTTGATGACCATGTTCACCAGGGCCTCATTCACCATTTCTTTTTTGGAATCTATAATAAAATAAAATGCAGGTGTATTGTAGGAGCCTAAAACATTATTTAAATAATGTTTTTTATGATTAATATCAATTACTTTGACTACTGTGTGGATTGTTAGTAGTTTGTGCATGCTCGTGCAGTGCTCGATAATGCCTGAGCATGGAGATGTTATTGCTGTATGTCAGCTCCTTTAGACACAGCAAGCATTTCACCTTGAAACATAAACGAATAGACATGAAATATAATACAGCCATATAGTGAGGATTATTATTATTATTAATATTATTATTTTACTGTCTTGATATAATAATAATAATAATAATAATAATAATAATAATAATAATAATAATAATAATAATAATAATACACATACCTTATTGTGAGCAACCATTTAAAAAAACTCCCAGACAGGGGAGGATTTCCTCTTTCTTGTTGGCTCCATTTCAAGGAAAAAGGAAGAGGTCACAAAAAGCAAACAATTCCAAAAGGGCAATCCAAATCAAAAAGCAGTCCAGTCCAAATCCAAAAAATCCAAAGCAATCCAAATAATCTTATCTAATTAAAGCTCCAGTCGGCAAGTCTGGTAGATTGAGTGGATTTAGGCACAATTTTGAATGTTTAAAACTCTCATGCCCCTCCCCCACTATCAACGAATACCCTCCCACCGAATTCGTGCTCGTCAGTGCCTGTGCAAAAGATTTTCTGTGAACGTGCCCGTCTCATCAGCATCCATCAACACCATGAAGTATTTTGTTATTGTTGTTTTGTTATTTTGGAGTAGATTGTTACGAAATGGATTACCCACCAATTAAACGTAAATAAATACCATCGTCTGTCTGAAACGTTATTATTGCTGTATGGTATATGCGGCAGACATGGTCATTGTACATTGTTCTATTGCTTATACAACAGAGCTAACGTTAGTCAGATAGCACATACAATAACAGTAGCTTTACTACTGTTCTTACTCTCATAAGAAAGATAGAGTAGCATTGATTCTTCCAAAAAGCCTAACTTTATCCCTTCATCTGGACATGTTTATCCACCTAACGTTACGTTCACACGGATTTCAGTGCAAACAAAGCTAACGAACCTGCCCAACAAGTGCTAACGTTAGCTATCCATACCAACACATTTGGGCAAACATTGTGATTGTAACGTGCACGAAGGGTGGCGTGTGCACGACCTGTGATTGACAGTCAGATCTCACACCCCCCTGCGCTGATTGGACCCGATGATCCGGGACGGGTGGATTTTTGCAAAACAAATAACAAGCTCCAGGTGGAGTTAGAAGTTCGGGCTTTTTTCTAAAACCACTTTATTTATATTGTTCTGTCGGATTATAGTGTCGATTTCACTGTATATGATCAAAAAAATGTTGCCGACGGCAGCTTTAATATAACAATACTATAATATAGCTACTATAATTAATAACAACAATATACTATAACTGATGTAACCTGATATAATGTCATGATCCTGGTCATTTCTCTCACATTACGCTATTTTTTCATTATCTCACACACCCCCTCGTTATCCTCATCAGCTGTTACTCGTTCACTAGTTGGGGCTCTTGCCTCCTTTCACCTGAATCCTTTTCTCTTGATTAGCATCTCTATTTCTCCCCTCTCTTCCTTCCTGTCTTTGCCTGAGTATTGCATTACTCTGTGTATGCTATGTGCCATCTAACATTTTGTCTTCTGTCCTGTCTCAATCCTGTCGTGTCAGAGAGCTGATTGTTATATAGAGCCTTTTTGATCTGAGCCGGAGAATCGCCGCTTGCCTCAAGTCTCCCTCGAGCGCCTTCAGCCTGTGCCTCTACTCACTTGACGGAGATCTCTTCTAACTATCGTCTTCTAGGCTGTTTGCTGTGTTAGTTGTTTCTTCAAGCAGAGACTTTATTTGAATGTTACCCTTCTTCAAGAAGCCCTAAGTTCTTATTGAGAATATTTGTGTTTATCGATCCCCTGGCAAGCTCTCTCATTAAATTATACTATTTCTCCGCACCTGTTGTCTGGCTCTCTTACCTCATGACATATAATGTAATAATATACAGCCCTAACACATATATTGCACAATAACGACGATGACACAACTCTCTAACTCTGACTCTCTGACTATCAGACACTACAACTGCTTCTACTACTCCTGACAACACCCACAAGGTGGCGCGAGTTTCGAACCCCCTTTATCCGGAAACGACACTCGGACCGAACTGATGATGTATCTGAACAAACCGAGGCCTCGTTTGTCATTAGTCACGTGATTTCCATGTTAACAACAGAAGCCTCGAATCGCGGCTTCATCTGGCAAGCCCATTTTTTCTCGACACAAGCTCCGACGCCTCGTTCAAATGTCACATCACTAGATCCTCCATCCTTCCCTGCTTCAACCTGCACGTTACAGTCACAATATTTGCTCCCTGTTTTTCTCACAAGCTCATTTCCCCATATAATCATTAAGCTAATGAAGTTAAATGTATTGGGCTTGCTGTCCGAAGTGGAGGTGGAAATGCACTACTGGTGCATGTCATTTGCAAGAAGTGCCAGGGGGAGTTGTATTAATGTTTTATATTTGAATTTATTTATTTATTTAAAAAAAATGTTTGATGCCTCTTGCTACTGTGATTATCAACCTGGGTCATGAGCACAGTGATGCTCAAAGTTGCTCCTGAAGGAGCAGTATTTGGACTGGAGAGAGAATGAGGTAGTTATGGAGTATGACCCACCATTCATGACATGGAGCCCCTGAATCAGAATATCAGGGTGCTCTTAATGTCATGAGTGAGGAAGGAGGTCCTTGTCCCCGGAGAAACAGACACACGATTTCCAAAGCGAACCCCCTCCATCAGCCACAGAAAAAGGGAGCTTATGATATGTATTAGATCAGTGGTTCTCAACTCAAGTCCTCGGGACCCGCTGCTCTGCACATTTTGTATGTCACTCTTATCTGACACACTCAGTTCAGATCATAGAGTCTCTCCTAACGAGCTGATGATCTGAATCAGGTGTGTTAAATAAGGAGACATACAAAATGTGCAGAGCAGTGGGTCCCGAGGACTGGAGTTGAGAACCACTGTATTAGATGCAGTACTTCCCTCCCTCCAAAGCAAGGGCCTGAATAGCATGAGGACACGAGGGGCCTGCTACCGCAGAGGGACAAAATTCCGGGTTCCTCCAGCCCACTGTTCTGATGGGAGGGCCTTAAACTGAAATCTGAACAGGAGAACCTCCATGATCTAGAACATGAAGGATCACACTGCGTTGCATCTGGATGGGAGAGCCCACACTGCAATTTGAATGGCAGAGCCCACACCACAATTCGAATGGGAGAGCCCACGCCAGGCGTGGTATCTCACATGCAATCAAACGGGAGAGCCCTCTCTGCATCCAGATGGATGTACGATGGTCAACTGGGATATGTGGTCCGGTCTTAGAGAGTTGCTAAAGTTTGTGAGCTGAATAACTATCTGGATACGTATGTTTGTGAATGAGAAATATGTTTAGAACTTTTGTTATCTTTATAATGCATTACTAGGTGGTTGTCCTGCATCTTCAATAAACAGGCAACACTGAGTCAAAATGCAGCTGCTAGAGTTCTTACCAGGTCAAGAAAATATGATCATATAACACCAATTTTATCATCTCTGCACTGGTTACCTATTAAGTTCCGTATTGATTACAAAGTTTTGCTACTGAGCTATAAGGCCCTAAACAGTTTAGCTCCTGTGTATTTAACCTATATTCTGTTGCCCTACAATCCATCACACTCTTTAAGGTCACAAAACTCTTAAATTTTGGTTGTACCTAAAATATCTAAGTCCACTAAAGGAGGGAGAGCATTTTCACATATGGCTCCTAACCTCTGGATAGCCTTCCTGAAAATGTCCGGGGCTCAGACTCGCTCTCTGAGTTTAAATCTAGATTAAAGACGCATCTCTTTAGCCTAGCATTCATATAATGTATCTCCTAATCTTATACAGTTATATCAGATCAAATGCACATGATTATTCTTGCTTAATGTTATAAACAGCAGCTACACTAATTATTTTCTTTTTGCTTCTCTAATTTATCTTGGGATGCCCATCCTGAGGTAACTAGAGAATATGTCAGCTAGGGTGACCACCCATCCCGCTTTGCATTGTACCACACAGCATTTTCACCCCTTGTCCCGCACGTCGTTTCATCAGTCTGTTGGTTTTTAATGATCACATTAAGAAAACGTGCATGCATTCTTTGCCTTTAAGAAAAGAAAGCATTTTATTTATTATTTTTGTGGCGTAGTTTTTCACCTATAGTTAACACTTTTTTAATACAACAGCCATTTTTAAAATCCTATCCAATGGTTGAAAAGAAAGGAGTAAACACTGTTTCGGCCCACATCTGGCACTTGTGGAATACTGATCTGGCCCACATGCAGCGTGGAATAATGGCCCTTTGGCGGACCGCTCCTGTTTGCCAGATCTAGGCCACAAGCAGGCCATAGCAAATGCCACATGTGGCCAAGAGCAAATAAATAAACCAGAACTGGATCTTATCTGAACCACAAAGTCTTTGTATATTAAATACGGAGACATCTAAGCCTTAATAAGCTTGTTAACAGGCAGAATCACTGAAGGAAAGAAGAGAACAGAAAAAGAGACAAGCAGAAACACAATAACTACAACTGACTTCAGTCACAGCCTTAGATTAAATCAACTGAAGATAAAAGAAGACATTAAATCTCTGAAGATCTCAGCAGAGGAGGATTAAACAACTCCACAAACAGCATTACCAGCTTCACTTATTACTAACTAGACTGACTTTATTTCTGTCAGACGTCTATAAAGATCTTATTGAGAATTAACTGAGGTTTAACTCTTTCATTTGAAGTCACTATAACAGTGATTAGTTTTTCCATTAGTTCTTAGTAGGTTCTTAACTCTTATTTAATCTTTTGATTTAATTGGCTGCTGTGACAGTGTGTTTGTCAAACACTTTTGCAGCAGCAATTAGCTAAAGTGAAATGAGATCAGGTGATGATGGTTACCTGTTGAAGAATTTATAATCATCATGAACTAACCTGACTTTCTGATGTTATTTAAATAAAACCAAACAAGCAAATTTAATTGAACCATTAACCATTCATGATACAAACCCTGTATTCCAGCAATCAGATTCTAACAACCATGAGCACATTAATTTGGTGTACAGTGAAAAACACAGACATCAACAATCATCGTATGAATCTCAACAATGGTGACAATCAAAAGTGCCTAGCTGCAATGCATGCTGGGTACAAGCATCGTACAAAACATGCACTGCAGCATGAATAAATTACGCAGCTGAATTGACCTATTATGTTTAACCCTAAATATTTGCTTTTATTTTTTTTTGCTGTTGTTTTTGAAATGACAATTAGTAGCTTTTTTATGCTGATTAGAGTTGATCTGATTATCTGAATTATCTGAATTCTGTTGATTGTCACCGTTGTTGAGATACATATGCTGATTGATCATATCTGTGTGTGCCATACAAGAATAACTTTTTATGTTCACATTAGGTACAATATCCTAAATGATTGTTGCAGTACTGGTAGATTACTGGCACCAGGTCATAATTTGTAATATCAGCTAAATGTGATAATAGCACAACAGAATTGCTATTGATCCAGGCTACTTCATGATGATTACAAAACCATGAACAGGTGACAATGATCAATCTAATTTCACTTTAGCTTCCTTTGCTGCTGCTGCAAAAGTGTTTGACAAACACACTGTCTCAGCAGCCAAGAAAGACAAAAGATCAAATAAGAGTTAAGAGCCCAACGAATGGAAACACTTATCACTGTTATGGTGTGATGAAACAGAGTTAAACCCCTGTTAATTCTCAATAAGAATGTTTTAGAAGTCTGACAGAAATAAAGTCAGTCTGGTTAGTAATAAGTGACGCTGGTAATGCTGTTTTAAAAAGAATTTAAAAAGAATTGTTTATCTCGATTATCATGTTGTCATAATTGTTGGAAGCCAAAATCGAAACAAATTAATTGACCATTGCTGCGTTCACGCCATATCTTTGCAAGACACTGGCCCTTCAGGAGCAGGGTTGTGTGTCAGCTGTCACATTGCTTGGTTCTCATAGCACATATTTTTTGACTGAAACTTCAGGGTTCACCTTTCATATATTCAGTATGATCCTACACAGTGCGTTACATTCACTTAATGAAAAACTGATGCTGTGCTGTACAAGACATATTGTATCAAAAGGACACAAACGAAAAAAAAAAGTTCATATCTCCCTCTACGCTTGAGCAGCAGGGCCTGACTACAGTGTGATGATGTTTGCATATCTGAAGATAGCAACCAGGTGAACCACCACTGCAGACTACATTTGCATTTACTGTTGGTGAGTATCCATCCATTTTGCAGTTTTTATACTTAGAGGGATAAAAATAGACATATGAGAGAACCAATGTGTAGATGACAGCTTGATTTAGTTCTTAAAATTTGATAAAGGTGATCAGATAACAGAAAAGTTGATGTTAATATGTTGATTGTTGTAAATTTCAGAAGAATCAAAATAAACTTTTGCTCTAACTTCTTGTTTTTGATTTGATAAACAGTCAGAAAAAGATTAACTCTGTTAGGTCAGGTGGTCTTGCAGTACCCAGTATTGAACTACAATGGCGCCCTCCTCTGGTAGAAGCTTACAGTCTTCAATTCCCCTTTGACAGTAGAGAAAACGTAACCATTTTAGAGATAACATCCTCAGATCTGAAGTAGAACATGACCAGACTTATGTGGGCTCATTCTGGGCTCATTTAGCATGGCCACATACATTTGTCTTAAACATTAACAAATATATACATACTTGTATGCTTTGCAATGTGTTTGAGCCTATATATCTACATACTAGTGATGTTACATATGACACTGAAGCTTCGATGCGCGTATCACACATGCGACACAATTTTTAGTGAAGCCCCGTATCGGGGTCTGTATTGGTTTCCCCAGAGTCACGTGATCGATGACAAATGAAGCCTCACTTTCTGTCCAATCACGTGCGCGTTTCGCTTTGGGTGTCAGAAGGCTCGAACTCCAGATCTCATTTAATGAGTCATTGTTGGCTCAGTCTGGTTGATGGGTGTTTCAGGAGAGTGCTGTACATTGAAAGTTAATAAATATAATACATTAAATAACCAAAATTTATTTTTCACTACTTAGGCTATTCTTTTTTCTTTTGTCTTTTTGTGTTGCAAAATATATTTGCACTTTTGCTGATTGTAGGTAATTTGGTGTTGGTATTTGGGATTAGGGTGGGCTTAGGGGAGAGGGGATAGGGTGTTGGTGTATGGTGAAGGGTTTGTATTTAGAGCAAGGAAGACTTCCCCTATCTGGGAATATTTTGAGTTTATAGCTTCCAATGTGTGTATGCATATATATATATATATATATATATATATATATATATATATATATATATATATATATATATATATATATATATATATATATATTATTTAAAAAATGTTACTGTGGTACGTCATTTCTTACTTTCATATAACTTTTTTAGAAGGTGAGATGCTTGGTGTGTGACAAAGAGCTTGTTTATGGAAACAACACAGCATGCATGCTAAGGCATTTCAGAGCTTTACATGAGACTGCTCAGCCCCACAATCCAAGCACACAAAGTAGGACTGTTGCTTCATGATTTTTATTAATAATTGTGAATGCATTATCATGATTTCAATTAATTATGTATGATATATATTTCTTCTTTCATTATAGTATCTCGCAAGCAAATGGTTGATGAGGCATTGGTCAACATGGTCATAAAAGACTCACAGCCATTTACAGTGGTTGAGGATGAGGGTTTCAAGGGCCTCATCCATGCCCTTGATCCTTCCTATATAATCCCAACCAGACAGGTGAGGATAGCAGCAGAGGTTGATTTTTATGTATAATCTATATAATAAATCTTTATCAATAATAAAATAATTTCTTTATTGATAACTATGACTGTTTTGTGAACTCAAAAAGGCTTTAAAGAAAATGGTGGCTTCAAAATATGAAGAAGCAAAGAGGAAGGCCAAGGCAGACATGGAAAACGCAACTGCTGTGTCTATAACATCGGATATATGGACTTCTATCAACATGGATGCATATCTTGCAATAACCTGCCACTACACTGATGACAGTTATAAGATGAATACAGTGTTGTTGGATGTTGAGAAGTTCCCAAACAGGCACACAGCGGAAAATATGGCCCTGGTGAAAACGAATGTCATGATGGAGTGGGCAATCAAGGACAAAGTGAAGTGTCTTGTCACAGATGCAGCAGCAAACATGATTGCTTGTGCAAGAATTCTGCAAGTGAGACATTCAGTTTGCATTGCACATGCACTTAACACCATGGTTAAAAAGTCTTTTGATCAGGTACCAGCTCTGTGTGACATTCGGAACAAAGCTAAAAAGGTGGTCACCTATTTTCGAAGCAGCACCTCTGCCAAAGAAATGTTGACCCATGTGCAGCAAGAGATGAACAGGCCAGTTCTTAAACTTGTGAATTAAGTGGAAACACGCTGGAACAGCACTTTTCACATGCTTCAACGGCTGCATGGGGAAAGGCAAACTGTGGGAGCATCCCTTGCCTCACTTAAAACTGATATAGCTCCACTTCATGCACAGGACTATGAAGCCATACAGCAAGATCTGTGTGTTCTCGCCCCATTCCACCAGGCCACAGTAGAGCTGTCCGAGGAAAAACGTGTGTCTGGCTCCAAAGTAATTCCTTTGCTAAAAATGATTCACCATTCATTACAGGTTGAACAACTAAGGTATTTATTTTTATTTGTGTAGAATACTCTTAATTATTAAATTATTGAATTATTACATTTGTATTTTTGCACAGATTAAATAGTTTTCTATTTCATAGGTTAACCATGCCAATAACAAAGGAATTAACTGAAAACCTTATCAGGCGTCTGAGGGAGCATATCTGGAATATGGAGTCGCTCAGTATAATGACCATGGCAACTCTGCTGGACCCAAGGTTTAAAAAGTTGGGTTTCCTAAACCAAACTAAAATGACAGAGGCTGTCAAACGGCTAAAAGCAGAATTTGGTAATGTCATCAGGGCCGAAGATGAAAGACCATCCACATCATCAAGCACTCAGTCAACAGAAGCACCACCATCAACCCAACAGCCCACACCAAGCTCAAGTATTTTTTTTATTTTATTTTTTTTATTTTATTGTATTTTATATTTGTTGACCGTTGATGTGTCTTATATTCAATCAATGTACATGTACAGTCACTCCCAATAAACATAATAATAATAATTTTCCACACACTTGTAAGGTGGAAACCTTTGGCTTCTGTTGGACAGTGCTGTGGAGCAAAGCTCAAATGCCACTTCTGATGCGATCGTAGAAGTGGATAAATACCTTACAGAGACAAACATACAAAGAGCTGAAGATCCACTTGAATACTGGAGAATGCAGAAACATGTCTACCCCCACCTATATACATTGGCATTACAGTTTCTTTGTACCCCGGCCTCCTCTGTGCCATGTGAAAGAGTCTTCTCTAAGGCTGGGGAAGTACTGTCTAAGCGGAGAAATAGACTCAGCCCCAACACTGTGAAACAGCTTTTATTTCTTAATAAAAATAATTAAAAACTTTATCACCTTTCTGTCATTCCTACAGTTACATAAGCACTATCACTGCCAAGTGTCATAAGCACATTTAATAACAGATGATCCTATCAGACAATGTTCTTATTCAGTGGGTGTGTGTGTGTGTGTGTGTGTGTGTGTGTGTGTGTGTGTGTGTGTGTGTGTGTGTGTGTGTGTGTGTGTGTGTGTGTGTGTGTGTGTGCGTGTGTGTGTGTATACACAGAGAGAGAGAGAGAGAGAGAGAGAGAGAGAGAGAGAGAGAGAGAGAGAGAAATAGGCCTACATTAAATCTTATTGAATCTTATAAGCTTATATTATTTTTTATTGTCACACTTTAATGGGAAAATGAATTTATTTAATGAACAAATCAAACACAAACATGTAAGGCTTTTATTTGTACACATAACATTGAAACTATGGAGTGTGTTGTGGTTGCTTCATCTGCCAGAGCTTCTAACACAGGCTTCTGGCTGCTTTATTTTAAATAAGCACCAGATGGCGCTGTTCTCGACACTCTCGAAGCTTTGAATCTTTCACAAGCCAACTTAACTAGAAAAAGTTCGTCGAGACAAACTTTAAGTTGGCTTGTGAAAGTTTGGACCAGAAAGTTTAAAGAAGTTTAAAGTAGTTTGAAGTTTAAATTAGTTTGAATTTTAGAGTAGTTTGAAGTTTTGACCAGAAAGTTTGAAGAAGTTTAAAGTAGTTTGAAGTTTAAATTAGTTTGAATTTTAAAGTAGTTTGAAGTTTAAATTATTTAAAAGTTTAAATTAGTTTAAAGTTTAAAATAGTTTAAAGTAGTTTAACTTAGTTTAAAGTTTTAAATAGTTTAAAGTTTAAAGTAGTTTAAAGTAATTTAAGGTTGCTAGGGTGTTTCTAGTGGGCTGCCAAGGTGTTCTGGTGGTTGCTGGGTGGTTGGTAAGGCATTTTGGGTGGTTGCTAGGGTGTTCTAGGTGGTTGCTAGGCAGTTGCTAGGGTGTTGTAAGGTATTTTGGGTGGTTGCTATGGTGTTGCTATGGTGTTCTAGAGTATTTTGCTTGGTTGCTAGGGTGTTGCTAGGGTGTTTTAAGGTATTTTAGGTGGTTGCTAGGGCATTCTGAGAGGTTGCTAGGCAGTTGCTAGGGTGTT